>NW_016808057.1:736824-781082 GCF_001698545.2 Rhinopithecus bieti
AAAAAAAAAAAAAAAAAAAAAAAGAAAATGGTTCCAACCAAGGAGAGTATAGGACTAGGAAGAATAAACAGGGAAGGAAGGAAAGTCCATCCAGAGTTGCAATATCAAGGGGATCTCTGCTCTGAGCAATTGGGTTTAATCTTGCTGGGAGCCATGTATGTAACAATGTTGAAAGCCACTTAAAAGTATCCATCAAGGAAATGGAAGAGGGTAATATTTTTCTAGCAGCTTGCATCCCTTCAGTTGCCACATGCATCATGACCCGTTTCACATCACCCCAGATTTTTCTGTGCCCTTTTCCAGTCAACTCCCCTTTTCCTTAAAGCAACTATTTTGATATCTTGCACTATAAATTAGTTTTGCTTGTTCTTGAAATTCACTTAAATGGAATCAAATGTATGTACTCTTGTATCTGGCTTCTCTGTTCAGCATGAAGTTTTTGGAATTTATCCACGCTGTTGTATGCATACTTAATTCGGTTTTTCTATTGATGAAAATATTTCATAATATACACCACAATTTATGTATCAAATCTTCTGTCAAAGGACATTGGTATAGTTTTGTTTTGCCTATAAGTAAATATGTATCTGTGAGCATTCTTGAATATGACTTTTTCTAGAAATAGCTTTTTAGTTATCTTGGGTGGAATTTTTGGGTCATAGGTAGGCATGTGTTTAATTGAACATAAAATTCCCAAACCATTTTCCAATGTGGTTATAGCATTTTACACTCCCACCAGTATGCTATCAGTTTCATTACTTTAAATCCTTGTCAATATTTGGTGCTGTTAGTCTTTCACATTTTTGCCATTTATGTTGGTGTGTCATTTTACCTCAGGGTTTTGATTTATAATTAATAATTTCTCACTGTTGATGAACTTCAATTTATTAGTATTTTAAGGTTTGTGATATCTGTGTTCTAAGAAATCTGTGTCTATAGTAGGATCACAAAGATATTTGCTCCTTTTTTAAAATAAGAATTGTGTTTTGGTTTTCAGTTAGGTCTTTAATTCATGTTGAATTAATTTTTGTGTATGATTTTAAGAGGAGCACGTTAGAATCTCAAGTTGTTTGAACACTATTTTGAATAGACTCTCTCTCTCACCCACTGATCTATTCGTTCATTATTAAGCCAATAGTACTATTTCCTGATTACTGTAGCTTCCAGGTCTTGATGTTTTATCCAAGCATTCAACCCAATATCTTAGAATGATAGAATTACAATTCTATACAGACTCTTTCAGAAAATAGAATCAAAGGGAAGGCTTTATAATTATTTTCATAGTTTTGTTTTGTTGAGGCCAGCATAGCCCTGATATTAAAATCTGTCAAAGATCTAGTAAGACAGTAAAATAACGATATTTCTCATGAATACACAGAATTCCCTAAGAAAAATATTAGTGAATGATTGGTTTAGATTTGTGACCCACCCCGTCACCCACCCTACGCAAATCTCATGTCGAATTGTACTCTCCAGTGTTGGAGGTGGGGCCTGGTGGGACGTGATTGGATCGTGGGGGTGGATTTTCCCTGTGGTACCATGTCGCAATAGTGAGTGAGTTCTTGTGAGATCTGGTGGTTTAAGAGTGCATGGCACCTCCTCCCCCTCTCTCTTCCTCCTGCTCCAGCCATGTAAGTTGTGCCTGCTTCCCCTTCACCTTCTACCATGGTTATAAGTTTCCTGAGGCCTCCCTGGAAGCAGAAACTGTTACGCTTCCTGTACAGCCTGTGGAATTATGAGCCAATTAAACCTCTTTTCTTTATAAATTACCCAGTCTCTGGTATTTCTTTCTAGCAATGCAAGAACAAACTAATACAGTGAATCAAGTCTTGTAACATGTGAAAAGGATAATACAACATGACCAATGAGTTTATCCAGGAATGGGAGCTTGCTTTGCCATTTGAATATCAATCAATGTAATTCATTTTACTAACAGAATGAAATAGAAAATCATCCTAATCTCATTAGATTTGAAAAAAGCCATCGGCAAAATTCAATACCCCTTCATGACAGTACTGTGTTAGACCATTCTTATGTTTCTAGAGAGAAATATCTTAGTCTGGGTAGTTTATAATGAAAAGAGGTTTAATTGGCACATGGTTCTGCAGATAGTACAAGAAGCATGGAGCCAGCGTCTGCTTCTGAGGAGGGCCTCAGGAAGCTTACAGTCATGGCAGAAGACAAAGGCAGAGCAGGTGTTTCACATGGAAAGGGTGGGAGCAAGAGAGAGTGAGGGGAGTTACCATGCACTTTTAAAGAACCAAATCTCACCAGAACTTACCACTGTGAGAAAAGCACCAAGGGATGGTGGATTTAGCGTACTGGAATCTTTAGGATGGTGGCCTCCTTCCCACAGCTCCACTAGCCAGTGCCTCAGTGGCACTCTGCCTAGGGCCTTCAACACCACATTTCTCCTTAACACTGCCTTAGTATAGATTCTCTGTGAGGGTTTTGCCCCTGCAGCAGGCTTCTGTTTGGATGCCCAGGCTTTCCAATAGATTCTGTGAAATCTAGGCAGAGGATGCCAGGCCTCCTTTACTCTTGCATCCTGTGCACCTGCAGACTTACTGCCATCTGCAAACCACTGAGGCTTATGGCTTGTGTCCTCTGGAGCAACAACCTGGGCTGTAACTGGGACCCTGTGAGCTGAGGCTGCAGCCAGAGTAGCCAGTGTTTTGAGGATGCACATAGCAGTGGGGACTTGGGCCTGACTACAAGACCATTCTTTCCTCCTAGGCCTTTGGGCCTATGATGTGAGGGGCTGCCACAAAGACCTCTGAAATGCCTTTAAGACCTTTTCCCCATTGTCTTGGATATTAGCACTTAGCTCCCTTTGAGTCATGCAAACCTGTCTATTAAGAGGTTGCTCCCCCAGCTTGCTTGAATTTCTCTCCTGAAAATATGGTGCTTTTTCTTAAACACATGACCATGCTGCAAATTTTCCAAACTTTTACATTCTGCTTCTCCTTTGAGTATAACTTCCAATTCTAAGTCATTTCTTTGCTACGGTATCTGAACATAGGCTATTAGAAGCAGTCAGGCCATATTTTGAACACTTTGCTCCTTGAAAATTTCTTCCACCGGATACCCTAAGTCATCACCTCTAAAGTTAAAAACTTCTATAGATAACTAGGGCATGAATACACGTTTTTTTTTTTTGTCAAGGCATAACAACAATGACCTTCACTCTAGTTCCCAATAAGTTCCTCATTTCCATCTGAGACCTTGTCAGCCTGAACTTCACTGTCCATGTCACTATAAGCATCTTAGTCACAACCATTTAAACAGTCTCTAAGAAGTTCTGAATTTTCCCTCATCTTCCTGTCTCCTTCTGAACCCTCCAAACTCTTCTAACCTCTGCCTATTACCAATTTCCAATGCTGGTCCACATTTTCAGGCATCTTTATAGCAATACCCCACTCCTTGGTACCAGTTTTCTGCGTTAGACCATTCTTGCATTGCTATGAAGGAATACTCAGATAATTTATAATGAAAAGAATTTTAGTTGGCTTATGGTTCTGCAGACAGCACAAGAAACATGACACCAGCATCTACTTCTGGTGAGGGTCTGAGGAAGCTTACAATTATGGCAGAAGACAAAGGAGGAGCAGGCATTTCACATGGCAGGGGTAGGAGCAAGAATGAGGAGAGGTGCCACCCACTTTTGAAAAAGCAGATCTCACCAGAACTCACTCACTATTGTGAGGACAGCACCAAGGAGATGGTGCTAAACCATTCATGAGAAATACATCCCTGTGATCCAGTTACCACCCACCAGGTCTCACCTCCAACATCAAGGATTACATTTCAACATGAGACTTAGGGGGACAGTTACCTAAATTCTGTCAAACACCTCTCAACAAATAAGAACAGAGGAGGATTGCTTTAATCTGATAAAAGGCATCTATAAAAATCGATGGCTGGCCTGGCGTGGTGGCTCATACCTATAATCCCAGCACTTTGGGAGGCAGAGGTGGGTGGATCACGAGGTCAGGAGTTCGATATCAGTCTGGCCAAGATGGTGAAACCCCATGTCTACTAAAAATGCAAAAAATTAGCCGGGTGTGGTGGTGGGTGCCTGTAATTCCCACCTACTCGGGAGGCTGAGGCAGAGAATTGTTTCAACCTGGGAGGTGGAGGTTGCAGTGAGCCAAGATAGTGCCACTGCACTCCAGCCTAGGTGACAAAGTGAGACTGTGTCTCAAAACAAACAAACAAACAAACAAAGCAAACAAAAAAAAACCTATGGCTAGTATCATGTTTCATATTGAAACATTAACCAATTTTCTTTAAATTTTGGAAAAAAATTCTCACTGTTTCTACTCAACTTTTACTAGAACTCCACACCAATAAGATAATAAAACGTTAAAGGAATACAGACTAGAAAAGAAGAAGTAAAACTTCTTAAACTGCATAATTTGCAGATAAAATGATTGTGGTTATTAAAAAAATTCTATGACATTTACAAGAAAAATAATTAAAACTAAAAGGGTGCATTTACTAAGGTTAGGGATACAATATTAATATATAAATTGTATGTCTATGTACTTTCAACAAGGAATTTGAAAATTAGATTAAAAGTTAATATTATTTATAATAGTATTTAAAACCAAATACTAAGGAGTAGACCTAATGAAAAATATTTAGTAACTTTATATAGGAAACTATAAAACTCAGCTGAGAGAAGTTAAATAAATCCTAATAAATATATATACCATGTTAATGGATTGGACATTAAGTTGTTCATTATACCCAAACTGATCTATAGATCAAATTAATTCCTATTAAAATTCAAATGTTATTTTGAAGAAACACGATAATTGTAAAATATACATAAAATGCAAACCACCTAGAACAACCCAAACCAAACCAAAATGAAAGAAAAAGCCAAAGTTGGAGGACTTACAGTACTTGGTTTCAAGACTTACTATAAATCTATGAGATAACAGTGTGGCGTCAATGTGTGTGAAGACTAATAGATTAATAGAAAATAATAGACTCCAGAAAAATATATGTGTATACACACATTCCTATATATTTGTACACAACTATTCCTGTATACATAAGGATAGATTAATAGATCAATGAAACAGAAAAGGAAGTCCAGAAATAACTCTGTGTGTGTGTGTGGGTATCCAATTGGTTTTCGATCCAGGTGCAAGTTAATTGAGAAATCTTTCTTGAAAATATTACTGGAACATCTGGTTATCAATGGTGAAAAGAGACCTTGACCCTATCTCAATCCTTATACAACAATTCATTTAAGGTGGCTTATTTACTCAAAAGCAAAAACAGAACTATCAAGCTTGTCACAGATAATATCTTTGTGACCTTTGGGATGTTAAAGATTGCTTGGATGATGCATAAAAATCACAGACTTTCCATGAAATAATTGAAAAAATGAATTTTGCCAAAAGACTCCATTAAGAAAATAGATACAAAATATAAAACAAATATGAAATCCACAAACTAGAAAAATATTCATAACACATGAATTCATGCATTTGACAAAAGACTTGTATAAAAATATACAAGGAACACTTTAAACTCAATAACATGAAAAAACCAAATTTTAAAAATTAGAAAATTAATAAACACTTTACAACGGGTAATATATAATTGGCCATTAATCACATAATAAAGTATTATTTCTCATTAAGAAAATGAAAATGAGATACTATTTCACATTTATTAGAATACAAATATTTGGTCTATATTGCTATCTCAACACCAATGTTCATGAAGATGTGAAGCTACTGAAATTCTCATACATTTCTGATGGAAGATTAAAGTAATGCAACCACTTTGGAGAAACATTTGGCAGTTCTTTATGAAGTTAAATATAGATCACCGGTGACCCAGCAATTCAATTATTAGATATTTTTTCAAGAGACATGAAAACATTTTCCCAGACTTGCGAAAGGCTGTTTATAGCAGCCTTTTTCAAAATAGGCAAAAACCGGATACAACCCAAATGTGTATTAAAAAAACAGGTCAACAAATTATGATATATTCATACATGGGAAACTATACAGCAATAAAAGTAAGGAATGATGAATATGTGCAAAAACATATTTGAGTCATAAAAACACGATGTTATGCAAAAAAAGTACATACTGTGTGATTCTATTTACATGAAGTCCAATAAGAGATAAAAATGATGTGGTAAAGAAATCAGAAAGTAGTAGCATGAGTTTGGGGTAGTTATTTGATTGGAAAGAGACATTAAGAAATTTTGAGGGTGACAGATATGGTCCATATTTTGTATCTGTGTGTATGTGGCAGTCACGTGGGTGGGTAACATGATTATCAAAGTTCATTCAACTGAATACCTAAATTCTGTGTACTTTATGATATGGTAATAATTTAAAAACAATTGCACCTATATTTTGGCTTTATCTATTTGTCCCTTTTGTTCTGTCCATTTTCTGTTTTTGTATTTCCAAGCTTTGTTGGTAGGTATATACACATTTAGGATTGTTCCTTCTCTAGATTGTTCTATCTTCCTTTCAAGGGTGTTACATTTTTTTCTTTGACAGGAAGTTATCAGTAAATCCTCTTGACCCTGCCAGGCTTGATTTTAGGGCTTGCTTCAGTTTTGTCTCATGTCCTTGGTCATAGCTTTTGATGTAGGGCGTAGTCCTACATTGGAAGCTGTGGGCTTTTGGGGTCTCTCTTGAGTGGCAAATATTCACAGTGACATTTTTGCACCCTGGTTGGTAGGAACTCTAACATCTGTTTGCACTGCCCCAGCCTGGGGCTCTCCATTCTGCCCTTTGCTCCACAGCAGTTGTCTCTCTTAGGCACGGTGGAGTCTTGCTCTTCAAACACACATGGTCTTGCTCTTAGCCAAAAACCTGATGTGAACCTGCACACAGACTTCTGGGCCACTGGGACTGTGCTTTCACTACACTGTTTTACAAATCCTGCTGTTTCTGTTACCGGACAATGAGTGATCTCACTGTCTCATGCACATAGAAACCAATACCATGGCACCAGCTTTTGAGAAAAGAAAAGCTTTTCTGTGATTCAGCTAGTAAGGAGACAAGAGGAAGCACTCAAATCTGTCTCCCCAAGCTGGAGTTTAGGTCAGGTTTTCTAAGCATAGGATGATGAGATGTGACCTGATTGGATCATGCAATGAGGTGATGCTAGGAAGTGATGATGTGCCTGGATCTTGCCATGGGGTCACACTAGAGCTCCATCTGATTGGATCCTGGATCTTGCCATGCAGTGCGTGCTGCTTAATTCAGTCCCCACTCCTCAGTCCGAACACTTAGCTTCCTCCCTGTGGTCGCACACTTGGTTCAACGGGGCATGTTCCAGTAATTGGACCTTCAACCTGGGGGTCCATGGCAACTGAAAAACAACTCACAACTTTGTTGCATAAAAGTTGATCCAGACTGATCTGGTATGGTTACATCTCTGCAGACGCAAACTCCAGTCTCCAAACTCTAGTCTCTCTCAAGCTCAGCTTGTCTACATCTGTGCCTGGACTCTACCTTTCTGTAAAAGAGTGCTCTTGGGCATAAAGCTAGGACAAAGGTGGAACCAATTTTGTGTATTTGCCTTCTCTCAGCAGGCTGTCAGTTCCGTTCCTGAAATGGTTGCTTAATATACTATTGCCAAGTTTTAGAACTGTTTTCTCAGGAGGGTAAATTGGTATCAGTTAGTTTGTCCTGGTTGGAAGCAAGTCTCACTGTCATTGAAATTTAATTTCTAAATTTCATTTAGAAAAACGTGTTTTCAGTCTTGGTATTCTGGAGACAGAAGATGTTTATGTACAAGTTGTTTTGTTGAACAGGAAAACTTTTTTTTTTTTTTTTTTAAGGAATTAAAAAGCTTGTGACTATTGTTAGCAGGTAAATTTACTTCTGATACAGAAGAATAGCAATATGGTATAAAAGTAAATGAGTTTACAGTAATATACAGCTTTGTATCTGCACTAAAACTTAAAATCACCAGTGCCAAAGTCAAAAGCAAAATGAAAAGGAAAAAACCTGTATAATTCTATAGGCAAGAAACAAATATTTATTTTTTAAAAACATGCTGCAATTACTATTCACAGATCCAAAATGCGATTTACATCAGTTCTCATTTTTTTGACCCTATGATTTTATATAAAAGGGATAAAATAATGTATGCCTTTAAAAACCATAATTGGTAATTTCAGTGACAACACCATGTTGTCACTGGGATTAGAATTGACATGTGACCCAATGTAAAGAGTAAAAGGCATATGAGCTTAAGAAGCAACATCTGGCCGGGCGCGGTGGCTCAAGCCTGTAATCCCAGCGCTTTGGGAGGCTGAGACGGACGGATCACGAGGTCAGGAGATCGAGACCATCCTGGCTGACACGGTGAAAACCCGTCTCTACAAAAAATACAAAAAATGAGCCGGGCGAGGTGGCGGGCGCCTGTAGTCCCAGCTACTCGGGAGGCTGAGGCACGAGAATGGCGTGAACCCGAGTTNTTTTTCCTTTAAGTTTTCTAAAATTGAAGCATTTCCAAACAACGACCAAGAAAATCAGTTTTACAATAATTTTAGTACCTTCCCTTGTGAAGTTTAGTTTAGCTATAAAGATATCACCAGTTAAGGAAGAGGTTTATTTGGTTAAGTTACCATATGAATGTACAACTATTTTCTACAATTTTAGTAAATACTAGGATAGGTTCAATTTGAATGCTTGACTCATGATTTCCCCTTCATAGTGGAGGCAAATGGTAGAGAATAAAGAAGTTGGGCATGGAATTCTAGTGGTTTTCAATGAGGATGGAAAGTAGGGGTGGAGGAATTGGTGTTTTGAGTTAGGTAAGAGATAGGAGGATGAGGAGGAGGGGGGTTGTGTCCCCACTGGGACATTTCACAATATCCGGAATCATTTTTGTTTGTCACACTGAGAGTAAGCTGCTACTGATATTTAGTGGATAGAGGCACAGGACAGCTTTCCAAAACACATTTATCCCCAAGTGTCATAGTGCTGAGGCTGAAAAATCTTGTATTCTCATGAACTTGGGTTCAAATACTAGATGTGCCTCCTTGGTACTTATGTGATCTTGATAACATTATTCAAATGGGACTTACATGTATTTTCAGTGTTGTGAGGATAAGCTACAAGGAATAGGAAGTTATAACAATGCTAGGAATATGATAGACTTTTAATAATTGTTAGCTCTTATGACTGCTACTATTGCTTTGCATTGTATTAATTTTACATTTATATGCAACTCCTTCATGTTCAGTTTCTAATTGTCTCATCTTTGAGAGGGGAGAGGAAAATACATAAAAAAGGTACTAGCTTGTATTGGGGAGTTTCTTGAGGTGTTTTCCCTTGGGGCATAAAAGAGGCCCAAAAGTTATACTGACAACGTGTAAGTTTATATATCAAATATATTTTGGCTCAATATGGACCACAAATCAAAGACAACTTTATCCTGAAAAGTGAGATAGCTAACCAGATACTTTTGATTTCTAATATTACGAGTTCTGCCTCCAAAAGTAAGACAGAACAGCTGACCCAATAATTGGAGCCCATTTCTCTGGTGAGAAACAGGACATTTAAAATTATTCAACTTGTAATGGCATTTATTTTAGAATATATAAAATATTACCTATTTTGAGACATCCTGTTGGGAGATACAAATGCGGCTCTGCAAATAGTGCTTATGCAGAGAAAGGGAGATTAAACTATTTCTGAAAACCTCCCTTGTATAAAGGACAACTGAAAATCTTGGGGATTATGCCATCAGTATAGTGGATAGTCAATAAATATTATCAAATAGATTTGCTTTCTTATTGCAGGATTTTCTATTGTAGAAAATGGGCATAGAGTCTGAAAGTAGAGCTTTGATGTCTACCAATTAATTGAGCTACCCCAACAGGAGGCATTCCTTCCTTCATCAGTATTTACTGCGTGCTTATGGGTGCCAGGTCTGTGTTAGGAGTTGGGATTACCATTGTAAACAAGACAGGCTAGTGGGGGAGGCATGCCACAATCAGATAATCATATAAACATGTCTCTTCAAACTGTAAGAAGTACTATGAAGAAAAAAGGAACTCAGCAGAAGTTAAAAAAAAAAAAAAGCTCTGAACAACTTTATTAATTCCTAAAGACAATTTTGCATTATTTACTTTATTTGTTCATTCATTTATTGATTTATTATCTTTCATTTGTTCAATTGAGAAACTATTAAACTACTATTAAGTTACTGTGCTAGCTGCTGGGGAAAAACGCAAACAAGATACTCCTTGTGTCTTCGTGGAATTTATGATTTAGCTATTTGAGTAACCAAATATTTTAAAGAGGAAACACTGCCAATTCCCTTGTAAAATCACAAATAAGGGAAAAAAGAAAACCAGATGAGTTACCTGTAGATCAAATTAAATCACCCAGATATTATTAGTGCTGCCAATTGTGCACTGACCTTTATGACAACACATGAACATATCTGCCATTTACTGTCAGCGTTTGCTAGGAGAAGGGGAGACTTCATTGCCATCATTAATGATTTTGCTTATTGAAAAGAAGGATAAGATACAGAGAAGATTGTCAGCAGAATTTCCTGATGGTATTATAGTTTCCTAGCAGGCAGGAGACTGTTTCTGACTTTCAGAAGACTTATCTTTTGTCATCCATTCTAAATGAATTCTATTTGTTTTAACATTCATAAAACATACACTTTCTTACTTTGTCTCCAGTAAATAGAAATTATAGATTAATTTTAAAATAGCATGACTCAGATTTAATATATTTTATAAGTGATCATTTAAAATTTCAATTATTCAGGCTTAATTACTATCTTTTCTATATGAGTCTGTTGCATACCTTGTAAACATTTCCAATAATCACATGAAATTTTAATGAATTCCCAATAATTGTCATATTAATTTTAAATTAATTGTACTTGTCCACTTTGAAAATAAATTTTAAGTGCTACTATAAATAACTCAGGAAAATGAATTCATTTTACATGAGAGACACTGTTACTTTGGATGTTTGTAACTATAAATACTCTTTTCTTCTCAAAGAATAAAATACCTGATAAAATTTAAATGTTTCTTTTGTGCCATGCACATATAGTGACTATTAGATGTACTTTACATGGATTAATTAATCTTTATGTAATAGTAAGAATTAGGCCTCATATATGTTTAATTTTAAAATGTAGAAAAAAGGTACAGAGAGGTTAAGTGATGAGCTCAAAACTGTATGTCTTCTAAGAGTTGATAACAAGATTTAAATCTGAATGTCTGAAATCCCAGAGTTTTAACCACTATTTTAGCTTCATTCACTTTCTGTATTCCTACTTCTGCCTTTTCTCTTTCCTCTACAACTTCTCTCACTTTTTTCATCATAAAACAATCTAACACAGTGACCTCTTTAAAAGGGGCCAAAACAAGACTCCTATTTTGTGTGGTCAGCTGTCTTAAGTTACAGGCATACTTGGCAGATATTATGGATTTACTTCCAGACAACCACATAAAATTGATATCACAACAAAGTGAGTCACACAAATTTTTTGGTTTCCCAGTTCATATTAAAACTTATGTTTCCATGATACTATAGTCTATTAAGTGTGTGATGGCATGTCTGAAAAAACAATGTACATACCTTAATTAAAAAAGACTTTATTGCTAAAAAATGCTAACAATCACTGGAGCCTTCAAGAAGTCATAATCTTCTTGCTGGTGGAGCGTCTTTGCCTTGATGTTGACTGCTGCTGACTGATTAGGGTAGTGGCTGCTGAAGATTGGGGTGGCTGTGGCAATGTCTTAAAATAAGACAACGATTAAATTTGCCACATAAATTGACTCTTTCACAAACGATTTCTCTGTAGCATGCAATACTATTTGACAGTATTTTATTCACAGTAGTACTGCTTTCAAAATTGGGGTCAGTCCTCTCAAACTCTGCTGCTGCTTTATCAACTCAGTCTGTGTAATATCCTAAATCTTTTGTTGTTACTTCAACAATGTTGTAACATCTTCAATAGGAGTAGTTTTAATCTAAAACACTTTCTATGCTCACCTATAAGAAAAAACTTCTCATCCATTCAAGTTTTATCACGAGGTTGCAACAATTCAGTCACATCTTCAGGCCTGCTTCTAGTTCTGGTTCTCTTACTACTTCCATCTCATCTGTAGTTACTTCCTCCACTGCATTATTGAACCCCTCAAAGTCATCCGTGAGGGTTGGAATCAACTTTTATAAACTCCTATTAATGTTGATATTTTGAATGCCTTCCACGAATCACGAACATTCTTAATGACATCTAGAATGGGTAATTCTTTCCAGAAGGTTTTCAATTTACTTCTTCCAGATCCATCAGAGGAATTACTACCTATGTCAGCTAAAGCCTTACAAAATGTATTTCTTAAATAATAAGACTTGAAAGTCAAAATTACTCTTTGATGCATGGGCTGCAGAATGTTAGCAGAATGTTGGGGAGCTAGCATGAAAACAACATTAATCTCCTTGTACATCTCCATCAGAGTTCTTGGGTAACCAAGTGCCTTGTCAATGAGTGGTAATGTTTTGAAAGGAATCTCTTTTCTGAGCCATAGGTCTCAACAGTTGGCTAAAATATTCAGGAAACCATGTTGTAAACAAATGTGCTGTCATCTAAGCTTTGTTGGTGAATTTATAGAGCACAGGCAAAATAGATTTAGCATAATTTTAAGTGCCCTAGGATTTTCAGAATGGTAAATGAGCACTGGCTTCAACTTAAAGTCAGCAGCTGCATTAGCCCCTAACAAGAGAGTCAGCCTGTCAATTGAAGCATTGAAGCCAGACATTGAGTTATCTCTAGTTATGAGAGTCCTAGATGACATCTTTTCCAATAGAAGGCTGTTTCATTTACATTGAAAATCTACTGTTTGGTGTAGTCACTTTCATCAATTCTCTTAGCTAGATCTTCTGGGTAACTTGCTACCGCTTCTATATCAGCACTTGTAGCTTCACCTTGCATTTTATGTTCTGGAGATGGCTTCTTTCTTTAAACACCACAAACCAAGCTTTGCCAGCTTCCAGATTTTCTCCTGCAGCCTACCCATTTCTTATCCTTCATAGAATGGAAGAGAGTTAGGGCCTTGCTCTGGATTAGTCTTTGGCTTAAGGAAATGTGGCTGGTTTGATGTATCCAAACCACTAAAACTTCTCGTATCAGCAATTAGCCTGTTTCATTTTCTCATCATGTGTTCACAGAAATAGCACTTTTAATTTGTCCCAAGAGCTTTTCTTTTGCATTAATAAATGGCTGTTTGGCCCAAGAGGCCTCGCTTTTGCTTTTGACCTGTCTTCCTCTCTAAGCTTAATCATTTCTAGCTTTTGATCTCAAGTGAGGTATTTAGACTCTTTCACTTGAACAGTTGGAGGCCATTGTAGGGTTATTAATTGGCCTCATTTTGGTAATGTTGTGTCTCAGGGAATAGAGAAAACCTGAAAGGGGTGAGAGAAGGGGAATGGCAGGTCGGTGGAATAGTCAGAACACACACAGCATTTTTTGATTAAATTCGTTGTCCGATATGGTTTGGCTCTGTGTCCCCACCCAAATCTCATCTCGAACTGTAATCCCCATAATCCCTACATATTGAGGGAGTGACCTGGTGGGAGGTGATTGGATCATGGGGCAATTTCCCCATGCTGTTCTTGTGACAGTGAGTGAGTTCTGACGAGATCTAATGGTGCCATGATTGTAAGTTTCCTGAGACCTCCCCAGCCATGTGGAACTGTGAGTTAATTAAACCTCTTTTCTTTATAAATTACTCAACCTCTGGCAGTTCTTTATGGCAGTGTGAGAGCGAACTAATATGCTGTCTTATATGGGTATGGTTTGTGGCACCCCAAATAATTATAATAGTAACATCAATTATTATAACAGACATAATAATAATACAGTTTAAAATATTGCAAGAATAATTAAAATGTTACACAGAGCCACAGAGTGCACAAGCTGTCGGGAAAATGGTGCCTGTAGACTTGTTTGATGCACATACAGCTTCAATTTATAAACACAGTATCTGCAAAGTGCAGTAAGGTTAAGTGTAATAAGAGGTATGCCTGTACTGACTCACAGTGCCTCTAAGTATAATAACTAGTTTTCAGATTAATTATTGGCACTATCTTGATACATTTATTTAGAAAAAAGAATAGTTTCTAGGAGAGTTATAATACATAGTTTCTATGGAAAATAACTTTTGTTCACATGTTCAAGTTGCTTTGCTTAAAATGTACAATGCTAAAGAGTAGGCTTTATTTTATAAAACTACATTTTCTTAGTGTTCTGTTTGCTTGATTAAAGTCATATCTAGGAGATATGATTTGGAAAGATTCTTTTCTTCAATCTGCCTGATGAAAAAATGCAGAGCTATTGCAGATGTGTTAGTGTTGCTATCATGTGAAACATTAGCCGAAACTGACCAACAAAACACATTNTTACAAACTATCATTTTGTCTCTACAGCATCTTCAAACTTCATTCTTATTCTTTTATGGCTTTGGGAGCCAGAAGAGAATCTTTCAGCATTAAGAGTTCCTTTAGTAATGCTGTTACATAAATTCTGTAATAGTGATTGATGGCCAGTTCTACTTAAAATCATTTCCATGGAGGAGATTTGTCTTCCCTCTTGAAAGCCTGCTTCATTGTTTTAGATCATTCTTGATTTCTTATGCCACCAAAAACACCCTTCTCTTTTAAAATAATAACTTATTTCGTACCATCTTTTTTTTCTATGAAGATATAAAACTACTGGCCACTGGCTTACTTGTGATGGAATCTTCCATAGTTATACATAGTTAAGTTGCATATTAGATACTCACTTCTAAGACTTACATAAACCTAACTTTAGAAGAATAATTGCCTTAACTGGTTTACAGAATGGCTGTTTTTCTTGTGTTGCTGATGCTATCTCACACTGAGAATTTTCAGAATGCTTTGATATGTCCTACTAAGTTTCATCTTACAGAAGAAGTCATCGGAGAAGCTCCTTATAGTTGTCTTTTTTATTTGGATGGAAATGAAATCCTCATCCCAAAACACAGGTGGTGGGACTCAAACTAGACCCGAAGCCTGGTCTCCTCTACTTGTTATTTTAATTAATCTCTCAGATTTCCTTGTAGTGTATATGTGTTGAGTCCCAAAGAGTTCTTTTACATTCAATATGCAGAATTCATAAATTGAGCCAGTTTCAACATATATTTGCTAAGCACCGAGTAAGCAGTGAATATTGAACAGGTGTTCTGAGTTAAAAATATAAATAAAGCTTCCAAATGCTTATGGCAGTAAAAGGGCAGACCCAGAATGACAAAGAGTAAAGAGCTGTCTTGGGAGAGATATTGATTGTGGGGTGTTTAGCAAGGTTGGTTTAGTTGACTTGGCTAGGTACGTAACTATATGTTTTTTACTTTCTTTTGCTGTTCATGTGTCTTCAGAACCTATATAGGACAAACTTTCCAGGTGGGAAAGTGCTATTTATTAACAAAAACTATGATGTAATTGTAAATAAACCATTATGGGAGAAGTTACAGGGAGAGGGTGTTATTTGAACACATCCTTGAAGGGTAGTACTACTTTGGCAGTGAAGGATATAGGTAGGTGTAAGAAAGCCTTTTCGGCCGGGCGTGGTGGCTCAAGCCTGTAATCCCAGCACTTTGGGAGGCCGAGAAGGGCGGATCACGAGGTCAGGAGATTGAGACCATCTTGGCTAACACGGTGAAACCCCGTCTCTACTAAAAAAAAATACAAAAAACTAGCCGGGCGAGGTGACGGGCGCCTGTAGTCCCAGCTACTCGGGAGGCTGAGGCAGGAGAATGCTGTAAACCCGGGAGGCGGAGCTTGCAGTGAGCTGAGATCTGGCCACTGCACTCCAGCCTGGACGACGACAGAGCGAGACTCCGTCTCAAAAAAAAAAAAAAAAAAAAAAAAAAAACCTTTTCATGCTCAAGGAACAGCACAGGCTTGATGGTAAAATACAAAGGATATTGCGAAGGTAAGCCTATTAAAGATGACAGGAGACAGTTGTAGCAATGAGACTCAGAATTGTCGGATCACCATTTTTTAAATAAGTGAACTCAGAATGTGTCATTTTGAAAGAATTTCAGAATCATGCAGTCAGGAATTCAACTTGAGAAATTATCAATCACAAAGAGCTTACGGGGTACACAAGGAAGTGTGGACATTTTAAGAAAAACAGAAGAACTTGGAAGAAGATGAGAAAGATGTTGAAGAAAAAAGGTGCTCAGAAAAATAAGTAGAGAACATCTAGATGAAATATGTAATTCAGGCTTTCACAATTGCAAGCATTACCTTATTCGATCCTTCAAGAACTTAGACTATGCCACAAATCTTGTGTTCTCTAATATGCAGTGAATTTCGAGTCTTCACCAGCACTTTTATTTTTCAGAGTGGAGAACATCAGTTCCAAGGTAGAATAAACTCATTCTGTCTGTTAGCACCTTCAACTGAGAGTCCACAAAGAAAAATAGTTTCATTTTTTATAGCAGTGTGTAACACTGGTTGAGAGTGATCAGAAGATGATGTATTAAAGTAGACTCAGAAAACAGTCCTCTTTTAGATAAATGCTTTTGAAAATGAGTGAGCATAAAGTTCTATTTGGTATCTGAACAGTACATGCTCCTAAATCTGTGTTCATCAGGAAATGATTTCAATTAGGGGGAAAAAAAAATCCATTTAAATCTGGATCTACTAATAACCACTGTATTAAAACATAGCTACACAATCTTGTCTTTTATTTCTCTTGGGCTTAAGCTTTACTTGTGGTTAGTCATGTGTAAAATAAAATGAGAACCTCTACTGTCAATTTAAGTTGATTCCCATCTGCCATTAATGGTAACCCATGATCTCTTCTCCATTGGGTATTTTCGTTGTGTTCTTGTTGCTATTTTAGAGAGAATCTGCAATCACTTATTCTGTACATCTCACCCAGTGCTTGAAGAGAGACAACACTTGAAAACATAATGGCCAGATGATCTCAGGATGCAAGAATCCTTCAGATGTTTGCCGAGAACTATTGAAAGATGCTTCAGTTTGACAAAAGCAGGAAATGTTAATTTCAGCTCTTTTATAAATAGAGGGATGATCCGTAAAGGGAAAATTGTTGTCACAGCAAATGTACACTTGAGTGATTCAAACCTAATTAGTGGTTATATGATTCATTTTGAATATATTTACTGTAACAACTCGTAAACCACTTTCAAATTCAGCTGTTGAATAGACTATTTTTTTAAAAAACTAAATAGCTCTGAACATTTATTTTTTTCTTTCTAAAACCAACCTTCTTTATACCTTTGTCCTTAATCATATGTGCTACATGTAACCAGCAACTTGTCCTTTCTGTTTTTCTGTCCTCTGACACCCGTGCAAAATTCCCAACATATTAACACAAAGGAAGCATATTAGCGTTATCCAGTTGGTCTCAGTGGCAGGAAGATATATGGTATAAGTGTATATTAACTAGAGAGTTACTTAATTATGAAAAATAAGGTCACATTCCTTTAAAAACTCTATTAAATCAAGATGCTCAAAGTAATTGGGGTATGGTTATTCTTTGCCATGCTTTCTTGCTTTGTTAACTACTTGACCAGGTATGACCAAGAAAAGAGAAATTCGAGTAGAGTGATGATTTAGTGACTAGCTGCAAGTAATTTGCAACATGGTTAATTAAAACAAATCCTTCTATGGAGCAGACAGAATTTGTCTCTTGGGTGCACCACAAATTTATTTTGGATGTATCGTTCTGAAAATGAAGTATTCTAAAATTCAGATAATACATACTTTAAATCAGCAGAAATGGGAGGAAATTTCTTTCCTTCTACTTTATATGCTTTCAAAAAATCTGATTATAAAAATAGCAAGTTTGTGGTGCTGTTTTGGAAATACAAGGGAAAAATTCCTGTGATTCAGTTACTCATGATGTTTAAAAGTATTTTGTTTCTGAAATGTCCAGTCTCTGCATAAGAAATTTTTTAAAAATGGAGTCATATATACACAATTTTGTAGGCTGCTTTGGGAACGTTTCTTTTCCAAGTGCCTGGTTGGATTTCTACGTGCCTTACTGGGCTCTTTGAAAATTGGATTCCTCATTCCAGAGACAGACACAGATCCACAAGGAATGCAGCTGTGTCATGGATATGCCAACATGCATTTTCCTAGAAATGCGAGACACTTCTTCAAAATGTTAACTTTGCCTACTGATTTGTGAAGGTTTAGATATTAGTAATTAACGAATGTTAAAAATCAACTTTAATACGTATTTTAGGAGGGGTAGTTGAAGAAGGAAAGCTCCTAGAAGGCCCATTAAGTAGTTAAGGACAGAGTTGGCTCTAAGCCAGAATTATGAAAGTATGAGGAAGGCAAAGTTAGCTGGGTTGGAAAGATTTCATCTCTCCTTCTGTGCAAAGAACAGACTTGTTACTTAGCTGAGTGATCATATGTAGGAATCACTAGAGTTAGTTGGATCTCTTAGTTGGGTTTAAAGTACAGTGTAAATAGGGTAAACTCTTGATTTTGGCATCTATAAAGTCAGTTATATTCAGACAGCAAGTGAAGCAAAGCAAATAAAACTGTACTCTGGCTGGGAATAATTCTACCCTGATGAGGTCAGTAATATCACTTTGTATTCTTCTTGAACTGTAGCTAAAGAAATGAAAAAAAAGATCACACTGACAGCAAAGAGAAAATTATTTGCATAGTGGGTGGATAATATGCTGTGAGGTCAGATTCTTAAATACTGTGGTTGGAATCTTTTTAAAAAATTTTTATAAGGCTGAATGATTTTATTACCACTAATAACCCTTGTGGCTCTGAAAGCTTAAATAATCTGGGTAATCAAAATTTATGCTTTAGGATGGAAGATGATTATCTGCATATGAGAGGAAGGAAATTCCTTTTTTCCCAATCCTCTGTGCTAACTACACTGTGGGCAAATAATCGTATGGAGCATTTGGCTAAGGATTCCATGGTGGAGGCGGGCCGTCCCTCCTTTGAAAGATCACATTTTGGTGGCTGTAGGCAGTGAATTGGGAAAGTGACTGAGTAATCTAAAACTCTACTTGGAAAAAGGACCCCATGGAGATACTGCAAAGGAGAGGTAGAATAATGTGAGATGTTTGTCCTCCTTTTTGAGGAGTTCATTCCTCAGACTGCTGAGGTTTATTTTTTTCTTCAGATTGTTTTAAACTAAAACAGCTGCTCATAATGGTGTTTGTATTTGCTCCATTGTATAAGGGTCCTACCATTTTAGAGAGTCTCCCTTCCCCAAATTCATGAGGATGGCTAGTTTGGGTATTTTAAATGAGTAGTTGGGAAGAACAGGATTACAGATTTGCCAGGCTTAATCTGGATTCATGGTACACAGGAATTTTTGTCATCACACAAATGCAAACAAATGCTATTTGTGGATTTCTGTCAAAATAGTTAAAAGAAAACTATACAGAGCAGAACTAACAAATTAAGGAATGTGAATTTCCTCTATAATTTTTGGCAGAAGAAACAAATTACTTTAAGTTTTTCTAAATCTGATTAAATCTGACCAAGAGCCCCTACCCAGGAGGGTGGCAAGAAATCTAAGCTCACTTACTACACATCCTTCCAAAAGTGAACTTGTGTCCCAGTTGTCTTACACAGTTTAAAAATGTAATCTCTAAAAAATCTGAGCATATAGTGTTCTAATATATTTATTATAAAGCATACAAAGGAAGAACTACAAAGAAATATATATAGTAATCTTTTAATAAATATTTTAACTTTAATATTAATGGAATAAACCTTTGTCATTATTATTTTAAAGGTATTGGCAAAACTTGATTGAGTATGCTTTATTAGTTTCAAAATCTTGATTGTGTTGTAACAGTGAATTAAGCATTGAGACCTAAGTCCAGTTTATTTGACATTTTGTTTTAATGTAATTAAAGCTGAGAAAATGTATCTAATAAGTAGATTCAGAGGAAAGATGTGCACACTTGACTCCATTAGTGAAATTATAAGATATTTTTGGAACCAGTAATAGAAAGGTTTTGTTAAAATTCATCTGTACATTTCCCTGTTCCATGATGTCAGTGAGTTAGTGGTTCTTACACATAAACACTAAGGTGTTCCTTTGTTACATTTTCAACTAAAGAGTTCAAAACCCAGTGAAACTCTGCGTATATGATTTTACAGAGGGCTAGAAAATTGAATTCTGTTTTTAAAATGCATGGATATAAATTTTTAATAGATAATATGCTCACTTAATTTTGGCGGCAAAGTCACATTTTCATCTCCAAACATCTGTTTTCAAAATGCTCTCTCTGTAGCTCAAAATTATTTCAGGATGTAGCTTTAAAAAAAAAATGAAAATAAAGTCTTCACCTTTACCTTGGTGGAGAAAATTAAGGTGGTGTTTATTTTTTAGGAAAGGTAAAGAAATTTGAAATTTGAAACATGTCTTTTTGTAAAAACATACATGTAACTTATCTTATTCCATCTGGGCTGCTTGAACAAAATGCTGTAGACTCGGTGGCTTATAAGCAATAGAAATTTTACTGCTCAGAGGTCCAGAGGCTGGAAAGTCCAAGATCAAGGAACCAACAGATTAAGTGTCTAGTGAGGGCCCAGTTTCTCCTAGACAGTCATCTTCTCACCCTGACCTCATATGGCAGCAGACATCTTTTATAAGGGCGATAATCCCATCCCTATGACCTCATCACCTCCCAAAAGCCTCAGATCCAAATACTATCACCTTGGGCGTGAAGATTTCAACATATGAATTTTTCCAAGGGTCATGTAAGACAATAGCATAACTTATCTTTAAATGTGATGGCTCTTGTAAGTACTTTGCCATTAGTTAACATAGAATAAAACGTGTCACACCCCATCTCATTCCACAGTACTGCAAGAGTCTCTGTTTGAGATTATATAAACCTACAAACAAATGCATGAAAGCTGAAATACATAGCAATAGGTGAAAAGTGAGTAAAAAGCATAAGCAAACTTTGTTACCTCTCTTCATTATAGGCTACCATTTTCCCCTGGTCAGCTTAATACTGTGGCCAGTGCAGGAAAGTCTGACAAATGAACTATAGTGTTAATAACTAAAGTATGATTTTTGGGGGGATAAAATTGTACCTAAACACATATCTAAACTTTAGAGATATTTATAATTATAAGGCATATGTTTCTACCTGGCAAATGACTGCAGTACATCCTTCAGAGTGTGCCATCTGACCTTTGACCCACACTGATAGCAAGGCACCATGTCCAAGCCCTCATGGCTCTGTTGCTTCTGTGCCTGTCTTCAGCCTGGGAATGTTTGTTGAGCCTGGGGTTTGGCCACTCAGTGTCTAGCCTCCTTAAAGAGAGCTATTTTGTTTGAGATCCAGCCACCTCTCTGTGGTCCTACCAGAAAATGGAGTGACCATTCTCTGGATCCATCAGATATTCTATTAGGGAATGGTCTGTGTCTGCCACTCAGATTGATATGAACAGGAGGCAGAGAAATACTGGGTAGAAGAGGGTGGTTCCCTGGCAAAGGTGCCACTCTCAAGCCTGGAAACTTGCAGCTGTAAACGGGAACAGGCAATCCTATTTTTGCTCCCCAGTGTTGCCTTTTCCAAGACCAATCTGGTCTGCCATGCCCCTATCCTGTGCCCATATAAACCCCAAACCACAGGCTCCATGAATAGAAGAGTGGCAGAGTAGTAGGGCAGTGTGGTAGAGAAGGAGAGAAGACAGGAGTTCAGCTTGGGATGGTTGGAGAGGAGATTAACTGCAGGATGGCTGGACTCCAGGGAAAGATCATCTTCTCATTCGATCCCCTTTCCAGCTCCCCATCCATCCTGCTGAGAACCACCTCCATCATTCAGTAAAATCCCCAAGTTTACCATCCTTCAAGTTTGTGTGACCTGATTCTTCCTGGATGCTGGATAAGGGCTCAGGTACCAAGAAGGCAATGGTATAAAGGCTGTCACCCTGACTCTCCGCTGAGCTGGTTTAACACTTAGCTGTCTGTGGATGGCACCTGCTAAAAGAGCATTAATCATAGCATACCCCCAGATGCTACCATGGGGCTGGAGCCCAAAAGCATTTGCCTTGGCTCCTGCACCTGCCCATCTATGTGCTCCCCATCCCATAAGGGATTTGAGCATGCAGCAAATGAGCCACACTCCTATCACAAGTCCTGAGAGGGGGTCAGGGAAGTCTCCCATCTCAACATGAAGTTTCATATGCAATTTCTGACAATTCATCATGAGGTTCTAGGCTCCTGACTTCCCACTGATCATTATTTTTTACTATCTTGACGATGTTCAAGTCTGGATTCACTGGGTGGAGCTGGGGTGGCAGGAAGCAAGGGGAACAAGCCCATGTGGTAGATTTGAAGAGTTCCAGGAAGGCTCACTTATCTTACACTCATCTCCAACAGAAAACCTGGGAATAAAAGTCAGATATGCCAGTCGGAATACTAGCTCCAGTGCTTACTGGATGGGTAACCTAAACGAACTAAGTAACTAGCCTGAAACTCAGACTCCTCTTCCCCAAAATAGGCATAAAAGTCTTACCTTTAGGAGCTGGCATGAGGATCAAGGGTAATGTATTTAAAGTGCATAGCACACTAACCAAGGTATTCAATAAATAGTGACTTTTAACTGATTTTCTCCTCCCACTTTTTTTTTTCTGGGTGGGCCTGACCCTTCTGGTTATTAGGAAGGGATAGAAAGAGTTGATCAAGTGGCCAACTGTGTCACTGACTCAGACCGCAGGACAATTCACACAAACTACCAGAAGGAAGACATCTGCAATTTTAAGATGTTTCTTACAGGCAACTCTAACAGCCGGTAGAAGACATGACACAGCATGAATGAACTGTCTGCATTTGTATTGACCAAAGTCAGGGAAACAAAGAACAGGTGTGCACCATAACCAGAAGGTCTCAATGATACATGCTCAGATTAGTTCTTTTACACATATTTTAACTACTTTTTAGCAGAACATTGTCTTTTGCTTATAAGAAAAATCAGTTCTAATATCCACCCCAAGGTAGGTCACTTCTGGCTTTGTCTCTAATTACTATTTGTTGGGTTTTATTTGTTGTACCTTGTTTTTCTCAGGATACACTAGCATTTGGCGATGATGCTATAACCTGGACAATTGGAAATGCCATGTACACAACTGTTCTTGATTTACTCACTATGTTCATGGCTTACCTCACTTTTGAAGTCAAAAGGGTGTTTAACAGCTCCGCAGTTCTAAGACCTTCCCCATGGTCCTAGCGTCTTGTGCATTTGTGCTTTAATTCATTGACTTCACACATGTAATCCTACTATCCAAGCCTGAGGCAAATTTCCATCCTGTATCCAATTCGCATTGCAAATTCTTTTTGCAAAAGTGTTGACTCAACTATCACTGTTATCGTTGGTGCTATCTTGCCATTCTAATTTGCTTCCTTTTGTTTAAAGCTCTAACTATGGGTTAGCTTATCAGAGCATGGGAGTTTACTTGGGGAGAAAGGAGGAGAAATAATTTGATAATTTGTGCCATTTCCTAGAGAAAACTTGCCTAAATGAGATGTGCATTAGTGGTGTAGGAGATGCGGGGGAGGTTTTGGGTAGTCAAAGGGACTTGAAGTCACTTTACTCCAGTTGGGAGAACCTGAGAAGCAAGGGGAACAGAAAGAGAATCTTAGAGGGAAGCAAAATCAGTCTCAATCTAGTTTCATTTATTTGCTTTGGTCTCATCCTAGGTAAGGTTCTTCAACCCTGGGAATAATTTCATTTCTGATACTTTAACACCAAGGCTCACAGTCCTATCCTTTTACTAGGGGAAAAAAAATGCACTTCTCCTCCACTTTTTTCTTAATAGGGGGGTGTAGTAGATCTTATCAAGAAATCTTCTGCAGCAATCTTGTGTAATTCTAGTTAGATCTTTGTTGGTTTTTATTTTTTATCAATGTTATACACTTCTCAAGAGTCTCTCCTGCCGTTTCCTGCCAGGCCATTTGATCTCACACAGACAGAGGCAATCACTGCCAACCACTTATATAAAACTAAGTAACATGCATATACTTCAAAGTTTAGATTGTCTATTAAATCCTTCATATGGAAGATGAGGATGTCACTTGCTTTCAGTCTACTTCAATGTACTACCCCATAATTCTGGCCCCTGAATCTCTTCACTGTGTTTTTTATTATAATTTCATTGGAGCCAATATTAAGTTTGACATTATTACGATACTGTAAATGCTGTTTATCACTGATCCATAGAGTATGGTTATTTTTTACACAAATTTTTCCTTAGAATTAATAATTATCCTTTAGGGATATTGTTTACCTAGATTTCTGAAAACATTATCAGTGAATACACCTCAAACAATCCTTTTGTGTAAGTTTCCTTTTATGTGTTCAAATATATTAGTGTTTTTTCAATGGATTGTCTTTGAAGAAACCTCCCCCAGAGGTCTCTGGCTTGCTTTAATCTGACCTAGTTGCTCCATAGGTCTTGTGTGTGGTGGTCTTGGATTTGTATTATGGCATACTGAGAGTTCCTTTTACATTTCTCTCATTTGAAGTGCCTGGATCCTTGATCCATGCCCTCCTCTTTCTTGGTTTACTCCCTCGCTTTGATGCTTCCTGTATTCCTGTGAGTTCAGTAAGAGGGGAGTGCAGAAAATAAACTTTTGAGAACATGGAAGTCTGAATATTGTTTTATTCATTCTATCTGAGTACCATAACTTTGGTAGGGTGTTAGATTTTATGTTGAAGATAATTATCCCTTAGAATGTAAAAGGCTTTGCTCTATTTTAGGCATTAATAAACTGTTTCTGTAAGAAGTGGAATGGTAAATAGTTAAGTCTTTGTGCACTATGCAGCTCTGCTTAACTACTGAACTGAGCTTTGTAGCACCAAAGCAGCTATATAAATATGTAAACAAATTAGTGTGGCTCTGTTCTAATAAAACTTTTTTTTTTTCTTTTAAATAAAAGGTAGTCCTATACTTTCTAAACCCTATCCTATTCTAGCTTCTACTGTGGATATGAGATAACCAGTCATTATTCTTTTATTTGAATGAAATTCTTTCAGGAAGCTGATAGGATCTATTTTAGGTAGTGCTCTGAAATTTTACAATGAAATGCCCTGTTGCATGTCTATTTTAAGTAATTCATTTGAACAAATAATGGACCATTTCAATCGGGAAATTTATGCTCTTTAACTTGGGAACTTTAAAAAAAAATTCATTTCTTTGATTTTTTGCCTGTTTTCTCTTTCCTGAACTTTTATTTGGATGTTGGGCTTCTTAGACGGGTCCTATACTATTACCTTTTCTCACTCTCCATATTTTTCCCCTACTGTCTGGGAGACTTCTTTAAACTTTGTCTTTTATGCTTCTGATTAATTTTTATAATTGTGTGTTTCTATATTTTAATATCTAAAACTCTTGATCTCTGAAAGATCTTTTAGAATAACATTCTCTTCTTGTTTCATAGATACAAAATCTTTTTTATATCGAATATATTAATTTTAAAATGAGTGTTGTACAGTCTCTATTTCCTTAAAGTTCTCATTGCTTTTTGTTATACATTTTGATCTCTGCCTTTCCTAATATATGCTTTCATCAAATGTTTGGGGTTCCATGGCTATTACCCTATATTTAAGAGAGAGGCATCATAAAATGTTCTTGGTAGAACTTGTTGACTGTGGTGCATTTCTTTAGGAAATTCTCAATGTAAGTATATTTAGGTCTTTGGCTGGTAAGTTTCCCCAGATGAAAACTTTTCGTTTCCCTGTGGAAGTGTATTCAGTGTATTCTGGGAGCCAAATAGGGAATAAATCATTTAATATTTTGTGACCTGAGTGAAGGATTCAAACTAAGGTCCTCAACATTCAAAATATTTCCCTTTTTTCACTCTGAAAGCCACTAGTTCTCTACCCTTATAGTGTTTTACCACATGTTTAGTTATAGCATGTGAGTTTGTGAGGACATATGCCTTCTACTTTACTGTTGTTTAAAACCTGGCACATAGTAGATACTCAATAAATATTTGTCAAAAATGAGTTTTATATCTTGTGTATAAAATATATTGGAGATATTACTGACCTTTAAGATCTTCCACTATTATTAGTGAACAGAATGTTCTCAGAGCTAAATGCACTGTTTAAAGTAATACTTTATTCCTATATTTATCTGCATATAGTGTTGAGAACCATCCATTGAATTTGCTCTGTGTAAAGGGTGATTTAAGTTACATACTTTCTCTTAGAAAAGTCTAGACCATCATGGACTTTGGAGCCAACAGAATAAATTCCACTCTCCCAATTTAGTGAAATGCATACATTAGCAATTCAGACATGTGGTGCTTTTGGTTGCACAGGTCTTTTCAGTGCGTTCATACCTGCCTGCATGTCACACACATGATCCATGAGCTTAGCTAGTGAACAAAGAAAGCTATCTTGAATGTTAGGATAAAAGCACTCAGGATATTTCCTAGAATTTTCTTCTTAAAATCAAGTAGCAGGATTAAGACAATGTACCAAGAAATTTGAATTAAGCAGATGTTTTCATCCAAACTAGGAGTCTGATAATGTGCTATACAGTTGACATAGTATCTATTATACATTCATTGTTAAAATGACAGTAGTGGTATGAACTCTCATCATCATGGAGTGATGTGAACTCCTACAACTTGTTACCGAAGTGTTTGAAAAATGTCAGAAACCAATAATCCAGGTGGCATTATGTAGTATGAATGAGTGCCTATTTTTTTAGATTTATGTACATATATATCTTGAATGATTTATGTTAAAAGATAAGACACAGTAGTTTGGTCACTAGTCTGTTTACTGAGGGAGGAAAAGATAGAGAGGGTGAAGGTAAAAGAAAAATGCCAAAATTTTACTGAGAGGACAGAGTTAACCATAGGGTATAATTATGGGTGTAAAATTCATCTGTTTCACCTTTTAGAGCTACCATTTTATTGACTTTTGGGCACAATTATTTACAGAAAAGAAAATGTAACTTCTGCCAACAAACTTGACTTCTTAGGAATCAACAGACAATTCATTAGACTTGAATTCATCATAGTCGAACTTAAAATGTGTGGCAGCTGTGAAGGTACTTTTCTGTTCAGAATGAAAGAAATCGAAGAGGTCAAACAACTTGTCTCAGAAAACAATGATATGGGTTCGTGAATTTGTTTCCACTTTGATCTGCAGGCAAAGAGCTTGGTGAATACAGGTCTTGGTGAAGAGCCATGCAGGTGACGATTGACATCTTTTTGTCAAGCAGTCGGTGCTGTTCTTCACACTTTTCCTGACCCTGCACTGTTAGTTTTCAGGTCATGCTTCCTTTGTATTTTCACTTTTCACTGCTGGTTGCTTTTATAGGAAGTGTGTGTATGTGAGTGTGTACACCAGATTTAGGGAAGATTCAGTCTAGAAGGGCTATTCTAGGTCAGAATAGATTCCAGCCAGTTTTCTAAAGCGTAGTGAGCAAATTCTTTTTTGAGACAGAGTCTGCTCTTGTTGCCCAGGCTAGAGTGCAATGGTGCGATCTCAGCTTACTGCAAACTCCACCTCCTGGGTTCAAGCTATCTCCTGCCTCAGCCTCCCAAGTACAGGCGTGTGCCACAACTCCCGGCTAATTTTTTATTTTTTTAGTTTTTAGTAGAGACGGGGTTTCTCCATGTTGGTGAGGCTGGTCTTGAACTCCTGACTTCAGGTGATCCGCCCACCTCGGCCTCCCGAAATGCTGGGATTACAGGTGTGAGCAACTGCGCTGTGCCACAAATTCTTAAGTAACTTCCATTCTTCATGTAACAGAAAGTTAGTGAAGGTCAGATGTATGCCCAAGGAGACTCATTTTAACACTTGCAGGGCCTGAATTCTCTGATCCTTCTCATGTCTTGCCAACCACACAGACACATACTCATACCCTGGAGGTCCGAGGATGTGGGTTTCGGCTCTTCTAGGTGACGGCCCTGAGCTGTCTGAGCGGGCAAGCTCTAATTCCCACAGCAGCCCTTCGTTTCTTGACTCTCCTTTAGCCCTCTGCACTTAGAATTCATGCTTTACTTATAGCTTATTATTCTCCATTTTGTGAGGAAAGGAAAGCTTTATGAACAGGTTATCCACATGGTGCTTGAGAGAAAAACCAGGCAAGACACCCTTAAGATACTCTTCTTTTCCTTTTTTCATCCCAATTGTTGCAATTTAATCTTCAATCTATGATGTAATCTTTACAGTTTCTGTGGCAGAGATCACTTATTGTCCCCTAAGTTCCGTTCTTCCCTCTTTCTTTAGAAATACAACCCATATTTTTAGTTATGCACATGCCTGCCCAGGGAAAGATGACATTTATGAGCCTCACTTGAACCTTGATATGGTGATACTAACTAAGTTTGGGCCAAAAATTGCCAATAGAAAAAGTGTAACTTTGGGGTGACAGCCTGAAAGATGAAGTGACTTACTCTTGGTTTCTTTCCTCCTCTCAGCTAACTGGGGAATGGCAAGTGGAGCAACCTGGAAGCCACTTGTGGAGGTGGCAAAGTCCCCCTCTCACCAAGGACTGCTCACACGTAGACTGGTAGGTGAAAGGAGACGGCATTCATCTTATTTCACCCGCTGTGTTTTAGGGGTCCTTTATTCAGCAGCTTAGGGTATACCTTAACTAATAAAGGCTTTATCTTTATTTATTTATTTTTTTGAGACGGAGTCTCGCTCTGTCACCCAGGCTGGAGTGCAGTGGCCGGACCTCAGCTCACTGCAAGCTCCGCCTCCCGGGTTTACGCCATTCTCCTGCCTCAGCCTCCCGAGTAGCTGGGACTACAGGCGCCCGCCACCTCGCCCGGCTAGTTTTTGTATTTTAGGAGAGACGGGATTTCACCGTGTTAGCCAGGATGGTCTCGATCTCCTGACCTCGTGATCTGCCCGCCTCGGCCTCCCAAAGTGCTGGGATTACAGGCGTGAGCCACCGCGCCCGGCCAAGAATTTATCTTTATTAGTCTTTCAGTTTTCAGAAGCTCTCTATTGAAACACACATGCTGTTGGGAAAACATGAAAAAAAATGCTCAACATCACTAATGATCAGGGAAATGCAAATTAAAACCACAATGCAATACTACCTTACTCCTGTAAGAATGGCTGTGATCGAAAAAAAAAAAAAAAAAAAATAGATGTTGGTGTGGATGTGGTGAAAAGCGAATGCTTTTACACTGTTGGTGGGAATGTAAACTAGTATGACCACTATGGAAAACAGTGTAGAGATTCCTTAAAGAACTAAAAGTAGATCTACCGTTTGATCCAGCAATTCCACTCCTTGGTATCTACCCAGAGGAAGAGAAGTCATTATATGAAAAAGATACTTGCACAGGCATGTTTATAGCAGCACATTTTGCAATTGCAAAAATATGAAACCAGTCCAAATGCCCATCAATCAATGAGTGGATGAAGAAAATGTGAAATATATAAGCACACACACACACATACCATGGAGTACTACTCAGCCATAAAAAGGAACAAAATAATGGCATTCACAGAAACCTGGATGAAATTGGAGACCATTATTCTAAGTGAAGTAACTCAGGGGTGGAAAAACAAACATTCTGTGTTCTCATTCATAAGTGGGAGCTAAGCTATGAGGATGCAAAAGCATAAGAATGATACAACAGACATTGGGGACTCATGGGGAAAGAGTGGGGACAGGGGCTGGTGAGGGATGAAAGACTACACATTGGGTACAGTGTACACTGCTTGGGTGATGGGTGCACCAAACTCTCAGAAATCACCGCTAAAGAACTTATTCATGTAACCAAACACCCCCTGTTCCCCCAAAACTCATCAAAATAATAAATAAATAATACATATGCTGTTGGGAAGGGATACTACAAACTTTGTCAATAAGATTTGTGTTGGTGGGGAGTTGCGAGTCTCTGAAATGGGACACAGGCTTGGCCCTGGAATTGGGGTAGTAGGTATTAGAAATTAAACACTAAAGAAGAGAAGTAGCAAAAGGTTGCTGGTTATGAAATTTGCTAGCAGGATTTTTTTTTTCTTGAATTTAGGAATGGCAAATAAAAATATTCCTAGAGGACTCCCATATAGACCCATAGGCCTAATTCAAACTTTATAATTTCAGATGGAGAATTACTATAGAAAAGTACTTTTCTTGTCATAATTCAAGTAAACCTCTTCCTAATTGAAGAAATCAATTTTGTTTTATTATAATTACCATTATGAGATATAATGACCATAGAAACATTTTTTAGAAGTGACCACGGAATTAACAATTTGTTGAACACCTGTATTGGAGTCAGCTAATGTATTAATATCAAGCCCTTTACCAACTACTGTGGAGAATCAGGAACATAAATGAGGGATTCTGCTTTTAAGGCACTCACACAGGCTAGAGAGAAACCACATCATGTCATATGATAAAGTAACTGAGAGGGTCAAGGCAGGGTTTATTAGATGCCAAGTGATATGAGCTATGGGAATTCAGAGGATAGAGGCTCATGAGGACAAGAATAGTTAAGCCTTCCTGGGAAATGCAGGTCCTTTCTGTGACTTGTGAAGATAAAGTTTCCAAACAATAAAAATGTTGCTTATTTTTTTCTACAGTGTAACAATAATGAACAAAATATAAGCATTTCAAACAAGTGGGGCTTGGGACTCAAAATATCTTGGTTTCAATTCCCACCCTGATACTTACTGGACATGTGTCATCTTGGACATATTATTTAACCTCTTGGAGTACTTGCTCCTCTGTAAAGTGGGTTTAGGTAATACTTTATAGAATCCTTGTGAAAGTTTAATGAGATAATTTACCTAAATTAAGTTATTAACAGAGTAACAATTTCAGAGGCTGATGTTATTACCCAAGTGATTTTGCATGACATGGAGAAGACATTGTTCTTGCTCTCAAGGATTTTATGACCTGAAAGAGCTACTTGCTAGCTTGAGGAGTGATGCTAGAAGAATGGGTACCATGCTGGGGGCTGCATTGTCTGTACTTACTGGCAAAGTCCTTGTGTGTTTCTAAGTTCTTTATCACTGTCTCCTGTGACAGATGTCCTTCAATACCTTATTTGCATTCAGCATAGTTTTTCATGTATAAAATCTTTGTGTATTGCTTTCTTTTTCATTTGAAAATCTTAAGTTTGCTGTAAAGTAACATATCAGATAATTTAGAACTAAATTTTTTGGGGATTATATACCCTGTGCATTTCATTAAATAAAATGAGAAACTCAAATAAGATGAAAATTATTTTAGAGTTTATACGAATAAAGTTATTTTTCAATCCTTATTTTCAAAGCTTTCAAATAAAAATGAGAAGCAGAAGGAAAAAAATACACTGGCTTTTTCTTACGTGAAAATTCTTAGATCTTGGTACCAATATATTACACTGTATTATAGATAGATGTTGTTTGTCATGGTTTCTGCTAATGATGTCCCAACAATAATGCACAGTGTTGGTTTATTATTCAAATATTTTAATATACTCTTCAAACATACATTTTTTAAAAATGTGAATGTTTATTCGTTGTTCTATTTGAGAAATATTTAATCCTTTATGAATATATACAGACCCCCCAGGAGCAGACTACTGAATCCAGCAGCGTCAACTAAATTTCAGATCCAGGCAAGAGTTATGCTAGGCCAATTATGAGGGCAGCTCTTTTTGAAGTTTCATAGATCTTTATTACACACGTACCAAGATGGCAGTAATTTGAAATGATCTTCTTTTTTCTCTCTTCTCTTTAGAAAGAATAAACAAGTCTACATCTATTGAGAATGAACAAAGAGACTGGATTATTCATACATAGTATTATATCTATTGTTTCTGGCTTTGGCTTAACCGTGTATATTACTCCTAAAAATCCCATGTAAAAAGAAGCTTTAAAATTATATTTTTCGTCTCACGTGTTAAGGAGAGAATGATTTTAGTTCATAGTGAAAGAAAATGTTTTTTAGATTCCGAGAAAATTCTACCATAGGATGCATTCATTGAAAGCGAAGACATGTGTGCTAGTTACCCAAGGGATTTTACATGGAATGGAACAATACATTGGTCCTAGTTCTCAAGGCTTTGTGGCCAAGGTAGAATTAAGAAAGATGTGACTATCAGTGAAACTCTGAGCTGCATTTTCCTGCAGCCTTCCCCTTTGCACTGCTTCTGGACTGAGAAGCATTAAATGTGAGTAATATTTTAAAAGCTCCCCTTTTAAGGGAGCATCGGCATTTAGAAAAATATCAAAATATTTCAGTGAAGAAGGGGAGAATGAAGAGTTTTGACTATACTTATTTTTTGGCAGCAGGGAAAGAGTTGGTTGCTTAAAACATGTGGGAGGGTAAGTTCACTCTATGAGTCATGGAGAGTTAATGTTTGTTTTAATGTCAAGTTCCTATGCCCACATCTTCTGAGTTGGAAACATTATCCTCACCCCAGGATTGAGTCTTGATTACCCATTGTCAATATTCCTCCCAAAGGGATTATTTTCTCCATCTACATAGATATTATTTCATTGCTTATTAGCTCCTTTCAGGGAGAGCAAACTAAATATTTAAGGACTAATAAATTTTATGTGTGTTTATTAGCAAGGTATTTAGATATTGCCTCTTTCATAGATAAACTATAATTGCAACCAACTGCTAAGGAGCAAAATTGTATCTGTAATACTAATCTTTTCTTTATCATATTTTGATAGGATACATGCATTAATTTAAAAAATTGAATTAAATGGATGAAAATAGAAATTTTAAAAGCATGTTCAGAAGAGTCTAAAAGTTTGAATGACAGGAAAAGAGTAGAAAATGAGAAATAAACTTTGCTCTCTCTTGCAATAATGGTTCTCTAACACTTCACCTTTATATAAAGCTCTCCAGCAAGTATTTTAGAATTCCCCTTTTCCTGTGTGACTACATTTTATTATCAGTGTAAATACATTTGCACAAATACATCAGGGTAAATACATTTATCCTTTAAATGCTTTCTTTTCCAAGGTATATAATTTCATGTTTCAACTAAGATCTCTGATCTTATGATGTGAAAATGAATTGAAGTAAGCTAGTTTGTTATAAAGAGGGAGTGTTTTGAAAATCCTAAAATCACTGAATACTAGGATTTATTGTTCTTCTGCCTTCTATTTAACATTGATTTTCAGAAGAAGTGGCACAGGGCTTTTTCATCAGATGAATTCTTCCCAGTCTTGGATAGATTGTCTGCCAAGAATTTTCTGCCTTTGGCAAGGACAATTGAATGAAAATTTTAGGTTTCCTTGGCTTCTACTTATGGGAGTCTCAAACCTAGAACACCTTTTATGCAGCCAGTTTTCTTCTTTTACTCCTTTGGACTATTCACTCTTGGTCCTCCACTGTCAAAGATACCACCATTCAGGGGTGTGTGTGTGTGTGTGTGTGTGTGTGTGTGTGAAGTAGTGGTATTGACATGGATACAAGGCAGGGAAATACTGGGTAGAAGAACGCGGTTCCCTGGCAAAGGCCCCACCCTCCAGCCTAGAAACCCGTGGCCCTAAATGGGAACAGGCATTTCTCTTTTCAGGCCCAAATGTTGCCTTTTGGCCTGCCACGCCCCCTATCCTATACCCGTAAAAACCCCAAAGCCAATGTTCCATGAGCAGATGAGCAGAAGAGCATCAGAGCCGCATGGCAAAGGAGAAGAGAAGTAGCATCCAAACATGGAGAGGAGTTCGCCTGGGGATGGCTGGAGAGGAGATTGGCTGTGGGATGGCCAAACTCCAGGGGAAGATCTTCTTCCCATTCCATATTCTTTCCAATTCCCCATCCATCCCCTGAAAGCCACTTCCACCACTCAATAAAATCTCCACATTCACCATTCATCAAGTCTGTTTGACCTGATTCTTCCTGGACGCTGGACAAGGACCCAGGTACCAAGAGGGCAGGGTGTGAAAGGCTGTCACTGTGACTCTCTACTGAGCTGGTTTAACACTTAGCCGCCTGTGAATGGCAACTGCTAAAAGAACATTAATTGTAACACATTCCCTAGATGCCACTCTGAGGCCAGAACCCAAAAGCACTCACTCTGGTTCCTGCAGCTGCCTGTCTGCATGCTTCCTGTCCTGTAAGGGGTTTGAGTGCACTAAGCTCAAACTGAGCAAGGGAGCCACATCCTGTTACAAGTCCCTCCAGTAGGTCAGGGAACTCTCTCGTTTTAGTACTGGGGAGAGAGTGGATGACATGCCAGGGAAGAGACAGAGTGTCAATAAGAGAAATGCAGGAAAATACACGTAAAGTTTTGAGTCCAAAGGCCAGCTGGACTGGGTCCCTGCCATCAGTGTGCTTTACCATGTGGTTTTCCATGGTCTGAAAAACAGTCCAGGTTTATAGTGGAATGTCCCAATACAAGGTGAAAATGATGCCTGGATTGAGACTATTTCTTGGCTGGTTACTGTTACTAGGCTTTTGTAGTTTTAATGTTATGATGTGCAGTATTATCTTCTATGTATCTGTCTTTTTATTTCCATTCTATATAATGATGCCAGGATAGTAATAATTACTATGAATCTCACAGGGGATATTTTAATGATTAAAATGATAACGTCCTAAGAAGCAATATAGATAGAAAGCAAAGTGAGTAAAGTAAGATGTATTTAATGAATAATTTAATGCAGCAGTTTCCATTGTCCTTGCAAAACAAATTAATAAGATGCAGTGGACTTCAATTTATTCTTTTTAAGTGCTTTCTCTTGAAAGTCACTAGAGCATTATCATCAAGAAAAAATAAAAATTAGGTAGCATTCTCTGTCCTCAGAGGTACAATGTTCCCTTTTGCTTTGAAGTGAGTCACAAAATTATATTTTATGTAGAATTCAAAAGATACCTTAATTTCTTTAAAAAATTGACTAATGGGAAATTTGCAATGTAATTTTGTAATTTTGTTGGTAGAGTTTCTTTCTGAGACCTTTCTCCCTCTGAAAATAGGTTCAAGGCCTGTGGAATAAATGAGGCCTCTGGCCATGTTTTAAGAACGCCTAATATTCCCCCTCTCCTCTCCTCCTTGGCTCTACATCCTTGTCTTCCAACCTGCACAGTTTCCTTTCTCATATACTAGGGAGGGCATTTACCCATGCTAGAAAAGCAGCTTCAAACCCAGATGTTACAGGGGTCAAACTGATAATCTAAGTAAAGTGGGCCAGGTGCAAGGGAAAGGGTTTGTCGGGATTGTGGCAGATTACAGGTGCATGCTCCCTCTATGGGACACAGCCCATTCAACACTGGGAAGAGTGACCATTCCAGTACACAGGTCAGGTGGTCACATCCCTAACTTTTACAGGGGAGCCAAAAGTTTTCTTAGGTCAACTTTCTTGACGTTTGCATGTTAGGAAGTGATTCATATTTTTTCAAAAGAATGTGACAGCAAGCAGTGTACTCTTGCTGGCTGTCCTTGAGCAGTTATTTAACAAAGTTGGCCCTAGAATGGCCAGGTATTATTCTTGGGTACTCAGCTTAAAAACTGTCCAATTTGGACATTATCCTAATAGAAGCTTTTCTGTCTCTCAGTGACTATAACCGTACACTTCCATGGATATAATAATGCCCTGGTTTTACAGTATGTTTGGTAGTTTCGTAAAATCTTTTACACATATTGGCTTATAAAGCTTTAAGGATAACAAGTGAGATTTGGCAGTGCTAACGTTATCGTTACAGATGGGGAAACTGAGGCTTGGAAGGTTTGCATTCCTTGTGTTAATGTTGTAACAAAAATAAGAGGCACAGGTGGATCAAGGATTTATATCTTCTGACTCTTTGCCCAGGGCATTTCCTATTCACTTTCAGTCTTTTGAGATCTGTAAATAGTTTAAATGTATAATACATTGTAAAATCTCAGCACTCAAGCCCTTAAGAAGTACTTGAAAATCATTAAAAACTCATTTCAGTTCCTTGAGAGGTAAACATTATTGTGCTGTTTTATAAAAAGAAGAAGAGGGATTCAGGCTCAATCATTGTGAGAATGTTGTCAGTTTCAGATTGTATTTCTTGTCTTTGTATTTCCCAGTTTGATACTCCACTGACTAGAATTTTTTATGTTCATCATTATTCCCTGCTGTGATTCTAAACCTAGCATCTCCTTGACATGAGAAATCATTTTAAGCATACCGTGAGTGCCTAGTGCATAGTAACAATTGTCAATGAACCACAGAAGAGAAATTAAGACTTGTCTTTGCACATATAATTGTGAGAGGAATACATGATCTATAAGAATGCAAATATTTGTAAGATTTTTAAAATTAATGCAGACACATGGAAAAAATAAAAAAGGATGCAGAAGAGATGTCCTAGTTTAGGTTGCTCTTGTGAGGAGATTCTGAGATAAGAGCCTGTGGGCTGGGGTTTATTTGTGGAGTGTTCAAACAGAGAAGGGAAGGATTAAGAAGAATTTAAAAATAAAGAAGAAAGTTATTGGCCGGGCGCGGTGGCACACGCCTGTAATCCTAGCACTTTGAGAGGCCGAGGTGGGTGGATCACCTGAGGTTGGAAGTTCTGGACCAGCCTGACCAACATGGAGGAAACTCCGCCTCTACTAAAAATACAAAAACAATTAGCGGAGCGTGGTGGCGCATGCCTGTAATTCCAGCAACTTGGGAGGCTGAGGCAGGAGAATCTCTTGAATCCGGGCGGGAGAGGTTGCAGTGAGCCGAGGTTGCGCCATTGCACTCCAGCCTGGGCAACAGGAGAGAAACTCCGTCTCAAAAAAAAAAAGCAAAACAAAACAAAAACAACAACAACAAAAAACAAAACCAGAAAGTTATTATAAAGGGGCATTATTGAGTTCATCCCACTGTGGACAGCTGCAGCTCATCGTGCAATATCATATGAGGACTATATAGAATACCTCAGAATGACCTGTCCAAAGATCAATGTGGAGAAGCATTTGATCATTGATTTCCATACACCCAGGGTTGCCCATACACACACAGGGGCACCTCTGACTTGTTTTGAGCACTGCAGCAGCATCAGAGAAGCCTTGGAGTACAGCAGGAAGGCATTGAAGGTGGCATGCACTTGAGGTAAAGAGCCATTTGTGTGAAGTAAGTTGATGTCTGACCCAAAAGGTCACAGTTAGCGTGGCTGGAAATACAGATGAGGCCAAGGAGCTGTTAGATTGTGCACAAGAGTTGTCTGATGCAACAGCTTGTCAACAAGAATAACAGATTTCCATTTGGGTATTTTTTAGTCTTTTAATAGTACATCATAAAAATAAATAGTATTTAATAATCTAAATAGTATTTCTTTATTTATAAACTTTATACACTCCTTTCGCTCCTCCCCTTAACTCATTATAATTTTCAGTTATTTTATTGGTAATGGTGTAGTTTTAAATAATATACTCAAAAAGACTATTTCTTAGTTTAATAAATTTTAGTAGTTTCTTTTGATTTTTTAGTGAGTTGAGATTTTTGCCCCTACTTTTGCCTTCATTTATCTGCTTCCACATCTGCCTCCAGCAGTTGACAACTATCCCTTAATTTTTATTTTTTACCGTCAAGGTTGATAACTTTATGTTCTCTTTTGTATCCTTAATTATCTGTGCTTTCTCTGTAGTTCGATCTACAGTTTAACAATCAACAGCATTTAGCTACTTATCTTACATATAAGAATGATGTACTGGAATTATATATTTTCCAATGGGTCTCAAATCATGACCCTTGTACAGCTTGAAAAAAAATTCCTATCATTAAGGTCGAAATGAGTTATCTTTCATGCCGTCAGAATCTGAAAATTATGTCATGTAGACTTTACCCTGTATGTGTATGCATGTGTATATTTCCCCAGAGTTTCTAATTGCCTTTCATTTCTTCTTGTTGAAAGAAAATGAATGTCTTATTTACCATATCACTTTAAAGGTTCTACCCTTTAATCATTGTATCTCTGGAATGGCATTTATTCTATACATTTCTTTTTGAAGACCATTTTGGTGCTAATTGGTTTCTTGATATCATTTTGACCAATGGCTTTTGTACTTATTCCACTTTGGTTATACTGTGATACTATTCATTTCACTTCTCTGTTCGTTCTAGCGTTTCTTGGATTTCACATTTTTCCATTCCTTGATTTGAACTGATTTTGCTTATTTCAATATGTTCTCAAGTAATTAAACTGTCTTGGCAAGAAGTCATGAGTCTTTACATGCCTAAAATGCCTTTATTTGCACTCATATTTGATTGATAGTATAGCTTGTCTAGAAATCTAGTTCAAAATGATTTTCCTTTGTTCTTTAAAAGTACCACACATTGTCTTTTTGTATAAATGAGAAGTCTGATGCCGTCCAAATTCTTACTTTTTTTTTTTTTGTATGCAACCTATTTCCCCAAATCTTACCCTGGAAACTTTTAGGATCTTTTATTTCTTTACCTTAGAATTGCTGAATTTAAAACAATACATCTTCTAATTCATTGCCTAAGAGCTCCTTTTTATAACAGGATACTTGTTAATGAAACTCATTTTGGATTATTGCTTGAAAACTTCTTTTTATACCATATGGAATCCACCATGGCCTGGATCCTATGTGCTGTTAATTTAAACACCATCTTAAAAATGAGAGTTTTGGACTTGGCACTGTGAACTCATCACAGCCCCTCTGTCAGAATATTTGATACTTACTGTCATAATGGCTTTGTTAATTGAAGACTGGATAAATTTTACCCTTGGGTTAGTTCTTTTTTGGGTACATGTGAATATTACAGGGCAAACTGGAAAAGATCAGTCAATGGCAAAGTACAGCACTATGGTATCAACCTACAAAATGATCTGTAACTTAACCTCAGCTTTAAGAGCCCAAACCAGCCTGTTACCTGCTTTTATGTGTATAGCCAGACCTCCAGTGTACCTTAATTTCATTTATTCTTCTCATACCTGAAGTAAATTTTAGTTTTAAACTAAAAACATAAGGTTTAAGTCTGTCTTCTATGAATCTACTTGGCACTGAGTAGGCTCCTTTAGTCTAAAGGTTTATGACTTTCTATGGTTCTGGACATTGTCGTCGTCCCCCCCCCCCCCCATAAAAATGTGGTACAGACAGTTAGAATGGCAATCATTAAAAAGTCAGGAAACACCACGTGCTGGAGAGGAGGTGGAGAAATAGGAGCACTTTTACACTGTTGGTGGGACTGTAAACTAGTTCAACCATTGTGGAAAACAGTGTGGTGATTCCTTAAGGATCTAGAACTAGAAATATCATTTGACCCAGCCATCTCATTACTGGGTATATACCCAAAGGATTATAAATCATGCTGCTATAAAGACACATGCACACGTATGTTTATTGCGGTACTATTCACAATAGCAAAGACTTGGAACCAACCCAAATGTCCATCAATGATAGACTGGATTAAGAAAATGTGACACATATACACCATGGAATACTGTGCACTCATAAAAAAAGGATGAGTTCGTGTCCTTTGTAGGGACATGGATGCAGCTGGAAACCGTCATTCCCAGCAAACTATTGCAAGAACAGAAAACCAAACACCGCATGTTCTCACTCATAGGTGGGAATTGAACAATGAGATCACTTGGACACAGGGTGGGGAACATCACACACTAGGGCCTGTTGTGGGATGGGGGAGGGTGGAGGGATAGCATTAGGAGATATACCTAATGTAAACGACAAGTTAATGGGTGCAGCACACCAACATGGCACATGTATACATATGTAACAAACCTGCACGTTGTGCACATGTACCCTAGAACTTAAAGTATAATAAAAAAAAAAAAATGTGGTACAGAGTCAACACACCAATAGCCTCAGCTTTTTCCCCAGGAGGTCTACTAAACCTGTTTAGAAAAGATTTCTCTGATATATTTGCTTGAACTGCACATTACCACCATGAGTTGCTGTTTGTTCTGCATATGTTAGGGGGAAGGAAAATGGTTTTATTCCAGTAGCCTCCCTGTTTTAATCCCTCTGTCTCACTCCTGCTTCTGAGCCTGCAGGCCCTAGAGATAAACCAAGAAGACTGAATCCTACTTCATTGCAGCTCACACCGGAGCATATTTTTAATTTTCTTTGCTCTCTTTACAACAGTCAACATTCTTTTCCCAAATTTCTATCTTTCAGAAATTTGTTGAACTCTCTGGCATGCTTATGGTCTCCCGCCAAACTAATTCTCTCCGCTTGCTTGGTTTAATTCCCTCTTCAATTCCTTCAAGATTATTTTTATGGCATCTCTTGAGGAAGCTTAAGTAATATCCAATTATATTTTTGTTTGCATTTCTTAATACAAGCCTAAACCCTTTCTTCCTCTGTACTTAATTTTATCTTGAAGCTCTGATTTCATGTGAGTTTTCACTATAGGCTTGATAACAGAGATACTGGTATTTACTCCTAAGAGAGAAATAGATGTGATACTTGTAAAAATATATAGTACCTCTTCTAATTGTTTCCTTTTCCATGCAAATAGTCATAAAATACTTCTCATACCTCATTCACAAGATTTGATATCTCTTTAGTAGATGGGAAAAGTTTTGATTTATGTGCTCACTGTAGAAAGAGAGAAAAATATAAAATTAAATGGTAATGTTTTACAAAAGTTATTGTTATGTGGTGAGCCTGTTTTTCTGTCAGCTGGGAGTCTTGTGTAGGTAATAAATCCCCACCAGTGATTTAGCATGTATAAAACACATCAATCCTTTTTATTGTATTTTGTGAGCCTTGACATTTATGATAATTTCCTTATATCTACTTAAAACTCTTTCTCTTATGATTGCGTTATTAAAGTGGATTTTTTGCCCTTGTTGGTTTATCTCATTAGCATGTGTTTATCATATATTTTTAGGGTAATTACCATTTTGGAATAATGCACACAACATTAAATGGATTCCCTAGTTTTAAAAGGTGTCAAGATAAAGGCAGTAGCTTTCACCCCTCCCATCTCTAATGTAGTCGAAAGACTACAAAAGACATTTTGATTTCTTGTCACTTGGGTCAATTGGATAATGGCAAGGATAATACGAACCCCTACTGTGTGTCCACAGTTGGTCCTGGATTGCAAAAAAATGATGAGAACACATTTCTATGGCATCCTCATTTTCACCGTCTCTGTTTGTTGTCCACCAATCAGTATTGTAAATTTGGAACTTAAGAAAGGACAGTATCTTAATTGATATTTGTATGAAAGGGGAAAAAAGTCTCATGTTTCCTTATCTCTTAGAGTAAGAGTTTGACATGAAAGTACAATTCAGGGAAGTGGACACTTTTTATTTTCTAGTTATTAAGTAAAATAAGATGTACTCCTATCTGGTCAGTTGTCAAACAATTAAAATGGCTTTCCTTTCTCCATTCATACAAATGTATGCATATAAAGCAGTAGCTAATGCTCTCTGTAGTATTAAAGATGAATGTGAGACATGAAGATGTGGATATACATTCTAAGTTGTCAAAAAACCACTAAATCACACTCTGTAATTTTACCATTGTATGTGTACTGCATAGCACTAAATTACTTGAAGTTGGTTATCAGTTTTTAGTGTTCTGGGCATTTGTTAGTTTGCCAGAATGTAATGAAACAAAATTAAGTTTTTAAGGCATTTTCTTTGCAGTGCTTTTGCTGCTGTTGTTTTTTGCTGTTGTTTCATTAGAAATCTTGTATTAATTTGTTGAATAAAACAAATTATAGAGAATAAAGTCAGTATGTATTATAGGTTTGAATTACAATTCTGTTAGAGGCACAGTATTTTAAGGGTAGAATTAGAAAATAATGCTGTATCCATTACATAAGGATGGACATGCTAATTTAAAATCTAATATTTAATAATTCATATTTTTCATTCCTGTAAAACTTCAAGCATATATAAAACTGTCTATTTTAGTGGTCTCAAGAGCAAGATAAAAAAGCGAAAGTGGCAAAGTATTCATTCAACAAATTTGTTGAAAGCTTACTCTATGCTAACTACTCCTTTAGGTACTGGAGATATAATAGCAAATATTCTGTCTCCAAAAATCTGCAGTCCAGTAGAGCAGACAGATGAAATAGAGTAGAAACATAAATATAAATAATTACAAAATTGTGAGCAAGATGAGGAAAACAAACAAGGGTTAATATTTACTAAAGTAGCAGTGGTTCAAACCGACTTTAAGTATAATGATCAGGGAAAGGAAAATGTCGTAAAGAAATGACATTTAAGCTGAGGTATAAAGACTGAAAAGGGGTCAGAAATGCCAGAAGCATATGCCAATGCTGAGGGGCAGGACTTAGTAGCATCTATGATTACAGGGGTGAGTCCTTAGCAGAGGGCAGGAAGTTCATGAGACAGGCTGTTGAGAGACTGAATATACAAATGGACAGTGGCTGGCCATTTATGAGAATAGAACTTTGGTCCACAACCTGCAGCAACCAGCCCAGAAAACCAACCCCTTATCTACAATAAACAACCCAGGAAGCCAGCCTGCTATATGTCAGTCTTGCAGGAAGCTAAATTACTATCTCTAATGACAATCCAGGAGGCTAAGCAATAACTTCTGTAACAATTGGCTCAAAATGGCCAGGACTTGATTAATAAACTGACAGCTTCCCTGTTAGCTTTGTGTGTGTGTGTCCTTACTTCTAACTTAGGACCAAGCAGAGAAAGCCAAATATGCATCCCTAGCCAATTACATAGAATGCCTACTTCTAGTTAATTGTCTGCTGCTTCCCCATGCCAACAGCCAATCAGGGCACATCTGAAGCCTTCCCTTTTTCCTACTGTAAAGTTTTCTTGCCTTGGCTTCCTTTGAGGCTCTGCCAAAATGCAAATAACAGAGTTGACTCCCTTGCTATAGCAAACTCTGTATAGACTTTGCTTTTCTCATTTCGTTGGTCTTTATTTCCACACTTTAGAGGCGACAATAAGGAACGTGAAGTTTATTCTAAGCACAGTGGGAAGTCTTGGAAGGACTTCAAGCAGGGGCATGACATGATTTGAATAGTATCTTTAGACCACTTGTGCAAATATGTATGGAATTAATTGGATTGGGGCAATAGAAGAAATAGACCAGCTGGGAGGTTATTGTAGTACTTTGGGTGAGAGAGGGTGTGCTGAAGACTGATGGCAGCAGTAGAAATGGAGAAAATTGCATAGATTTGAAATATACATATTTAAGAAAATTATCTGTTTATAGGAATAGAAAGTAAATAATGCGATGAGTCACCTCTCTTGAGGTTTTATTATGTCCAAGAGTGTCTGTTTAAGCTAGTTACAATTAGAAGGTAGAGGACAGCCAGCATCTGAGATAGTCTTTCATTAACACACACGTGGAATATTTGAAACTTCAGACTTCTGGGTCTTACCAGGTATTTACTTATTGTTTTTGCTCATTGTTCTAGTTCTATACCTGATGTGACCACTATTTCTGACCCTTTCTCTTGTCTTTTTTTCTCCTATGCCCATGTAAGATGTGCCTTTTGCCTCCCGTCATGATTCTGAGGCCTACCCTGCCATGTGGAACTGTAAGTCCAATTAAACCTCTTTTTCTTCCCAGTCTCGGGTATGTCTTTATCAGCAGCATGAAAATGGACTAATACAGTAAATTGGCACCAGGAGAGTGGGGTGTTGCTGAAAAGATACCTGAAAATTTGGAAGCAACTTTGGAACTGGGTAACAGGCAGAGGTTGCAACAGTCTGGAGGACTCAGGAAGGAAACGGTAAAATGTGGGAAAGTTTGGAATTTCCTAGAGACTTATTGAATGGCTTTGCCCAAAAAATGCTGATAGTGATATGGACGATAAGGTCCAGACAAAAGTGGAAACCCCTGACAGACCTATCAGATCTTGTGAGACTTATTCACTATCATGAGAATAGCATGGGAAATACTGCATCCATGATTCAATTACCCCCGGCCACCCCGGGTCCCTCCCACAGCACGTGGGAATTCTGGGAGATACAACCCAAGTTGAGATTTGGGGGGGGACACAGCCAAACCATATCATTCCACCCCGACCCTCCAAATCTCATGTCCTCACATTTCAAAAATCAATCATGTCTTCTCAACAGTCCCCCAAAGTCTTAACTCATTTCAGCATTAACCCAAAAGTCTGCAGTCCAAAGTCTCATCTGAGACAAGGCAAGTAACTTCCACCTATGAGCTTGTAAAATCAGAAGCAAGCTAGTTATTTCCTAGCTACAATGGGGATAAAGGTATTGGATAAATACAGTCATTCCAAGTGGGAGAAATTGGCCAAAACAAAGAGGATACAGGGCCCATGCAAATCTGAAATCCAGCAGGGCAGTCAAATCTTTTTTTTTTTTTTTTTTTTTTTT
>NW_016808057.1:781345-803781 GCF_001698545.2 Rhinopithecus bieti
AGGCTGGAGTGCAGTGGCCGGATCTCAGCTCACTGCAAGCTCCGCCTCCCGGGTTCACGCCATTCTCCTGCCTCAGCCTCCCAAGTAGCTGGGACTGCAGGCACCCGCCACCTCACCCAGCTAGTTTTTTGTATTTTTTTAGTAGAGACCTCGTGATCCGCCTGTCTTGGCCTCCCAAAGTGCTGGGATTACAGGCTTGAGCCACCGTGCCCGGCCATTGCAGTCAAATCTTCAAGTTCCAAAATGATCTCCTTTGACTCCAGGTCTCAAATCCAGGTCATGCTGATGCAAGAGATGGGTTCCCATGGTATTGGGCAGCTCCACCCGTGTGGCTTTGCAGGGTACAGCCTCCCTGCCAGCTGCTTTCATGGGCTGGCATTGAGTGTCTGCAGTGTTTCCAGGTGCACGGTCTGGCAGTGGATCTACCATTCTGGGGTCTGGAGGATGGTGGCCCTCTTCTCACAGCTCCACTAGGTAGTGTCCTGTAGGGACTCTGTATGAGGGCTCCGACCCCATGTTTCCCTTCTGCTCTGCTCTAGCAGAGGCTCTCCATGAGGGCGCCGTCCCTGCAGCAAACTTTTGCCTGAGCATCCAGGAGTTTCCATACATCTTCTGAAATCTAGGCAGAGGTTCCCAAACCTCAATTCTTGACTTCTCTGCATCCATAGGCTCAGCACATGGAAGCTGCCAAGGCTTGGGGTTTCCACCCTCTGAAGCCATAGCCCAAGCTGTACATTGACCCCTTTCAGCCACACCCTTGGTGTGGCTGTTACACAGGGCACCTAGTCCCTAGGCTGCACACAGCATGGGGACCCTGGGCCCATCCAATGAAACCACTTTTTCCACATGGGCCTCCAGGCCTGTGATGGGAGGGCCTTCCGTGAAGGTCTCTGACTTGGTCTGGAGACATTTTCCCCATGGTCTTGGGGATTCACATTAGGCTCCTTGCTACTTATACAAATTTCTACAGCTGGCTTGAATTTCTCCCTAGAAACTGGGTTTTTCTTTTCTATCACATAGTCAGGCTACAAATTTTCCAAACTTGTATGCTCTGCTTCCCTTGTACAACTGAATGCCTTTAACAGCACCCAAGTAACCTATTGAATGCTTTTCTGCGTAGAAATTTCTTCCTTCAGATACCCTAAATCATGTCTCTCAAGTTCAAAGTTCCACAAATCTCTAGGTCAGGGACCAAATGCCTCCAGTCTCTTTGCTAAAACATAACAATGGTCACCTTTACTCCAGTTCCCAACAAGTTTCTCATCTCCATCTGAGATCACCTCAGCCTGGACCTTATTGTCCATATCGCTATCAGCATTGTAGGCAAAGTCATTCAACAAGTCTCCAGGAAGTTCCAAACATTCTCACATTTTCCTGTCTTTTTCTGAGCCCTCCAAACTGTGTCAACCTCTGCCAAACTGTTACCCAGTTCCAAAGTTGTTTTCACATTTTCAGGTGTCTTTTTAGCAACACCCCACTCTTCTGGTACCAATTTACTGTATTAGTCCGTTTTAATGCTGCTGATAAAGACATAACCCGAGATGGAAGAAAGAGAGGTTTAATTGGACTTATAGTTCCACATGACTGGGAAGTCCTCAGAATCATGGCAGGAGGTGAAAGGCACTTCATACATGGTGGTGGCAAGAGAAAAATGAGGAAGAAGCAAAAGCGGAAACCCCTGAAAAACCCATCAGATCTCATGAGACTTAATTCACCATCACAAGAATAGCATGGGAAATACCGGCCCCCATGATTCAGCTACCACCCGCTGCGTCCCTCCTACAACACATGGGAATTCTGGGAGATACAAAGCTGAGATTTGGGTGGGAACACAGGCAAACCATATCGAGTATTCTATGGTAAGAAAAATCAGAAAGTTGATGCCTGTGAGGTAGTAGTGGTGGTGATTAACTGGAAAGGGTCATGAAGGAAATTTCTGTGGATGATAGTTATGTTTTACATTTTGATTTAACTTTTTGGCACATAGGTTATATGAAATAGCAAAAGCCCTTGAGCCGTGCATTTTTGCTACATATATATATATAGTATTCTATTATAAAAATAGGACACTATAAAAGTCAATTGGAAAAGAAAATGTGATTATATATGGGGAAATGCTAATATACTGTCAATAAATAAGGGAGTTACAAATTTGTGTGTATATTACGCTCTAATCCTAAACTGTGTAAAATGGATGTAAGGAAAAGACCTAGAGTAGACATGCTGCAATGTAGCAATCAGGATTAACATTGATACTGGTGGGATTATGCATATTATTAAGCAATTATGATAGGCAGTTGATCAGTTAATTTAAACTCAGTCAAAGCAGAGAATCAAAAGTGGATATACATCCTAAATATTTTAAAATTTTGCACTAAATACTCGTTTGTTTTCTTTAAGAACGTAGGCCTTTTCTTTTTTTGAGTACTATCCTGCTAATTGGAGTTCACATTTTTTTTCTTTCATAAACTACCCCTTTTTGGCTTCTTTAGCAAGGATGTAAAGAGATTTAGGAATGATCTGAGTACAGATTATTGTAATTTTAAAAAAATGTATTATGTCCACACCTAATTAAACAGCAAATTTTAATTACTTTTTATCAAGTCTTTCCAAAAAACTCAAATTATTTTTATAGACTCAATAGCTTTTTCTTTTCATACACATATTTTCTTGGTTTATATGACATTTAATTATACTTCATAAACACATTAATAGGTACAACTGGCATAAATGAGTTTGTTAATAAATAACCTTGTTCTGGTAACCATTCTGGCATACAAATCAACCTATGGGAGGAGATACTGCAAATATGCCAGAGATAGGCTTGCCAGCTGTAAGCAAATTCAGTATCCCCTGGGCATTTATTTCTGTGGTTTTACAGAAAAAATAGAGAGTGTTGATTAATCTAGCCAGTCCGTTAAATGTGTAACAGTTAAGAGAACTTTTACAAATTTCCCACATTGATCATTTATTTTTCTAGTCAAAAAAACTAAGCATTTATATTAATGTTAATGTTATGAGCAACAAGAAAGTTAATACAAGCAAAACCATCTTAAAAATGATTACTTAAAGGAGCTCTGAATTTTGAAACCGTGAGAATACCTCATGCGTCTAGCACTCTTTTGACAAATTTTTATTTCTGAGTTTTGAGAAGGGGAGACATATGAAGAATAATATTTCCAAATTCTCTAGAACCTGAGTTCAGTCTTCTCAAGGAGTGGATGTTGCATTCTGCCTTCAAGACAGCTTGGAATAACCTTTGGAAATATGAAAACATATTCTTAGGCCAGAGGCAATTTGTGAACTTTTCCCTGCCTCAAGCCATAGCATAAGGACACACAAGGAAATTAGAAACAATGCGCAGTAAAAAGTAGATGGATTTTGGGATCCAACACTTTATCAAGGGGCTAAATTGATTTAGTTCTTGTATACTTCCAAATACTACCTACCTTAGTTCACTGTTTCCAGTGTTCACTTATCCCAATGTGAATCTGGAATATATTCTGATTAGCCAAAACCAGTCATGGTTCTTCATTTCAAACCTCTTATCTTTTCATTCTAACCTCTGTTTGAGTGAAAATGTCCAAGGAGCTTCCCATTGATTGTTTCCCAGGTTAAACAGATTGGCTTCCCGCCCCGCACCCCCCGACCCCACCCCTGCAGTTGAATTAACAGGATTCAGGTTTTTAGGAAATTAGTGTTGCTATTTGTGCTATTTACATTGTGAATCTCTTTATATAGTTTACTGGGATTTTTAATACAAACTAGGTCTCTACATCTGTCCTATGTTTCAAATTAATGGTTATTATGTAGTTAAATTTAATAATTATTTGCATAGCTAAACTCAGCAATGTTCTTATTGATCTGCTCTCAATAAAAAGTTTCTAACTGTGTGGGAATGTGTGTGAATCTTTTCAGAGTTACAGTATGGTGAGTATAAATTCATATATATGCTACTTTGGTAGTTTGGAGCCTCCTTGTCTCAAATCATACTTTATTTGATTAAAACAAAAACTGGGTTGAAAACAAACACAGGTATGTAAAAAGCTATGAATATATGTGAGGGTTTCCACCCTAGAATGAAGAGTCTAGCAACCAGCTTTGTGATATTTAAATGCAATTCAAGCTAACCAAAGGTTTTGTAGACTTGAATTTTGTGACCAAAGACTGAACCAATGTCAGGAAAATACCTACATGATTAAAATGACCACCTATATTATGAAAAGTATGGAAAGATTTGTTTTCTATTTTAATTGTTTTTGACATGGGAATCAAATTCTGTCTGCATCTCAGATTGTTAACTACTGAAAATTTAAAGTCTTAGAAAAAAGGTTCTTTTTAAAACCTTTTTTCTGAGACATTAAAATGGAACTTTCTTTTTAAGTTGTGCATTTGCTTTTCATATACAAAATTAATATTGCTTTGAATATTATAGTTAACTAACATTAACAAAGAAAAATATCCCAATTAAGAATGCCACATTTGATTTTCCATTTTAAAGAGGTCAGGCTTAGCAGTTAAAAAACCAAAAAAAGCTCAGTTATCTTTAAGCATCAGACTAACACTTCAGTGTATTTTTGCTGTTGTCATGTAGATAACCTGTTCTGAGCCCACACATGTTAGAGCACTAATTATATGGCGTATCTCACATTACATGCTCAACTATTTAAAAGGGATAATATTTGTTGTTATTATGCATTCTCTGGTGACTTTGTCTTTGTAACTAGACCTAGGCCAGTTCAATTAAAGTCTAGTGTTTCAAACTGCTAAAGAGATAACAATGGTCAACTTACACATGTGAAAATTTCATGTATGTAATAACAAAGGAAATACAAAGTGAAATAACAATGTAGCTTTCTTCCACCAAATTATAAAAATGAAAAATATAATATTCATGAAGCAGTGAATAAATGACCACTGCTATATATGCCAGGCGGAATAGTTGCAGAATTTTGCTTCTTAGTTCAGCTAAAACCGAGTTCCTGTCACATGACCAGGAAAATTTAGGCATGTGGACACATTGAAGGTGAGTAGAGCAGGATTTTACTTGGAGAAAAGGAGGGGGAGAAAAAAACCATAGCAAAGTGAGATGGAGTCCTGCTAGCAGGCCCGCCACCTCACAGATTGAATCCTGTGTTACCACACAGGAATTGAAGAGGGCAGGCTTCTCACCTCCCTGCCCGTGGTTCCACCCCATGCTTCCAGTGTGCATGTGGGCATGCCCAGAAAAGGCCCTGGGCAGGGAGGGGAGCATTTACAAAAGCATCCGATGTAAACACTGGCGGGTGGGTTGGAGATTCTCCATGGACCCCTTATTAACTGCCTAGGCATTTGGCTGTCTCAGAATTATACAATATTATAATATTTTTGAAGACAGGCCAAAAGTCTTAAGAATATTCAAATTCTTTAAGAAACCTAACTTATAGTCTAGAATTTTACCTAAGGAAAAAATCAAATATATACAGAATAATCATGCACTAGAACATAAGGTAACATTGTTTATAACTTTGAAAACTGGAAATAAGGTAACATTTGAATAATAGAGAATTGATCAAATTAGTTACAAAACATCCAGAAAATAAAATTATTTTATATATGGTATAATACGATGTGATAGAAAAAACATGAGTGTTTTTGTTTAGTTTCTAATTGTTTCTAGTGGCATGATTGGTTTTTAAGTTTGGGTAAATGGTCATTGAACATATGTTTTATTGTATTTGATAATTGATTACTTTGGGGTAAGAATCTATGTATCTTTGCAAGGGTTCCTCTGCTTGCTCTGTTAACAATGGTCTCAACTGAAGAGAAGTGAGCATTTCCTAAATGTACTCCTATGAATACTATTGTCATAAGGGATGCAAAATATGATTCAGATTACAAGTTATGTGTGCAGAGAAAATATAAATTTCTATTTTATGTATTGATGGTTGATCTTCCTCATTAGCTTCCACCTGCTGATGAGCAGGAAAATAAATGTAACTTAATGTTGAATCTGTTAAAACCTTAGACCTAATAATTTAATACCTTTGGTAATTCCACTCTCTTAAAAAATGACCCTTTTTTAAAGATTTCTCAGTCTTTTGTCCTCCTCCAAACTCTTCTGAGAGATGATCCTTAAGGAAGGGAGAATTTATGCCATATTGTGGAAGAACAAGAGCCTGAGATGGTTGTACCCTGGTTTCCTTAGTAACCCTTGGGTAGCAAAGCTTATAAACCAGCAGACCCAAGAATCACGGAGACAGAGAAAAAATCTGTTAGTCATTAAATGAAATTGTGAGAAGTGTGACTTTTACTACTTGAGTCATTGTATTAGTTTGTTAGAAAGTGCCACACATTAGGTAGTTCAAACAACAGAAACTTATTTTCTCACAATTCTCAAGACTGATCTCAAGTGAGATCAGGTGTTGGCAGAGTTGGTTTCTTCTGAGGCCTGACTCCTTGGCTTGCAGATGCCTCCTTCTGGTGATACACATGGTCTTCCCTCTGTGTGCATCTGTGTCCTAATCTCTTATAAGGACACCAGTCATATTGAATTAGGGCTTTAGTCCCCTCAGGCTGCTACAATAAAATACCATAGACTAGGTAGCTTTTATAAAACAAATTTATTTTTCACAGTTGTGGAGGCTGGGATGTCTAAGACCAAAGCACCAGCAAGCTTGATGTCTGGTGAGGACCTACTTTCTGGTTCATAGATGGCACTTTCTGGTTGTATTCTTACATGGTGGAAAGGTCAAGACAGCTTTTTGGGATCTCTTTTTAGAAGGGCACTTATGTGGGTTTCACTCTCATGACCTAATCATCTCCCCAAAGCACTGCTTCCTAATACCATCACTTTGGAGTTTAGGATTTCAAAATATAAATTTTGGAGGATAAAAACATTCAAATCATAGCAGGACCCATTCTTAATGATTTCATTTTAATTTAACTACTGATTTAAAGTCCCTGTCTCCAAATACAGTCAGATTCCAAGGCATTGAGTGTTAGGACATCAACATATAACTTTTATGGGGGTGGGGAGAAAACATTCAGCATATAAAAATCAGCGTTCTTTGTATTCTGGATGTGGGATAAGAGGCATACATTGGTCATTGGTTCAGAGCGTATTTAGCACTGTGTAGGACTATACCCCAAATCTGTGAGATATTTCCTTCCAGCTTCTGAATGGTGTTGTGCATGCAAGGATCATTAAATATCCTAAGTTCCACCTGATTGCCTTATTTCTTCCAGAATGAAATGGCTGAGTTTTTTGTTAAGAACATAATATTTTAAAAATTCCACCTATTCAATTCGTGATTGCTAATCACAATAAGGAGAGTCTCCAATGGGAAAAACTGCTACTCCTTTATAATGGATAGGGTCCAATAGTTGACTGGTTACCTGAAACACTGGACAGTATCCCCAGGCTCAGCATTGTTCTCTGTTCCTGGCATATGAGACACACTTTAGCCAGATGAAGTTTATTGAAAGAAGGTTTGAGGGCTCAATTTCTGCATAAGCTCTGACTTGCTAACATGGCTACTTCGTTTTGAATATATTTATCAAGCTCTGATATAGCTGTATAAAGAGCCAGCCTTACAGCTGCCTGTTCACTGGGAGTGTCCTCTTTAGTGAGAGCCTTGTGGTAATTCATCAACCAGTCGGAACAATATTCTTACACCTTAGGCTATTTTGCATACTTCTCCAACTCTCCTTTAAATCAATTTCTTTTCTGTTTTTCACAAATGCTTGGCTATTTCTAGGCAAAGTATTAGCCACACGCATGTACTGTTATAGATCTCTGCCTCAGGTCACATCTCTTTTCAGGCAAAGTAGGCCAAAAATTCTATACTCAAAATCAGCCCACTCATTTCTCACTACATTAAACATATGCTTAAAGTATGACTCAACAATTCTAAGTATTTACCGAAGGCATATAAAAGCATATATTGATAAATGATTGGTACATGTGCATTCTGGGTGGTTTTATTATCCCAAAATGGAAACAATATGTGAATAGATAAGTTATGATGTAAATAAACCATCAAATGCTACCAAGCATCACAAATGAACTGCTGATTTATGTGTCAACATGCACAAACTACACAGATTTTGTGTTGAACAGAATAAACCAGACAAAAAATATATACTATATGATTTCATTTATTTAAACTACTAGAACAGGCAAAACTAAAGTGCTAGAAATCACATCAGTGGTTCTCTATGGTGGGAGTGGATGTGGGGACAGGGACTGCAAAGAAGTACTGGTCTACACAGACATATGCATTAACAGGAACTCATCAAACTGTACACTTAATATTGAGGAATTTATTGTATGTGACTTGTACTTAATAAAGTTGATTTTAAAAAAAGTTCTGTTCAATGGAATTTCTCCCTTTTTCAATATCATCCACGGCTACTCACAAGTGGGGCTATAATGACTACAGCAATACACTTGCCACTCATACCAACATTTAATAAAGTGCCATCTGCAAACAAGGCTTGAATGATTTTCTCCCCAGCCATAGAGAATTTTCTCCAAGGCCCTATGTGTGGATTTAGGGAAATATGGTTTATGTGGCAGGCACATTGGGAAACGGATCCATCTGCTTATGTAAAATCCTTGTGTTTTTATGACCTTCTCAAGCCCAATCTTGCATATATTATTCTACTTGGTAATGAGAAACTGTTGGGCATTCCAAGTTTTATGAGTTGATGCATCACATAACACCAAGGTCATGATGAGCAGTACAGATCAGAGGCTACTGCTTACTCATGTCCTTACTCATGTCCTGTGCTCATGTTTCTGATCTCTAGAGGACTATCCGCAGCAAGCAGTTATTTTTTATTATAAAAGTCGCACTGAAAAGAGCATAGCTTTGTTTCAGAACCCAGGTGTCACTGTTGTGATTCCCTATCCAGTTCTGCAGTATGCTCCCTAGTATTCCAATCTGCCTCAGAGACTAAGTGCAATTGAACCTTCATGGTCATAAAGGACAACTAGCAAAGCTATTTATGCCAGACAGCTTTCTCTTGCTCTAGGGTATTCTCCATGTTAACAGCCTTTCGGGCTGTTCAGAAAAATAGTTTTGAACAGCATATTTGAATATGGCATATGTTGTTTTTAAAATCCAGGGTCCCACATATTTCTGTACCATGTAGAAGTAGAAAATGTACAGGAAAATACATCACTTCTGAACACATAGGAACAGCAATAGGATTGCAGGCCTTGATGTTTCCTTGAACTTACTCTGAATTCTGGCACATAAGTGTCAGTCTGAGATATCTAGAGTACCTGCTATCTCTCACTCTCTAAATCCTAGTAATGTGATGACATCAATATACCAGAGAAATATGATCCATGAGACAGTTAGATGATTGAAGGTTTTGCAAACTGAATTATGACATAAAGACAGAATTGATAAGTCTTTTATGTGTGGTTGTCCTTCCAAAATTTTTCCCCTTCTTGATTAATAGCTGCGTACCATGTTCCAGTTTATGTGCTAATTTGCTCCAATGAAGAGTTCTCATCTTTATTTTCAGCAAATTAAGTTTAAACAATCCATGGTAATTTTTCAAACTTTTTTTTTTTTTTTTCATTGTGGACCTGTGCATGGGTTTAACACTTGGGCTTTCTAGCTTGACCTGGCTAATATATATCCCTATGTCAGTAGAAAGGCTAACCTGGAGCTGCAAGAGGCTGGCAGGTGACCTGGGTAGCCAATTCATTACATTGCACCATTGACCAATGTATGTTTTGTTTCTCCATATCTAGAATACACAGAAACATGACCCAAGTGATAGATGTATATAAGTGGCAGGTCTCACTATCACATCAGATGACACAAAATTTTTGTTTCTGTCTTTATAACCCTTTGCTTTGCTGGTTTAGAAGCTTTAGTACTTAAAGGGTATGAAGGAACCCAGAATTCAGCAATCTCAAGATCCCCAACTCTTGTATTTCATAGCCTTCTCTTCAGGAAGTATTCTAAGACTGGCTTAATATCTCCCAATCCAAAGTCAGAGGAGGAGAAATGAGTTCAAACCTTAAACTTGGTCTTTTTGTTTATAGCAGAGAAGTTCAGTATTTCCTCACAACCACTTGCTTTGGAATTTTTACATAATTCTAGAAATCTTGACTGTCTGATATTCCTGTTGAAAGAAGTAAATTTAAAGTGGAAAATAAGAAATGAAGGCCTGCTGGAAGCAACACACCATTGGCATGAAGAAAATGGAAGAAAACCGCTGATATGTAGTAGCAAAAGACAGTAAAATTATTGCTGATATAAGAATTCAGAATGTTGTCTGTAGACTTTCTATTCTAAATGCTCTGCAATGAATGGGTATTACCTTTACATTCATAAAAAAGTGTTATGGGACATTCTGAAATCATTATACTACCTAAAATCAGGTAGTATAATGCCTTTAGTTTTGTTCTTTTTGAGCCAGGTTGCTTTGGCTATTAGGAGATTTTTTGTGGTTACACTTGATTTTGGGATTGCCTTTTCTATTTCTGTGAAAAATGCCATTGGAGTTTTGATAAGATTGCATTGAATATGCAGATCATTTTGGATAGTATGGAAATTTTAACAATACCCTAATCCATGAACATGGGATATCTTTCCATTTACTTGTGTATTCTTCAATTTCTTTCATCAATGCTTTATGGTTTTTGGTGTTCAGATCTTTCAGTCCTTGGTTAAATTTATTCCTAAGTATTTTATATTTTGATGTTATTGTAACTGGAATTGTTTCTTAATTTCTTTTTCAACTAGTTGGTTGTTAATATATAGAAACACTACTGATTTTTGTATGTTGATTTTGAACTTACACTTACTACTCTATTGTCTAATAGTTTTTTTTTTTTTTTTTTTTTAATAGAGTTCTTCAGGATTTTCAATATATATAGATCATACCTTCAACTTCTTCATGTATGTATTGTATACCATACAATATATAAGATCAACATCTTCAACTTCAGTCTATTTTACTTCCTCATCCAATATTTGGATGCCCTATTTATTTTTCTTGCCAATTGCTTCTGACTAGGACTTCCAGTACTGTACTGAATAAAAGTGGTGAGAGTAGGCTCACTGTTTTGTTCCTGATCTTAGAGAAAAAGCTTTCAGTGTTTTATCATCAAAAACTGTGGGCTTGTCATCTATGGCCTTTGTTATGTTGAAGTACATTCCTTCTACATATAATTTGTTGAGATTTTTAATCATGAAAGGATGTTGGCTTTTGTCAAATACTTTTTCTGTATATATTGAGATGATTATATGATTTTACCTTTTATTTTGTTAATGTGGTGTATCACATTTATTGACTTGTATATGTTGAACTATCCTTGTGGCCCAAGAGTAAATCTTACTTTATCATGGTGTATAATCCTTTTAATGTGTAGTTGCATTGAATTTGCTAGTATTTTGTTGAAGACTTTTGCATTTATATTTATCAGGAATATTGGCCAGTAATTATCTTTTTTTGTAGAGTTGTAAACTATACTAATTCATACAGCATGGTACTGGCATAAAAAATGGACAGATAGACCAATGGAAGAGAAGAGATTGCACTGACATAAATCCATGCACTTAAAGCTAACTGATCTTCAACAAAGCTGCTAAGAACACACATTGGAGACAGTACAGTCTCTTTAATAAAGGGTACGAGGAAAACTGGACCTTTATCTCACACCATTTACAAAAATTACCTCCATCACTCAGTAAAACTCCCACATTCATCATTTGAGTCCAAGTGTGACCTGATTTTTCCTGGATGCCAGACAAGCGCTTGGGGTGCAGAAAGCTGTCACACTGGCCCTCTGCCTTTGCTAAAAGGCAGAGGGTCCACTGAGCTGTTTAACACTTAAGCCATCTGAGGACAGCAAGGCTAAAAGAATGCACTGTAACAGACACCCACTTGGACTTTGGAAGTCACAGACTCCCACCCCTGGACACTGCCGTGGGCCCGGAGCCCAGGGCACTTGCTTTGGCTCCTGCACCTGTCCATCTTTCATCCACATGATGAAATGGTATGCCATTTCATGTATGGTATGCATACATGTCCAAAATGGTATGCCCCTTCACTAAAGCATGTGACTCAGAAGGTAAACACATCATGTTTATTCATAACTTGCTGGTCACATCCACCTGCAAGAGAGGCTGGAAAATTCAGTCTTTCACCCAAGTGTTTATGTGCCATCTACAAGCTGAAATTCTGTTGTGTTACAAGAAAAACTTTAGACAAATTAATATAGCTTATTTGAACAAAGAACAATTCTTAAATCGGGAAGCATTCAAAACCAGAAGAGGTTCAGAGAGCTGCATTCAACGGCATGAGCAGCGAGTTTTTTTCACTCAACACAGAAACAAAGTATATAAATCACCTGATTGGCTACTTATTTAGGCATAGTGTGATGAGGCATTTGCTTGATCTAGGCTTGATCTGATCAGTTATCTACCTGTGATTGGCTGAAGCTTGGCTAATTGTGTTTGACTGAAACTTGGCTGTTTATCAGAAAATATACTCCTAAATAAAGTTTGTTTGTATATTAAGTTAGGTTGTGGTAGGAACTCAAATTATGAAAAAAATGATATGGATAGGAGACAGGAAAATGCTGGGTAGAAGAGAGTGGTACCCCTGCAAAGATTCCATACTCAAACCTGGAAACCCGTGTCCCTAAATGAGAAGAGACATTCCTGTTTTCCTGCCCCAAAGTTGCATTTTGGCCCACCACACCCTCCTGTCCTGTATCCATATAAACTCCAAATCCCCGGCTCCACAAGGAGATGAACAGAAGAGCAGAAGAAGCATCTGAATGGCAAGGGGAGTCTGGCTGCGGATGGTTGGAGAGATTGGCCACTAGGTGGCCAAATTCCAAGGGAAAATTATCTTCCCACTCCAACCACTTCCCAGTTCCCCATCCATTCCACTGAGAGCCACCTCCACCACTCAGTAAAATCCCTGCATGCATTCTTCAAGTCTGTGTGTGATCTGATTTTTCCTGGATGCCGGACAAGAACTTGGGATACAGAAAGCTATCACACTGGCCATCTGCCCTTGTGAAAAGGCATAGGGTCCAATGAGCTATTTAACACTTAAACTGTCTGTGGATGGCAAGGCTAAAAGAATGCACTGTAACAGACACCCACTTGGGCTTCGGGAGTCACAGTCTCCCACCGCTGGACACTGCCATGGGGTCGGAGTCCAGGGGCACTCACCCTGGCTCCTGCACCTGTTCATCTGCATGCTCCCCCTCCTGTAAGGGGTTTGAGTGCACAGTGGCCAAACAGACAAGCCCTGTTGCATATCCTGCGAGGGTGTCAGGGAACTCTCCCATTTCAAACTCATCAGACCAATGGCTTCCTGGTTATTTAACAGACTTTTTGGGTGCTTCCCAATTTAAGAATTGTTCTCTGTTCAAATAAGCTATGTTTAATTTGTCTAAAGTTTTAACACAATAGAATTTCAGTTTTTAGATGGCACATAAACACTCAGGTGAAAGACTGAATTTTCCAAACCCCCTTGCAAGTGGGTGTGACCAGCAAGATACGAATAAAAATGATATGTTTACCTCGGAGTCACGTGCTTTAGTGAAGGGGCATACCATTTTGGACCATGTGGATGAAAGAAAAACAATTAGAGCATCATTCTAATGCTCTACCATTAGAATGCCAGAGCAAGAATAAGATGTCTAGACATCTGATGATTTTGTAGAATGGGATTGCCATAGGAACTTACGTAAGAGAAATTCTTTCTTTTTTAAGCTATTGTTGTTTTAGACTTCCACTGAAGCATCCACCTCTATATGCTAAGCAACCTTATATCACTTGTTATCTGTATCACTCAGTTGTTTGTTCCTATAGATACCTTAGAATTTTAGTTACCTTCTCACTTACATGTATCTTATTCACCCAATGTGAAGAGGGATGATAACTTTTGTATACAGCTATGTTCAGTGCAGTCCCTCCCATACACATCCGGGTCTATCACAGTTCATTATTTAATAAGACCATCATACTCTATTTCTTCATTATCTTGGAGAATAAACTTTTACATAAGTGCATTTACAAATATCTCAGCCTCAAAAATATTTCAAGGACCTTTTAAATTTATTTTGACTTTTCTTAAGTTACTGGCTGTGGGAAAACTGGAGGGCAGCCAGTTTTAAGAAGAATATCATGAGCTCAGCATTAGTGTGAACTGAGGGTGCATTACCCAAGAAGAAACATCAGGAAGGAAATTAAGAAGATGGGTAGAATGCTTAAAAACAGTAACTCCATCATTAGATAAAATGCAAATAGTTTTCCTGAATGGAAGCCTCGACTAGCAGGAGTATGGACAATTCTCTTAGTTCTCTTCATAAGTTCCTGTGCCCAGGGACAGGAACTTAAAAGATGACAATGCCTGTGCACAGTCTGGGAGAAGGAAATTATATCCTGGAGTAAAAGAACCAGGATCCTGAGGCAATTAGTGTGCAAGCAGAAGGCCACAAGCTGCTACCATCCGTCATTTCTTTTCAACGAGCTTCACTCAAACACACTTGAGTGATGACGGTATCTTAACTTAGGGGCAGTGCTGCTCTCTGCCTGAGATATTGATCATAGAAGATCAGGAGAAAAGCTGTCTTCCCAGCCTCATTCTCTCTGGCTTTGGGAGTGCTTGGCTGGGAGACTCTGAATGAGGCGTTACAGTACTTACTTGCACATCAACCATTCACATCACTTCCTCCGATAGATACTTTTGACATATGATGTTCTTGTGCTAGAGAAATGCTACAGAAGCGATTATTGATCATTCCAGTCCAAAAGTGATGAGCAAACATTTATGGTAAAAATGGCAGTCCCTTATTCTTGATTCTTAAACCAAAATGGGCCTGACAAGCATTCTTTTTTTCCTGTACAATTATGGCAAATTTACTTGGTGGAAAAATCTGATCTGAACCCTTATAAGGCTATTTACCATCTTTTTTCCTTTTTTTAAGAGGTTTTTTAAAATGAAATCCATATGTTTTGCTGTAAAAATTATTCTGTTTGATAAGGAACAGCCAGCTCAGACCCCACTGGTGATGGTATCTATATCTGATATCTGTAGTATATTATGTTTGGAGAATCCCCAAACAATTCTGAATGCTGAAATAATCCTGTCTTTGAGGATTTTGAATGAGGGATTGTAGATGTGTATTTTGTAGGTTTCTCCTGTGTAACCCACAAGTCATTTGTGTTATTAGGTAGAAATAGACGTTTTCTCCTGTTGAGCTTTAACTTTAGGTTCAATCTTGTTGAAAGAGAAAACAATCCAGCAAACCTATTCCTGAAATCAGTTCTTTTAGTCTCATGTAAAGCCTGCCAGGATCTCCAGGGATGCTGTGACACACAGCATCTACCAATCACTTCTACCAATATGATATAAGTACTCCCTACTTAAACTCTTCCTCTCCTCCCCTAAGTTAGTGTACCCTACATAGTGTGTTATGTTTATAGCCTTTCTGTGCTCTACTTTTTCACCTGTGCTCAAGGATAGAATTTTTATTAACTTATCTTAAGTTGACAATGCTTAATTGTTATTTGTTTTGAAATTTACGTATTAGTAGAGAATAAACATTAAAGAAAGCCTTTAACTATTAATTGTGCATTTCAGGAATCAGCTGGCTGGAAGAATTTTGGAAGGGGTAAGGCAAACACTTTCTCCTATGTTCCTGAAACCACAACATTGTTAGGACTCATCTGTTCATGAGACCAGACCAATAGAAAATGAGCACTTCATGAATAAAAAATACAAATGGAAACTTAGTAGTGAGTTACACATAGTTCAGAGTCCTGATTATGAAGCCATTTTCTTCATGAAATGGTTGTTATAAATATTCTGTAACAGTAATTATAGTGTTTTTATAGCTGTGTGCAAGCACATGTCTTTGTTTTGTCATTTTTTTTTTTTTTTTTTGCCTGAAAAGCATCTCTACAAAGATGTCTGATGTCTGGTACTTGCCAATGTCCTATGCAGCTGGGGTGTATAAAGAAGAAGGTATATCTTCCAAATTCCCATAATCTGCAACACTCATGAGCCTGAATCTGCACAAATAATAGTTTGCCAGAGATAAGGCAATCCATGCATCTCTCCTTCTGGCAGTTTATTAGTCTGTTCTTGTGTTGCTATAAAGAAATACTTAAAGCTGAGTAATTTATAAAGAAAATAGGTTTAGTTGGCTCACAGTTCTGCACTCTGTACAGTAAGCATGGCATCAGCATCTGCTAGGCTTCTAGTGAGGCTTCAGGGAGCTTTCAGTCAATTACGGTGGAAGGTGAAGGGGGAGCCCAGCGTATGAGCCCGGCCCAGAGTCTAGGACCTCCTTATTTTCTCTCTTGCTCCTTCTCTGGCCATGAGACGAGAGAGAAGGGAGGTCCTAGACTCTTTTAAAGAACCAGATCTTGCATCAACTGAGTGAGAACTCACTTATAACCAAGGGGATGGTGCTAAACCGTTCATCAGGTATCTGGCCCTGTGACCAAATCACCTCCCACCATGCCCTACCTCAAACATTGGGAATCACATTTCAGCGTGAGATTTGGAGGGACAAACATCCAAACCATGGTAGGCAACATGGGAAGAGAACCTTGAAAACCTTGGCATTACATTGGAGTAACCAACATGCAGGATTTTCTTCCTTCTGCAGCAGGGGAAGTTTAAAGTAATGGATTGAAATGTTCAAGAAAATACTGCCCAAAATTGAACAAAAGGTTTTAACTTTGCTACAAACACAGGTACACAGCAATGAGAAAACCTGTATCCTAGATCAATAACAGTTCAGCCAATCCATGAACAGTGTTACCCCATGCTTCCTAGACCACCCCAGCAGGTACAATGTCGTAGACCATACTTTATCAAACTAATTTAATGAATGTGTTAGGAACATGCCTTTACGTCACTGTAGTAAAGAGCAGTGTATGCTGCCTAGCATAGTGTTGTGCATTGCATCATCTGTCACTATGCTGCTGGATGTTTCATAAGCCCCATAGCATTTACATTGCAGACCTGCATGATTACTTTTTATAGTCCCTATTATGTAAAGTCTAAATTCACTTCTCTGTAGCTGTTTGCAAAATACACTGTTTGCTTCATCTCTGTCACCTGCCACCTTTAATGTTTAAGGCAATATATTATCACCAATCACTGTGAGTCCTAAATTAGGACATCTTGACAGAAAAGGCTTTTTTTATCCACTTGTTTTGTTGAGCTAGCAGAGTCTGCAGAAAGGTTGGGGGAGAGAAGAAGAGAAAAATTCTGATTAAACAATATCTTAATATAGTGGTGTTTGTGGGTCAAAACATTTTGTTTTATTTTCTAGTTTATTTTGTTACTTGATTATACAAGTAATCATTGTGTAATAATGAGTAAATAAAATCTTATGGTTTTAAAAATTTGACCATGATATGAAAAAGTGGAAAGAAAATGTCAGACTTAAAATGATACTGTATTTGAAATATTAATATGGGTCTCATTCAGAGAAACTTTTTATTGCTTTCTACCTTCTCTTTTTTGCTGTACAAATGGACTAATTATATGGGACAGAAACACATTATGAATGAAAGTTAGTGTTTAGTTTCAGGTACTTCAACTAGTCTCTGCATATCATTAAAAGTTATTGCAAAGAGCATCCAAAAATGTTTTTCGTAACAAATGTCAGTGCCTTTTGGGTGTGAGAACTACATGCTGCTATAAATCCTTTAAAAATGTTGGTGAATGACTACAGCTTTATGATTGACATGTTTCTCAGTTCACTTTACAAGCAGTCTAATATTTTTATGTGGAGAAACTATAGAAGAGATGATGTCACTGTGATTTAATAGTTTCTTGAGGAATTATTATTATTATTATTATCATTTTTGAGATGGAGTCTCGCTTTGTAGCCCAGGCTGAAGTGCAGTGGCAAGATCTTGGCTCACTGAAACCTTTGCCTTCCGCCTCCTGGGTTCAAGTGATTCTCCTGCCTTAGCCTCCTGAGTAGCTGGGATTACAGGTGTCTGCTACCATGCCTGGCTAATTTTTGTAATTTTAGTAGAGATGGAGTTTCATCATGTCAGCCATGCTGGTTTCAAACTCTTGACCTCAAGGGATCTGCCCACCTTGGCCCCCCAAAATGCTGAGCCACCATGTCCAGTCTTGCGGAATTATTTATACCTAAATGTTATCCCTTTATAGAGTGGTCAGAAGTGCCAGAAATTGAGGAAAAAGGATCAGGTACCTACGATTTGATCCTTTTTTACAACATCTCACTGTTTTGTAAGAAGATGTATTTTAATGATTCATTTCTTCAGCTAATTCCTAGAAATGGGCATAAGATTTTGCATTTACCCTGTTCTATGTTGGTCCTACAAGATACCAAACAACCAATTTAATTAAGAAAACTGACAGATATAATTTAATTGCCTTACAAATTAACTGATTTAATTGGGAAAGCAGGGATCTTTTAGAGGTGAGGGGTAACTGGACACTGGAACTAGGGGTGGGCATTATTCCAGGACTTGAGGAACTGTAAACTTTATGAGGTAGTCAACAGAAGATATGCATCAAAACATGAGATGACCCACTAGAGACTGTTCTTCTTTGTCAAGCAGCATGACTGAGTTGAATTTGAGCCAACTACCTGTGCCTTAAAGATTCCTAAGAAAAATAAACATGCCCGTAAGTCAAAGTGAGGAAGTCAGAGTTTATTGCCATGGTGGACGTTAGATGGAAGTTGGTATATAATTTATTCTTTCTTAAATTTATGTTGGGTATTGGGCCTCTCTTCCAATAAAAGGGAAGATACGAATTTTTTTAGTCTGTGTGGTTTTGATAGGGAAATTTGAACACCAATTTAATGGCTTTAATCGAGAAAAATGGAGTAGTGGAGCCATATCTTTGGAGGAAGCTTTGAATTCTCAGACCAATAGAAAGACATTTAGTTTACTAAGAGATACTCCTTTTTACTCTCTCTCTCTCTCTCTGGTGTGCTAATATTTTGTAATTAAAATGATTTGAATGAGGCTAGACCACTGAATCATAAAATTCCTATTGTAGATACTATAGGTCCCGTGACGAATGTAGGCATTTTGGCCTGTTTTTCTCTTAACCATTGGCTTTTGTTTAATTCCACTGGGCTGTTGACATTGGGTGATTTTAGTTTTGCTTTTGTACCATGCAGTCTGAATTATCTCTCAACTATTATTTAGAATCAGTCTCCTTCCTAACTTCTGAACATCTTTCTCTGTGCTGTATCTTCTTAGATGGTGTTGTCATTAGCATATTATCTGCATGTTTCTCTTCAACACATTGACTTGCTTTGATGTTGAAGACACCAGCTCCAGAAAACTTGCATTCTAACCTTTACAGATGTTGCCCCACCACTGAAAAAATGAGGATACCAAAACTCAATTACCCATACTCATAGCAGCTGTGAGACTGGAAAATGAACAAATGTATGTAAAAATGATGTTTAGGCAAGGGTAAGTTTACTGTGTTTTCAACCTCATAGTTGAGGAGTTGTGGGCTCAGGGAGTTTAAGAGATTTACCCTAGTCACATAGTGAGTTGGTGAATGAGTCAAGGATTAACTTTTCTATCTCAAATTCAGTATTTTTTATTTAAAATTTTATTCTAATTTGTTTATTTTGGAGTTATAAACATTTGTTGAACATTATGTTAAAGTATAATATATATAGAAAAATGCATATACCATAATTATACAACTGGATGGAATTTCACAAAGTGAAACAGATCTCAGAAATAGAATATCACCAGCACCACAGAACCCCCCTCTCCCCGTCAACTGACTACCCTACCTCTTTCTAGGTATAATCCTCTCTACCCTCAATCCGAGGATAACTATACTTGACAACTAATGCCATAGACTAGCTTTGACATTTTATGTGATAGAGGGAGAAGAGGAGCTGTGATGCAGACTTTTCAGCCTCAGCTCATCCCATGCGGAGCTCTGAAACTAACGTGTGGTCAGAGTTATCCCATGTTGGGTCCAAATGGCCGGACATATTCCCTTTTCTCCATCAATCATTGGCTATGAGTGTGGCAGCTCTCTGCCACTGAAGTGCTTTCTGAAGAATTTGACAGCTAAAAGTAGTCTGCTAACAGCTTTCTCAGCAGTGAAGACAGCATATCCTTCCTTAAGAGTATCTGAGTGGTGTATCTCTGTGTCTATCCTGCTATAGAAATAGAAACACACAATATCTACTCTTCTATTTGATCTTTTTGCTCAACATCATGCTTATGAGATTTATCCATGTTGCTATGTGTAGCTGTAGTTCATTCATTCTTTTTGTTACGTAGTATTCTGTTTGAATATACTACCAATTATGTATCCATTATATTATTAATGAATAATGGGGTATTTTCCGGTTTGTGGCTATTACAAGTGGTGCTTCTATGATGGTTACACAGTACACGTTTTTGATGGTGAACATTTGCATGTGTTTATTTTGGTGACTGAATGTTGGTGGTTGGTAGTTAGGCATGTATACACAGGAATAGAATTAATGACTAATATGTGTATATATATGTTCAATTTCAGAGGATAATGCCAAGCAGTTTTTCAAAGTACATGGAAATTGTTCCACATTCTTCCTTGTCAGCAATTGGCATTGTCTCATCTTTTCCATTTCTAACTTTCTGGTGTGTGTATGTGATATATATATATATATACTATATATATATATATAGTATATATGAGAGAGAGAGAGAGAGAGAGAGAGAGAGCAGAGAGAGAGAGAGAGAGATACTGCATTAAGGTTTTGGTTTGTATTTCCCAAATGGTTAATAAAACTGGATCTTTTTAAAGAAAATTTTTTATTAAGCATTGAGATATTTTATTTTGTATAATGTATTTTCAAGTTGGCTCCAACAATGGAAGGAAAATTCACTTGAAAGTAATTTATTAGGTTATTTCCATGAAAAGTGTTACCATCCTAGTAGGGTAGTAGGAGAGTGGAAAGGAAAATAAGCTAAACAGTAATGGGATATCAAGCAATTTCCATAGAGGATGACTTTGGTTCAGAGCTCCTATAGAAAGTGTGTTTTCACAAACCTAGATGGCATAGCCTACTACACACCTAGGCTGTAGGTTATCGTCTCATTTCCTCCTGGCTTCCCTGTAACCACTGTTGTTCTCCATCTCCGTATGTTTAACTTTTTTGTAAGATTCTACATATAAGTGAGATCGTACAATATTTTTCTTTCTGTGTCAGATTTATTTCTTTTAGCATAATGTCTTCTAGGCTTATCCACATTGTGGCAAATGGCAAGATCTTATTGTTTTTAGGACTGAATAATATTCCACTATGTGTGCACGTGCGCGCGCGCGCCCACACACACACACACACACACACCATATACCACACACACACAAACACACACCCCACAGTCTCTGTCCATTTATTCATCCGCAACCACTAAGGTCTTCTTGGCTTTTGTGAATAATGCCACAATGAACATGAGAGTGCAGATATGTTTACAAGATTGCAAGGTGATGATTTTATTTCCATTGGGTATATGACCAGATGAGGGAATGCTTGGTCATGTGGTAGTTCTATTTTTAGTTTTTATAAAAAATTTCCATACTGTTTTTCCATAATCACTGTAACAATCTACATTTCTACCAATGTGATACAAGAGTTCTCTTTTCTCCACACCTTAACCAACATTTGCTATCTTTTGACTTTTTTTAAAATTTATTTTTATTGTACTTTAAGTTCTAGGGTACATGTGCACAATGTGCAGGTTTGATACATAAGTATACATGTGCTGTGTTGGTTTGCTGTACCCATCAAGTCGTCATTTACATTAGGTATTTCTCCTAATGCTATCTTTCCCCCAGCTCCCCACCCCCTGACAGGCCCCAGTGTGTGATATTCCCCACCCTGTGTCCAGGTGATCTCATTGTTCAATTCACACCTACGAGTGTGAAAATGTGGTGTTTGGTTTTCTGTCCCTGTGATAGTTTGCTGAGAATGATGGTTTCCAGCTTCATCCATGTACCTGCAAAGGACATGAACTCATCCTTTTTTATGGCTGCATAGTATTCCATGGTGTGTATGTGCCACATTTTCTTAATCCAGTCTGTCATTGATGGACATTTGGGTTGGTTCTGAGTCTTTGCTATTGTGAATAGTGCTGCAATAAACATACATGTGCATGTGTCTTTATAGTAGCATGATTTATAATCCTTTGGGTATATACCCAATAATGGGATGGCTGGGTCAAATGGCATTTCTAGTTCTAGATCATTGAGGAATTGCCACACTGTCTTCCATAATTTTTGAACTAATTTACATTCCCACCAATAGTGTAAAAGTGTTCCTATTTCTCCACATCCTCTCCAGCATCTGTTGTTTCCTGACTGTTTAATGATCGCCATTCTAACTGGTGTGAAATGGTATCTCATTGTGGTTTTGATTTGCATTTCTCTGATGA
>NW_016808057.1:806879-832968 GCF_001698545.2 Rhinopithecus bieti
AACCCAACCTTTCTCTCTGGCTGCCCTTAAGATTTTTTCCTTCATTTCAACTTTGGTGAATCTGGCAATTATGTGTCTTGGAGTTGCTCTTCTCGAGGAGTATCTTTGTGGTGTTCTCTGTATTTCCTGAATTTGAATGTTGGCCTGCCCTACTAGGTTGGGGAAGTTCTCCTGGATAATATCCTGCAGAGTGTTTTCCAACTTGGTTCCATTCTCCCTGTCACTTTCAGGTATACCAATCAGACGTAGATTTGGGCTTTTCACATAATCACATATTTCTTTGATGCTTTGTTCATTTCTTTTTAGTCTTTTTTCTCTAAACTTCTCTTCTCCCTTCATTTCATTCATTTGATCTTCAATCACTGATACTCTTTCTTTCAGTTGATCAAGTCAGTTCCTGAAGCTTATGCATTTGTCATGTAGTTCTCATGTCATGGTTTTCATCTCTTTCAGGTCATTTATTGACTTCTCTGCATTGTTCATTCTACTTATCCATTCGTGAAATCTTTTTTCAAGGTTTTTAGTTTCTTTGGACTGGGTTCGTCGTTCCTCCTTTAGCTCTGAGAAGTTTGATCGACTGAAGCCTTCTTCTTTCAACTCGTCAAAGTCATTCTCCATCCAGCTTTGTTCCATTGCTGGTGAGGAGCTGCGTTCCTTTGGAGGGAGAGAGGCGCTCTGATTTTTTGAATTTTTAGCTTTTCTGCCCTGCTTTTTCCCCATCTTTGTGGTTTTATCTGCCTTTGGTCTTTGATGATGGTGACGTACAGATGGGGTTTTGGTGTGGATGTCCTTTCTGTTTGTTAGTTTTCCTTCTAACAGTCAGGACCTTCAGCTGCAGGTCTTTTGGAGTTTGCTTGAGGTCTGCTCCAGACCCTGTTTGCCTGGGTATCAGCAGCGGAGGCTGCAGAAGATAGAATATTGCTGAAGAGGAAGTGTTGCTGTCTGATTGTTGCTCTGCAAGCTTTGTCTCAGAGGTGTACCCATCTGTGTGAGGTGTGAGGTGTCAGTCTGCCCAGAGTAGGGGATGTCTCCCAGTTAGGCTACATGGGAGTCAGGGACCCCCTTGGACAGGGAGTCTGTCCTTTCTTAGATCTCAACCTCCGTGCTAGGAGAATCACTAGTCTCTTCAAAGCTGTCAGACAGGGACATTTGCATCTACAGAGGTTTCTGCTGCTTTTTGTTTAGCTATGCCCTGTCCCCAGAGGTGCAGTCTACAGAGGCAGGCAGGTCTCCTGGAGCTGTGGTGGGCTCCATCCAGTTCGAGCTTCCAGGCCACTTTGTTTACCTACTTAAGCCTCAGTAATGTTGGACGCATCTCCCCCAGCCTCACTGCTGCCTTGCAGTTAGATCTCAGACTGCTGTGCTAGCAATGAGGGAGGCTCCGTGGGCATGGGACCCTCTGAGCCCGGCGTGGGATATAATCTCCTGGTGTGCCATTTGCTAAGACCCTTGGTAAAGTGCAGTATTAGGGTGGGAGTTACCTGATTTTCCAGGTGTTGTGTGTCTCAATTTCCCTTGGCTAGGAAAAGGAATTCCCTTCCCCATTGCGCTTCACGGGTGAGGCAATGCCTCACCCTGCTTTTGTTCTCGCTGGTTGAGCTGCACCCACTGTCCTGCACCGACTGTCTGACATGCCCCAGTCAGATGAACCCAGTACCTCAGTTGGAAATGCAGAAATCACCCATCTTCTGTGCCACTCATGCTGGGAGCTGGAGGCTGGAGCTGTTCCTATTCGACCATCTTGGCACCCTCTGTTGTTTCTTTTCTTATGCAGATGCTTTTTAGTTTGTTGTAGTTCCATATTTTATTTTGTTTTGTTGCCTGAGTTTTCAGTATGGTACCAAAAAAATCATTGCTGAGGTCAATGTTCAGATGATTTTCCCCTGTGTTCTCTTTTATGAGTTTCATAGTTTCTGGTCTTATATTTAAATCTGCATTCCATTTTTAGTTGATTTTTGTGTATGGTATAAGGTAAAGGTTCAATTTCTTTCTTTTGCATGTGCAAATCCAGTTTTCCCAGCACCATTTATCGAAAAGACAATCCTCCATGTGTCTTCTTGGTGTTCTGGTAAAAAAAAAAGTTGACCATTTATGTTTGGATTTATTTCTGGTCTCTGTCCTATTCTACTCATCTTTGTGTCTGTTTTTATGCCAGTATGATATTGTTTTGATTACTGTAGCTTTGTAATATAGTTTTAAATAAGTGTGATGCCTACAACTTTGTGTTTCCCCCCCCACCCGCAGAATGGTTTTGGCCATTTGGGGACTTTTATGCTTCCATATAAACTTTAGTATTGCTTTTCTATTTCTGTGGACAATGTCATTGAGATTTTGATAGGAATTGCTTTGAATCTGTTTATTGCTTTGGGTAGTATGAATATTTTAACGATATTCTTCCAATCCATGAAAACAAGATACCTTTCCTGTACATTTATTTATTTCATCTTTAATTTCTTTTATTAGTGCTTTATAGTTTTCAGTATACAGGTCTTCTACCTCCTTGGTTAAATGTATTTTTAAAAAATGTTTTGGTTTTCATTGTAAGTGGGATTGTTTTATTGATTTCTTTTTCAGCTACATCAGTATTTGTGTATTAAAATGCTCCTGATTTCTTTGTGTGAGTTTTGTATTCTGCAACTTTCCTTAATTTGCTTATTAGTTCTAGCAGTTTTTTGTTGTGAAATCCTTGCAGTTTTATACATATAGAATCATGTCATCTACAAATAGAGGTAATTTTAATTCCTTCTTTCTGATTTAAATGCCCTTTTTATATATTTTTTCTAATGTGATTGCTCTTGCTAGGACTTCCAGTAGTATGTTGAATAGAAGTGGCAAGAGTAGACATCCTTGCCTTGTACCAGGTCGTCATGGAAAAGCTTTTAGTTTTTCCCCCTTGATTATAATGTTAGTTGTAGAGTTTTCATAAATGGCCTTTATTATGTTGGAGAAATTTCTTTGTTTGCCTAATCTGTTAAGAATTTTTATCAAGAAAAGATTTTAGACTTTGCCAAATGCTTTTTCTGTATGAATTGAGAAAATTATGTGTTTTGTTATCTTTTGTTCTGTAAATGTGATGTATCACAGTGATTTTCATATGTTAAACCAGTCTCACATGTCAGAGGTAAATCCCACTTTGTCATGATGTATATTCTTTTTTAATTTTTATTTGTATTTCAGTAGTTTTGGGGGAAAAGGTAGTGTTTAGTTGCGTGGAAAATTTCTTCAGTGGGTAATTTCTGCGATTTTGGTGCACCCATCAATGAAGCAGCATACTCTGTATCCTGTGTGTAGTCTTTTATCCCTCACCTCCTTCCCATCCTTCCCCCACCCCGAGTCCCCAAAGTCCATTATATCATTCTTATGCCTTTGTGTCCTCATGGCTTAGCTCTCGCTTATAAGTGAGAACATACAACATTTGATTTTCCATTCCTCATCTACTTCACTTAGAATAATGGTCTCCAGCTACATCTAGGTTGCTGCAAATGCCATTATTTCATTCCTTTTTATGGGTGAGTAGTATTCCATGGTGTGTGTGTGTGTGTGTGTGTGTATACACACATCATTAGGACTAATTTCTTTCCATTGGCATGATATATATTATATTATATATAATATATTACATATATTATATGTATTTTATATATGTTACATATATTATATGTATTTTATATATGTTACATATATTATATGTATTTTATATATGTTACATATATTATATGTATTTTATATATGTTACATATATATATAAAAAATATATATATTCAGTTGAACTTATTACAAAGTTCAGCTAGGAGCTTCCTTCACTCTGTGGCCCCTCCTCAATTCTGCTGGTTGCCTTCCTTTCCCCAAGGACCTCTGTGAGATAAGGCCAGGAATGGCCTCCATATGCTCGAGCTGAGGACCAGGAGTACCTAGAAGGCTCTTTCCGCTGCTGCTTCTACTTTTATATTTAGCTTGGCTCTGTAAATCCATTTTAGCTCTAGGTAAGGTTAAATCTTTCCATGATCTGGATTTTCAGGTTTCCCAGTGGGGATATGTGTTCAGAGGACTACTTTTCCCCCTCACACTTTGGGAACTCACAGTTTTCTGGCTGTCTTGGCGTGTTTGCAGCAGCAAGCCACTGCTTTCAAAGGATCTGTGAATTCTTTTGGTTTTCCTGCTATGTTCCTGTGGTAGTTCTTAGAGCAAAAGTTCACAATGTGAGTCTCCAGATGCTGTTCAGTCTATCTGACCAGGAGGTGCACCTTATTCCTGTCACCTATCTGCCGTTTTTCCTTCTCTTTTTTCTTAGGCTAACTTAAGATTTGCCCGTTTAATTTTTCAGAAAACTAACTCAGTTTTATCATTTCTGTGGTTTTTCTGTTCTCTATTTGACTTATTTCTGTTCTCGTTTTTATTATTTCCTTCTTTCTGCTAATTTTAGGTTTAGTTTGTTGTTTTTTCTAGTTCCTTGAGACATAATGTTAGACTATTCATTTAATATCTTTCTTTTTTAATATAAGTGCTTATTACTATGAACTTCCTTCTCAGAAATTCTTTTGCTGCATTCCATAAATTTTGTTATGTTGTGTTTCCATTGCTGTTTGTCTCAAGATATGTTAAAATTTCTCTTTTAATTTCTTATTTGATCCGTTGGTTGTTCAGGTGCATAGTGTTCAATTTCCACATATTTATGAATTTTCTAATATTCCTTCTGTTGATTTCTAGTTTTCTACCAATGTGGCCTGAAACAATGATATATGTAATTTCAATCCTCTTAAATGTGTTAAGACTTGGATTAACAAGTTTAACATACAATCTAGCCTAAAAAATATTCTATGTGTGCTGGAAAAAGATATGTATTCTACTGTTGTTAAATGGGAAGTCCTGTATATGTGTTAGGTCCGTTCGGTCAAAAGTACAATTAAAGTTCAGTATTTACTTGGCTGGGAGTGGTGGCTCATGCCTGTAATCCCAGCACTTTGGGAGGCTGAGGTGGGTGGATCATGAGGTCTGGAGATCGAGACCATCCGGGCTAACACGGTGAACCACCATCTATACTGAAAATACAAAAAATTAGCCAGATGTGGTGGTGGGCACCTGTAGTCCCAGCTACTCGAGAGGCTGAGGCAGGAGAATGGCATGAACCTGGGAGGCAGAGCTTGCAGTGAGCCAAGGTCACGCCACTGCACTACAGTCTGGGTGACAGACTGAGACTCCTCAAAAAAAAAAAAAAAAAAGAAAAAAAAGTTCAGTATTTACTTATGAACTTTCTGTCTGTTTGATCTATCCACTGTTGAATGGAATGTTGAAGTTCCCTACTGTTGCATTGCAATTTATTTCTCCCTTCATATGCATTAATATTTTCTTTGTTTATTTAGATGCTCTGATGTTTTGTCATAGGTATTTATGATGGTTATGTTCTCTTGAATTCACTCATTGAAATAATGACCTTCTTTGTCTCTTGTAACACTTTGTGACTTGAAGTCTATTTTATTGTTTATAAGCATAGTTACCCTGTTCTTTTTGGTTACCAATTGAATTGAATATCTTCTTTCATTCCTTCACTTTCAGCCTATGTGTGTTCTTAGAGCTTAAGTGGGTCTCTTTTAGTCAACATGTAGTTGGCTCTTATTTTTAAAAAACATTAATTCAGTTACTCTGTTTTTTGATTGGAGAATTTAATCCATTTACATTCAAGGTCATTAGTGATAGGTAAGGACTCCCTATTGCCATTTGGTTATTTGTTTTTGGTTGTTTTGTATCTCTTCTATTCTTTTCTTTTTCTCTTGCTGTCTGCCTTTGTGATTTGATAATATTCTGAATTGTTAAGATTTGATTACTTTCTCCTTATTGTTTGTATATCTTTTACAGTTTTTTTGTGATTACCATGAAGCTTACATAAAATATTTTATTATCAACTATGTAAAGTTGATAACAATTTGATTTCTTCACATACAAAACCTCTAGACTTCCACTCCCTCACACACAACTTATGTTTTTGATGTTAAAATTTGTGTATTTTTATATGTTTATTCCTCAACAATTTGTTATAACTTTTGTTATTTTTAACTGTTTTGAGTTTAGCTGTCATACTGGAGATATGTATAATTTATATACCATCATTTCAGTACTGAATATTCTGGATTTGACTATCTCTGAGTTAAATAAATAAAAACTCTATGTATGTACCAGTGACTTTTATACTTTCATATGTATTCATTATAGTAATCATCACCCTTTAGTTTCCTTTGAAGAGCTCCTTGAAGCATTTCTTGTAAGACTGATCTAATGGTAACAAATTTCTTTAGCTTTTGCTTGTTTGGGAAAGACTTTATTCTCCACCATTTCTGAAGGACAGCCCTGCTGGGTATAGTATTCTTGGCTGCCAATTATTTTCTTTCATAACTTTGAATATATCATCCCATTTTTTTCTGGCCTATAAGATTTTCACTGAGAAATTAGATGATAATATTATAGTGATTCCCTTACGTGTGACTTGATGCTTTTCTTTTCCCTTTTAAATTGTCTCTTTGCCTTTGACTTTTGACAGTTCGATTATAATATACCTCAGAGAGAACCTCTTTAGTTGTATCTGTTTTCGGACTTCTGATCCTCATGGATCTGGTTGCCCATATTTCTTTCAAGACTTGAGAAGTTTTCAGCAATGATTTTATTAAAGAAACTTTCTGCCTCTTTCTCTGTCTTTTCCCCTTTTAAAACTGCCACAATATGAAAATTTGTTAATGGTGTCCCATAAGTCCCATAGGCGATCTTCATTCTTTTTATTCTTTTTCCCTCTGACTGAATCTCTTTAAAAGAGCGATCTTCTAATTCACAGATTCTTTCTTCGGTTTGATGTAGATGCAATTTGTTAATTTGTAAATTTTCATTTTTTGGGTGTCAGTTTCTGGAGAATTATTGTGTTTAGCTGAGGGAATCTCTCTATTGTGTTTAGCTGAAGGAATCATGTTTGACACAATCCACAGGCAGCCACAGCAGCATGAAAAGCCAGGGCACAGGTTCCTAGAGAGGCTGTGGAACTAGATTCCTGGGCTCAGGCTCTTGCAAAACTACTGTAGCACCTGGGACTTGAGGCACAGGTTCATTTTCCAAAACACAGGGTGCAGTCCTTTCACTAATCCAGTGTTTGTTGCTCTGAGACATACCCTAGAATATTTTGCCTTGGGGAAGGAATGTTGCTATCGTTCTGACCTTGGAGAGCAAGGTGCAGCACTCGCAAGGCTCTAGGGAAGAAGAGGTACTCTGGATACTCGGCTCCTGAGGAGCAGGGCACGGATGCAATTGTGGCCCAGAACTAATACAGCATAGCAGCAACTTGGGATCTGGCTGATGAGTTACCACACAATGGTGACTCTAGACCTTGAGATAGTGGGACATGGCACTAGACTAGGCTTTGTGAGGCCAGGTACAACAGCAACAAGGACTCAGAAATGACAAGATGCTGCTGGGGCTTGGGCCATGGGGAGTGGAGCGTTGCATAGCAATGTCTCCACTTTCTGGAGATGCAAGTTGCCACAGCAGCTCAGACTGCAGGTAGCTTGTTTAGTTCCAGGTATGTGGGGCACTTGGCAGTTCAACCTGGAAGGTGAGGTGGCACAGTTCAGCCAAGGTTCTAATTCCTGGGATATAATGTGCTGTGTCTGCTTAACTCCAGAAAGCATGGATACATGAGTCAGTGAAACCTCCACATCCTTAGGGGATAAGGCTATGGTGGTGGGAGATGCAACTGCTCTGATGTGCCAGAGGCTTAGGGTCCCTGGGGATTAGGTGCATCCTTACCTGCAACACTGAGTAGGGCGATCAACTGCTCCATTCTCCTGAAGACCTGAAGTCTCTTGGGGTGAGCTACCACTTCAGTGTGGTCCTAAGGGAAAACTACCAGCAACTAGCTGAGGAGGATAAAATTGTTCTGTAGTAGCTTATTCTGAGCTGATAGGTCATAGCAACAGCTTGACTCGGGGCTGCACACTATTGGTTGGGCATGTTGCAGTGGCAGCAAAGCCTCAGAGATGGAGGGATGCAGTGGCTATTGTCCTGGGAACAGGATGCCCACATGCAGTGACTCTGGTTCCAAGATGGTGCAGTGCAGCAGCAGCATGGGACATGGAAGTGGGGCACAATATTGGCTCTTTCTCGGGAGGTAGCTCAGGGTATGGACTCTGGGAAGCTCTATCAGTGGGGCTCAGAGCCTGTGAGGCTGCAGGAGTCTCCAGTAGTAAAGACTAAGGTGGCTGCAGTGGTGATGGGAGCTGCTCATGCCCTCTTGCTTACCATTTCCCTGCATGAAAGAATCTCCCCTGGTTCTGAGTTGATTCTCACTGCCTATGGGGTGGCTGAGACAAGGTGTTTCTTTCACTTTCCTTTGAGGCCATCCTGAATTTCTTTGCTTGACAATATTTCCACTGCTTCTTTGCTATTTTATGGAACTCTCCTTTAGTTGTTTTGGTTGAACTATAGTTGTTAGTTAGTTAATTAATTAATTAATTAATTGTGGGAGACAGAATGCTAGGAGCTTCCATCTGCCATTTTGTTGATGTCACTACTCATTTTATTCTTTCTTATATGATTTATAAGCAGTATTTTTAAACATTATTTGTCCATTTAATCTAACCGGTCAAATTTATTAGTGTAAAGATTGTCAATATCTTCATCATATTATTAATGTCTTTAATTATTTATGTTCATTTTTTTAGTGTTCTCTTTTTTAATTTTTCTTTTTTGTTCTATTTTCTTGTTATGTTTTGCCAGGGGTTTCCCAATTTTACTGATCTTTTCAAACAATCAACTTTTGGCTTTGTATTTTATTATTCAATTGAATATTTGTTTTTTATTTCACGATTTTTTTTCTTTATTCTTTCTTTATACATATTCTACATATTCTGGTTTGATTTATTGTTTATTTCTACCTTCTTGAGACAAAAGCTGAATTAATTTATGTTTAGGCTTGTTTCTCTTCTGGTATATGCACTAAGGCTACAAACTTCCTTTTAAGCACTAATTTTGCTGCATCCCACCGGTTTCGTACTGCTACATCTCACTAGTTGATTATCATTTTGTTCGCATTATTTTTATATTTCTGTTGTGGTTTGTTCTTTGATCCATGGGTGAGTCAGAAGTTTACTATTTCATTTATAAGAGGCTTATTATTTCTAATTTATTTGTTTATACTTTCATTTCAGTAGGTATTTTCCAATTTTTTAAAGCTTGTATTGAGTTATTACTGGCCTAAATTAATTTTAGTCTGTTCACAAAACAAAATAAGAAAAATTTTAATTTTAAAAAATTTGATAAAACTTGTTTTGTAATTCAGAGTGTGTATCAAATTGGGCTAAAGTTTCATCACGATATAATTCTGAAAATAATGTAAATTCTGTTACTGTTGAGGGCTGTTTACATATATGTCATAGATCAGTTTTGTTAATTGTACTTAATGCTAATTCACATGTCCTTATGAAATGTTTTGTGTTTTCCTATTCTGTCAACTATTACAGAAACTGTGCTAAAGTCTTCATTCTGTGAATGTGTCTGTTTCTCTTTCTAATGTTCTGTCAGTTTTTACTTTGAATATTTTCGAAGATATTTTGTTACAAATGTCTAGATTTAGAATTATTATAGCTTCTTGTGTTTACCACTTTATTGTGATGAGATATTCCCTAGTTATTCAAGTCTGCCTTGTGTGATACTAGCATAGCTAATCCAGCTTTCCTTGGTTAGCATATGCATGGCATGTTTTTCAATTTTAGGTTAACTATTTCATTGTTCTCATATTGAAGGCATATCTCTTATAGGCAACATATTGTTTGTTTTTTTTATTTTTATCCACTCTGATAAAGTTAGCTTTCTACTTGGAATGTCTATTCAATTTTTTTTGCTTTAGCTCTGTTGAGATTGCCCTTTCTGCTGGCTTTTTACTTTTGCTGGCTAAAATTCTATTCTGTGTTCAGAAATGGGGAAGTCCCCCAGGGAAAATACAGCTGCAGGTAATCTGTTCACTGTTCTCACCAGTGTTTTCAATGGTGTGTCCCTGGGCTTTGTCACCTCACTATACTTCAACATTTGGCAAATAGCTTGAAGAGAAAACCAACTGTGTGTTGAGGTCCTTAAAAGTTTCCATTTGTCTCACTTCATTCCCATCGTAATGCCAAAAGCGCTCCTGGTTTTGCTCTCCCCAAGCAGAAACCTTGTCCCTGGGCCAATCCCAGATTTTCAGCATCTAGCATAAGTCAAATGTCAATAAATGTCCCCAAAGAGCAGATAGTTGTAATCCATTAACTCAATACCTATAATTTCCCACTTGTAAAAATTTAGTCCTTAAATTCTCGTCGCTTCTGCAGCTATCAATGGGTCATTTAATAGATACGCACATATAGATATACAGACATATTCAACTTTATTGGTTGTTTTTGTAGAGTGCTTTTCTACTGGAAATTAATTCATCATTTCTCAAGTTTTTCACTTAGACTAAAATAGTTTCTCTAGTTTATAATTTATTTATATATTAAAATTACATTGTTATTGCAGAAAATTAGAAAATGATATGAAAAGAAGAAAGGTAAATTCCTCTTTAAATGCACTGTTTTAGTAATCTATAACTAATATAGTTTGGATGTTTTGTTCCCTACAAATCTCATGTAGAAATGTGACCTCCAGTGCTGGAGATGGACCTAGGGAGGTGTTTGAGTCATGAGAGAATATCCTTTATGAATGGCTTGGTGCCTTCCCTGTGGCTATAAGTTACTACAAGATCTGAGTGTTAAAAAAAGATTCTAGGACTTCCTGTCCCTCTCTCTTGCTCCCTCTTTTACCGTGTGACATGCCTGCTTCCCCTTCATCTTCTGTCATGATTGTAAGCTTCCTGAGGTTCCCATCAGAAGCAGAGTAGATACTAGTGTCATGCTTGTACAGCCCATGGAGCTGTGAACCAAATAAACTTACTTTCTTTATAAATTACCTAGGCTCAAGTATTCCTTTATAGGATGTAAAACAGACTGTTTTGTGTATTGTTTGATACAAAATGACTGTATATCAAACTAACTTATATCTCAGAGGCTTAAAAATCATTTTATTGTTACCCACATTGTGGGTCTGGTAATGTTTGGTTGGATAATTTGTACGATATACTTGTGTCATTTCCAAAAGAATTCATTTTCAAGATGTCATCCTCATTCTCATATTTGTCACTTTGGTGAGATCTGTCCACATGGCCTCAACTTCCCACAGTATGGCAGCCTGAGGGTAACTGACCTTCTTATATAGTAACGCGGAGCTCCATGAGACTAAGAAAAAGGCTGGCAGTTGTTTTAAAGCCTGGTCTCAGAACCAGAATGACATGACTTCCATCATACTTTATTGGTCAAACCAGTCATAGGCCAGCCCACATTCAACAAGGAGGAAGTAGAGCTCATCTCTCAATAGCAAGAGTATCAATTTGCAACCATCTTTAGTCTATCTTGTTCCATTCAGAGAATTATTCTCAGTATCTTGGCAAAATCATTTAGTAATAACAGCTAACTTGCATCGAATATGCCCACATTGTACATTATTTCATTTCATCATTATAACACTATGAGGGAGTACCTATGAATATATCAAATATTTTATTTAATATCTTATTTACTTTTATATAACAATTTAATTACACATGTAAAACATGAACACATACTTGTTAGAGAAAAAGCTAAAATGATACAGAAGTATATAGAGTAAAACCAAAATTTCCTCTAAAATCCCTCCCTCAATTTATCTTTTCTGAGATAATTCTGGTTAGTAATCTAATGTGTATCTTTCCAGAACTTTCATTTGAATTTTCATACTTGTATATTTGTTACCAATCACACTTGGCCCTGACCTTTTTGGTGCTAGACATGGACATGATGGAGTCATGCAGAGAGTATGGCTCAAAGCTATGGTCCCACACAAATGTAAATAAGAAAGCCTAACCTGCTCCCAATCGTTCAAGGTTCTTGTCTTTCCTCTTGTCAGTAAAATATTGTTAGCCATTTCCCAGTACTTTGATGACTTTTCAATGCTTCAAGCAAAGTCATAGCTTTCATTTCCTAGAGATTATTTTCTTTTATTAACAATCGTAGGTCTGTAATCCATGTCAAAAATGTAGGTGACCAATGCATTTCAAACAAGGATAATGTCAAATAGCTTTTGACATTATCTTATTACCTCACTTAATTATTATACAAGTCTGATCATTAAATATCTCCCTTAGGAAAAAACAGATTCCTAGCTTTATAAGACTTAAATAAATAACCTATTTATTTTTTAATGTGACTTCCATGTGAGTTTTACTTTAAAATTCTTATGTATATAAATATTTAAACATTTCAAACTAATGAAAAATGCAGAAGAAAGCAAGGTTATTCATAGCATCATTTAGTTTTAGGGTCATAAGTCAGCACAAGTTCAACAATCTTATCATCATGCCCCGCAGAGAATTACCTTCACCAGGCTCCTGAATAAGAATTATATGTCTCTAGGTGAAGCATAACTGATGGCCAGTTTTAGTTTTGATTCCTTAAAATAACATATTTTTTCAAAAACTATACAAGCCTAAATTTAAGGAACCAATTATTAATAGCAGTCATTCATATTATAATGCTTTCAAAATTCAAATATTTGTATCTCTGATTTGGTCACATTTAGTTCTATGTTCATGTGAACTAGAAATGTACTTTGTGTCTATAATGCTTAACTTTCTGTCTGAACACATGATTCCATCTCCTTTGCCCCTTTTGGGGGTATCTTCTCTGTCATTTATAATCTCCTGTTTTGAATATGCAAGCTGTCTCTTCCTACAGGACTCCTCATCTTTAAGTGTTCAGGATTTCTCTATCCTAAAACAAGTTTTTCATCTTTTCCCTTCACTTCTGCTTAATCTATTGATGTGGACTTTTCTTTCTTTTAAATTTATTAAAAGAGTTCACTGGATGTTTCTGTTTTCTTTTGTCCCTGTACTCCTAGATCAGTGTTCATTTCCAGCACCAGGCTGCTGGACCACCACCCTTTTTCCCAGTTGATGCTGTTTGTCACCACTGCTTTTTTTTTTTTTTTTTTTTTTTTTTTTTTTTTTTTTTTTTTTTTTTTTTTTAGAATGCAAATAGATTCTTTATTGTATATGCCACCCTTAGGCAAGAGATTAAGCAGGATCAGTAAAAACCAGGGCAACAGGCCACAATTTTCACTAAACCAGAATACATTTGAGTGTTTCTTACAAAATTTGTCCCAATCACATAGATTTCAAAGACTGGGGGCTCTGGAGCAGAGCAGTTTCCATAGAGTACTATTTGCCCCCAGATGCCTCCCTTAGCCCTCAAATACCCGAGAGTTCACCCTTAGGGGATTATCGTTTTGGAGTAAACATTCCCTCTGTCTCTGATTTTCTTATTTTTTTATGTTTTATTATACTTGAAGTACTGGAATACAAGTGCAGAATGTGCAGGTTTGTTGCATAGGTATACACGTGCCATGGTGGTTTGTTGCACCCATCAAACTGTCATCTATATTAGGTATTTCTCCTAATGCTATTCCTCTCATAGCCACCCCCCAGCCCCCAACAGGCCCCAGTGTGTGTGATGTTCCCCTCCCTGTGTACATGTGTTCTCATTGTTCAACTCCCACTTATAAGTGAGAATATGCGATGTTTGGTTTTCTGTTCTTGTGTTAGTTTGCTGAGAATGATGGTTTCCAGCTTCATCCATGTCCCTGCAAAGGACATGAAGTTATCCTTTTTTATGGCTGCATAGTATTCCATGGTGTATTTGTGGTACATTTTCTTTATCCAGTCTATCATTGAAGGGCAGTTGTGTTGGTTCCAAGTCTTTGCTATTGTGAATAGTGCTGTAATAAACATTTGTGTGTATGTGTCTTTATAGTAGATTGTTTTATAATCCTTTGGGTATATACCTAATAATGGAATTGCTGGGTCAAATGGTATTTCTGGTTCTAAATCTTGAGGAATCACCACACTGTCTTCCACAATGGTTGAACTAATTTACACTCCCACCAACAGTGTAAAAGTGTTTTTATTTCTCCACATCCTCTCCAGCATCTGTTGTTTCCTGACTTTCTAATGATCACTATTCTAACTGGTGTGAGATAGTATCTCATTGTGGTTTCTGTTTCCATTTCTCTAATGACCAGTGATGATGAGCTTTTCGTCATATGTTTGTTGGCTGCATAAATGTCTTCTTTTGAGAAGTGTCCCATCACTATGCAAAAATCACAGGCATTCCTATACACCAATAATAGACAAACAGAGGGTCAAATCATGAGTGAACTCCTATTCACAAGTGCTACAAAGAGAATAGGAATACAACTTGCAAGGGAGATGAAGGACCTCTTAAAGGAGAGTTACAAACCACTGCTCAAGGAAATGAGAGGAAACAAACAAATGGAAAAACATTCTATGCTCATGGATAGGAAAAATCAATGTCGTGAAAATGGCCATACTGCCCAAAGAAATTTATAGATTCAATGCTATCCCCATAAGCTACCATTCACTTTCTTCACAGAATTGGAAAAAACTACTTTAAATTTCATATGGAACCAAAAAAGAGCCCATATAGTCAAGACAATCCTAAGCAAAAACAACAAAGCTGGAGGCATCACGTTACCTGACCTCAAACCATGCTGCAAGGCTACAGTAACCAAACAGCGTGGTACTGGTACCAAAACAGATAAAACAGAGATACAGACCAATGGAACAGAACAGAGGCCTCAGAAATAATGCCACACATCTACAACCATCTGATCTTTGACAAACCTGACAAAAGCGATGGGGAAAGGATCCCCTAGTTAATAAATGGTGCTGGCAAAACTGGCTGGCCATATGCAGAAAACTGAAATTGGACCCCTTCCTTACACCTTATACAAAAATTAAGATGTGTTAAAAACTTAAACGTAAGACCTAAAACCGTAAAAACCTTAGGAAAAATACCTAGGCAATACCATTCAGGACATAGGCATGGGCAAAGACTTCATGACAAAAACACCAAAAGCAATGACAACAAAAACCAAAATTGACAAATGGGATCTAATTAAACTAAAGAGCTTCTGCACAGCAAAAGGAACTATCATCAGAATGAACAGGCAACCTACAGAATGGGAGAAAATCTTTGCAATCTATCCATCTGACAAAGGGCTAATATCCAGAACCTACAAGGAACTTAAACAAATTTACAAGAAAAAAAAGTCCGTCCACTGCTTTTTTTTTAGATGGAGTTTCAACCTGTCACCCAGAATGGAGTGCAGTGGCACGATCTGGGCTCACCACAAGCTCCGCCTCCCAGGTTCAAGAGATTCTCCAGCCTCAGCCTCCCAAGTAGCTGGGAATACAGGTGTGCACCACCAAGTCTGGCTAATTTTTTTTTTTTTTTTTTTTTTTTTTTTTTTTTTTTTTGTTTTTAGTAGAGAGGGGATTTTACCATGTTGGCCAGGCTGGTATTGTACTCCTGACCTCAGGTGATCTGCCTGCCTTGGCCTCCCAAAGTGCTGGGATTACAGGCTTGAGTCACTGTGCCCAGCCTACCACTGCTTTTTAAATGAAAATCTATTTTCCTTTTACTCTCAGGCCATGAGTCACACTTGCCTGGCTCTCTGATGTGATTTCTTCCTCTGTGACATTTTTTGCTGGCTTCGTGCATTGGCTATCTTACGTTCTGTGGACAGATCTCTTCAGTAAATGCCATTCTCCTGGACTAGACTCATCCACTTTTAGGACTACCACTTCTATCCAAATGAGACGTTAAGAAAACATTATGAAAATGTTTTGTATTGAAATAATTGTAGACAGAGCGTTGCAAAAATAGTGAGGTCCCACGCACCCATCAGGCAGCTTCCCCAATGGTGACATCTTATGTAATTATAGTGAATTATCAGAAACAGAAAATTGATTGACACAATACAATTAAGTAAACTACAGACCTCATTAGACTACAGACCTTTCACTACTTTTTGCATCATTTGTTTTTGCACATATTTATGTTTAATTCTATGATATTTTATTGTATATATGGATTTGTAAAATCACCATTAAATCCATGATACAGAACTATTCCTTCACCACAATGGAACATCATAGTGCTAACTCCTTTATAGTTATACTGTCCATCCTCTTCCATAACTTCCAAAAGTTATGGAGGGTATAACTATAAGGAGGGTATAACTGTAACAAATAGAGGGTATAACTATAAGGAGTATCTACCCTTCATTGCTATTATTTTGTCATTTTACAATTCTATCTAAATGAATCCTAAAGTATGCAACTATTTTAGATTGGCTTTTCTTCACTTAGCATAATGTCCTAAGATTCATCCAGGTTGCTGCATGTATGAATAGTATTTTATACTATTACATTGCTGAGTAATATTCCATTTTATGGATATGTCACAGACAGTTTAATCATGAACCTATTGAAAGATACACATATTGTTTCTAGTTTTTAGCTGTTACAAATAAAGCTGCTATGAACATTCATGTACAGGTTTTTATGTGTACTTAAGTTTTCTCTCCCGTAGGATAAGTGCCCATTGGTAAGTCCTACCAGCAATGTGTGAGCTATTCACTTTCCGCCTATCTTCACTAGCATTTATTAGCATTATAGTATTAGTGTTATCAGTGTTTTTTATCAACATTTTAATAGGTGTGCAGCGGTATCTTGAGTTTTTAACTTGTATTTTCCTAATGGCTAGCAAAGTTTAACATCGTTTGATGTATTTATTTGCCATCCATGTATCTTCCTTAGAGAAGTGTCAGTTCATGTCATTTACATGTTTTCTACTTGAATTGCTTATTTTACTACTGTCATTGTTAGACAGTTTTTAAATAAATTCTGGGCGTGAGCTCTTTGCCAGACACATTTTTCAGGTAATATTTGTGGTTTTAAAATATTTTCTCTAGTTAATGGCTTATTTTTTTGAGCCTCTTTACATGGTCTTACTCCTGCCATGTTAATATTTTTTACTGGTTGTTTTGTGACCTTCTCTTCCTTCTTTCCTTCCTTCCTGTCTTCCTTTTAGTGAATGTGGTTTTCTCTGGTAGTATAATTTAATTTCTTACTTTTTATTCTTGGGGTATATTTTATATGTTTTTTGATTTGTGGTTACCACGAAGCTTTCAAATACTATTTTATAGCCCATTATTTTAAACCGATAACAGCTTAACACTAATTTCACAAACAAACAAACAAACAAAAAGAAAACTAATAAAACTCTACATTTTAACTGTGTACCCCTGCTTTTAATTTTTTGTTGTTTCTCTTTATGTTTTATTGTACTGTCTTTATCTTGAAAAGTTGTTGTAGTTATTATTTTTGATTTTGATTTTAGTCTTTCCACTTAAAATAAGAGTAGTTTATACATCACAATTATAGTGTTGTAATATTCTGTGTTTTACTATTACCAGTGAGTTTTGTACCTTCTGATGATTTCTTCTTGCTCATTTATATCCTTTTCTTAAAGGTGGAAGGACTCCCTTTAGCATTTCTTGTAAGACATATTTGGTGTTGATGAAATTCCTTAGCTTTTGTTTGTCTGAGAAGGTCTTGATTTCTTCTTCATGCTTGAAGAATATTTTTGCCTGATATAGTACTTTAAGGTAAAATTTTTTTTTCTTTCTTTTCTTTTTTTTTTCCCCAGCACTTTCAATATGTCATGCCCCTCTCTCTTGGCTTGTAAAGTCTGCTGCCAGGTGTATTTAAGCTCCATTATATGTCATTTGTTTTTTTCTCTTGCTGCTTTAGGATTCTTTCTTTATCCTTAACCTTTGAGAATTTGATTACTAAATGCCTTGAGGTAGTCTTCTCTGGGTTAAATCTGCTTAGTGTTCTGTAATCTTCTTGTACTTGATAGTGATATTTTTCTCTAGGTTTGGGAAGTTCTCTGATATTATCCCTTTGCATAAACTTTCTACCTCTATCTCTTTCTCTACCTCCTGTTTAAGTCCAGTAGCTCTTAGATTTGTCCTTTTGGGGCTGTTCTAAATCTTGTAGATGTGCTTCATTGCTTTGTATTCTTTTTTCTTTCATCGCCTTCAATTGTGTGTTTTCAAATGGCCTGTCTTCCAGCTCACGAATTCTTTCTTCTGCTTCATCAGTCCTGCCGTTAAGAGACTCATGCATTCTTCAGTATGCCAATTGCATTTTTAAACTCTAGAATTTTGACTTCATTTTTAAAAATTATTTTCATCTCTTTGTTAAATGTATCTGATAGAATTCTGAATTCCTTCTCTGTGTTATCTTCAAATTGTTTGAGTTTCCTCAAAACACCTATTTTGAGGTGTTTCACATATCTCTGCTATATTTCACATATCTCTGCTTTTCCAGGATTTGTCCCTGGTAGCTTATTTAGTTCCTTTGTTGAGGTCATATTTTCCTGGGTGGTCTTGATGCTTGTAGATGTTTGTTTGTGTCTGGGCATTAAGTAGTTAGGTATTTATTGTAGTCTTTGCATTCTGGGCTTGTTTGTGTCCATCCTTCCTGGGAAGGCTTTCTATTTATTTGAAGGCACTTGGGCCACAAGCCCAATAATGCTATTGTTTTTGCAGACTCCTAGAGGGACCACCTTGGTTGTTTTGAATAAGATCCAGAAGAATCCTCTGGATTAACAGACAAAGACTCCTGCTCTTTTCCCTTACTCTCTCCCAAGCAAATAGAGTGCCTCTGTCTGTGCTGAGCTGCCTGAAACTGGAGTGTGGTGGTATAAGCACCCCTGTGGCTACCACCACTGGTACTGTGCTGGGTCAGACCTAAAGCCAGCATAGAACTGGGTCTCACCCAAGGCCCACCCTAACCACTACCAAGCTACCACCTATATTCACTCAAGGCCATAGGGCTCTACAATCAGCAGGTAGTAAAGCCAGATTTGTGTCCTTCTCTTCGGAGTTCTCCCAGACCCCAGGTGTATCCAGAGATACTGGCGAGGAGCCAGGGATTAGAGTCAAAAACCTTAGAAATTTGCCTGATATTCTATTCTACCACGACAAAGTTGACACTCAAACTGCAATACAAAGTTCTTCCTGCTCTTCCTTCCTCTTTCCACAGGCAGAGGAGCGTCTCCCTGTGGCCACCACCAGCCCACAGAAGGTTCTGCCAAGCCACTGCTGATGTTCACATAAAGCCTAAGGGCTTTTCAGTCAGCTTGTGGTGAATGCTGCCAGGTCTGGGATTCACCCATCAGGGCAACGGGCTTCTCTTTGGCCCAGGGCAGGTCCAGAAATGCTGTCCAAGACCCTATTCTTGGACTCTAAGAGCCTGCTTGTTGCTCCACCCTGCTGTGGCCAAGCTGGTATCTAAGGTGCAAGACAAGGTCCCCTTTACTTTTCCCAAACTGAGGGAGCTTTTACTGCAGCCTCCAGAGCTAGGAATGTGCTGGGTCACATTTGAAGTCAGCATGTCTCAGAGGCCGAGGCTCATGGTGAACTACCTGGGTATTGCTGCTGGTTATTCAGGACCTAAGGATGCTATAGTTAGCAAGTAGTAAATCTTGCCAGGACTGGGTTCTTCCCTTGAAGTCAGTGAATTCCTTTTTGGCCTAGAGTGTGTCTAGAAATGTTATCCAGGAGCTATGGCCTGGAATGAGGTCCTCACAACTCTGCCTGGTACTCTGTCCTACTGTGGCTGAGCTGGTATCCAACATGTGAGACATAGTCCTCTTTACTCTTTGCTCTCCTCTCCTTAAGCAGAAGGAGAGAGTCACTTTTGTTGCTGAGAGTTGTGCTGTCTGGAGTTAGGGGAGAAATGGCATTAGTACTCCTGTAGCTGCCATGACTGGTGTCTCTCCAGGTCACATACCCCTAAAGCCCACTTGCTGTAAGCTCAGCCCAGCCCAGCCCTAGAGTTGCCTAGGAGTTGCAGTCCTTGTTTTTTAGTCACATTTTCAATTTACCTGGTACCCTAGAGCACTATTGGCCCATGGGGCAAGGTTTGCTGAGAAACTCAAGTTCCAGCCACTGGGATGGGCAGTTCCCCTCTGGTTAGATCTGGTCCAGATGTTCCTTCTGTGTGCTGGTGCTGGCTGAGTCCAGTATGACTTTGCTCTACATTGTGACAGTGTAGCACTAAGTTCAGTGTAAAGTCTCCCAGTCACTGTGCTCTCCCTCCCACAACTGCACAGATTTCTCTCCATGCTGCATGGCTGCTTTGGGGGGGGGGGGGGGGGGGAAGGGTGGCATCAATGATTCAGGACTCTCTCTCCTGCCCTCCTCAATACCTCTTTCCATGATATGAAGTTAAAACCGGGTACCGTGATTGCTCACCTGATTTTTGGTTCTTGTGATGGTGCTTTTCTGCATGAGGATAGTTGTTGAAATTTGGTGTTCCTGTTGGGGGAATGAACAGTGTAGGATTCTATTCTGCCCTCTTGCTCCACCTGACTAACACATTGATAATCCTGCTTTTGCTTTTGAGTGGAGTGGCTAGAGTTTACAAATATAGAATGCCGAATTAAGTTTGAATTTCAGATAAATGGGAAGTAATTATTTAGTTTCATATGTTCCAAGTATTAAATGGGGCATACTTATCCTAAACAATTATTTGTTGTTTATCTGAAATTAAGTTTTAGCTGGGAATCTTATATGGGAATTTTACCTGGCAATCCTACTTCTGTGTCTCAGGAGAAAGAAAATCTTTTTACGTGGATGTCACACAGATTTCTAAAACTACTGCATTCAGCTTATTACTTCTACTTTCACACTTACATCTATTTCTGAATTCTCGGTCTCAGCTATGTCCTTACCACCCACCTTGGAACCTAATTTGAAGACAGAATTATCCTCAACTGCGTCCTCTCTCTCATATCACTTCTCATTAGTCAGCAAGTTATTTGTGCTATAGAAGCATCTCTGAGACATAGCCTCTCCTGTCCATATTCATTGTTATTCATTTCTTGATTCTCATAATCTCTCTTAGAGATGTGTTCCATCTTCCAAAGTCTTCCTCTTCAAGTCCTTCTCTGTATTACCACTGGAGTTAGATCATGGGGTTTCTTACTCCAGGGATTTTAGGATGCATTTCTCACGGTCTCTAATTATCTTTCCTCATTTTTACTTGGTCAACTTATGCCTTCTTCAAGAGTTACTCTCTTTGCTAATGCTATGGGGGAAGCATTGTCTGGGTTTATGATTCTGGATTAATGCCAGTGTCTATATTAATAAGAAAGGAAGGGTGGCTCTGTTCTGGTATTTAGCAGGGGCAGGGAGTTCCCTCAGTTTATCTGACTTGACATGGTAAAAAAAAAAAATGAACATGTTAGTATGAATAGCTATACAGTGGGAAGTCTCTAAGCAAGGAGCTCTAATACAGTGATCAATGTCAACAAGAATGTTGCCATAGCATAGACCAGTATGCTTTTTAATGGATGGAGACCATCTTCAAGAGGAATACCATGTGGTAGTAACAAAGGCAAATTCAGCTGAGAAATGAAGCTCATGGTACAATGTATTATATTGTACTTGCTCTCTTTTCTCTGTGCACATTTTTTGTGTGTAACATGTTCTGTTTGCTTTAGCGGGTCACCACTTTATTAACAAATTTATGTTTCCTGTTTCTTTAAAGAACCACTTTCACCCTGACCACATTGCTAGAGTGTCACTATGTTTCCTAATCAATTTCTGTAAACACATAACCATGGGGTCTATACAGCTTCAAGTGTCACATTTTACATGCCAATCCTGCTGCATGCTCCTGGCTACCTTGGCTGTTGTGCCACTTGAGCAGTCTCGCCATGTTCATAGGGGGTTTCCATTAATAGTTACATTTTTTTTTTCTGTGCAAATACCTCTTATGATCTTCTGTCAGTGTTTTGCCTGTCTATTTGTTTGAAGAAAGTATTTGTCTTTATACCTGTTTGGGGCAGATTATTATTTCTGGACACAGTGCCACTAAGAAGATTTGCTCTTAAAAAAAAACACATACACACACCTCATCTCTCTATTCTTTCCCATTTGAAACTGTCATATCTGGTTGACAAGGACTAATGCCTATCTCTGCACACAAAATCCCATTGCAAACAGAAAAATCTCACAGCATTTTTGGAAAATTTTCCTGTTTCCTTAGACTTCTTCTCACTTATTTGTTCTAGGCTTCATAACTGAAAACTCAACAGTTTTCTATTTTATCTGGGGTTCAGGCATATCTGGTCTTGTTTGGACATTGTTGTGACAATCCAAGAGTTTCCTTCTGCCCGGGAAAGATAATATATTTTGCTTAATGCTGGAGTTTAGAACCATCTGGAAAAACCTGGTGAGCTATTGGGTGGCCTCATTTCACAAAAGTTTGTTTGAAAGTTAAAGCTAAGGAGACTTCCAGGTGAGAAAACATCCTAAGGGAAGAATCTGGCTACAGTAAGTTGGCCCAGTAACTTATCCCTTCTTTATTGAAGGCAAGCACAGGCCACGAGCACAGCACTGTTGCTTTGACATTAGTCTTTCTTCTGCCCAACTCCATGGAAGTACGTTCGGGTACTTGGCAGAGAAGGCTAAGAGTAAAAAGTAAAGAGTGTCGTACTGAACTCTGAAATATATATCGAGGGCCCAGCTCTTCTCTGAGTACCTACTAATATGGTAAAATGTCAAAACTGTCATCTCAAACTCTCCCCTAGCTCTGGAATTTGGACAGCTCAAACTAATCATCAGACAGGAACACTGTGGCCAGAGGAACTGTGGGAAAAACAGCAATTGCTGAGACAGGAGCAGAGAGGATCTTCTAACCCCACTGCAACAATAGAGAATAAAGTCAAGGACCTGGGAAATATCAATGGAACTGGAAAACTGCCTTCTACAGCCAATCGACTAGCTGTGGCGACTGGCATGCCCCCTGCTCTGCCTATCAGAGTAGTATGACTAGCAGTGGGAGGGGGTGCTCTTGAGCGTGTGCAAAATAACTTTGTGTGTGGAACTCCAAGGAGTAATTATAGAAAGGGGGTCCTAAGCCAGGTTAGAGCCTAAATTTAATTAAATTTAAGCGGTCTGGTCATTAGGGACATTTGCAGACATGAGTTATGTTTGAAAAGATAATAGTATGGTGACCATAGAAAAGTAATGCTTTGGCAGGAGTTATATTATTTTTAAACCTTGAGGCAATATGTGGTAAATGTTTTAATATAATACAAAGCAGAAGGTTTTGTCTACGTTAAATCAAATGTGGCCACTTAGGCAATTATTTCTACATCTATATTCTTGCGTCAATCTTCAAATGCTTTCATTCCATTTACATTAAAAAAGAATCAGAATGTAAGTTTCCAAATTCCAGATTTCAGCAAATTTTATTCTGCGCACACACATTGTGTGCAGAAAGGAGTGATTGGTTCAAGTGTCTGCTTTCATAGACAGGAAATAAGACTTCACTCAGTGCCCAGATCAGCTGTGTACATCAAGAGCAGGTTTGATTTTCATCCATTTCTGCCTCAATAATGCCTTCCATCTGCCATCAACTTGCAAATCCCTCCATCCTGAAAAACAGATGAATCTTTTGAGTGATCTTGAAAAATCAGCCCGTTCACATGAAGGGACAGGGAAATAGGTTTCTATTTTTTGCCAAGTGTTTTCTCATCAGGTTTTTTTCCAACGTGCATTCTTTAGGTTGACTTAACAGGTAAAGAGTAGAAAGTGAGGCTGGGTGTGGTGGCTCATGCCTGTAATCCCAGCCCTTTGGGAGGCCAAGGCGGGTGGATCACTCGAGGTCAGGAGTTCCAGACCAGCCTGGCCAAAATGGTGAAACCCCATCTCTACTAAAAATGCAAAAATTAGCCGGGGCTAGTGGTGCACAATGGCGATCCAGCTACTTGGGAGGCTAAAGCAGGAGAATGGCCTGAACCCAGGAGGTGGAGGTTACAGAGCTGAAATTGTGCTACTGTACTCCAGCCTGGGCAGGGCAACAGAGTGAGTAAGACTCTGTCTCAAACAAACAAAAAAAAAAGGCATTCCATCAGAGTGAAAATCCATAGATTTAATATACTGGTGGCCCAGTTTTCAGTGAGAAGTCCTAGAGGAAATATAATCTAATCTATTAACCTAAGGGAGAAAGGCTGTTTGCAGTCATACTCATTGCTCACACACATTTATTAGCCTAACTTTCCTACTTGGATTATCTAGAGACAAAAATATACTCCAGGAATGTTTTTGCTTCCTACTGGATATTAAAACTACGGTACAATAATTTGAACATTATATTGCTGACCTAAGTATAGACAAAGACGTCTATCAAAAAGGATAGAAAACCCAGCAAAAGACCCAATAATGAAATAATCAGAATTTCAAACCAATGGGGAAAGATTTGTGTGATATTAGCATAACTGGGTAGCCATCTGAAGAAAAATGAAATTGAACTCTTAAGCCAAGATAAATTCCAGATTGATCAATGTTTAATAAGAAAAAAATCACAGTTTGGGAGGCCAAAGTGGGTGAATCACTTGAGGTCAGGAGTTTGAGACCAGCCTGACCAACATGGAGAAACCCTGTCTCTACTAAACATACAAAATTAGCTGAGTGTGGTGGCACATGCCTTTAATTCCAGCTACTCAGGAGGCTGAGGCAGGAGAATCCCTTGAACCCAGGAAGTGGAGGTTGCAGCAAGCCGAGATTGTGCCTTTCCACTCCAGCCTGGGCAATAAGAACAAAACTCCATCTCAAAAAAAGAAAAAGAAAAAAAAATCACAAAGATAATAAAATGTGTCACAATTTTAAAATATAATTTTAAATTTGATATAAAATCTGGAAGCCAGAAAAAAGATTGATCTAAGTTCAACTACAAAAACTTTTGCAGGACCATCTTCCATCAAAAGTAAGCAAATCAAAAATGTTGTCAAAGGAGAAAAAAGGGATTTACAACTTGTGTTACAGACAAAGGGTGAATTTTGTTAATATTGACAGGTCTCTTAAAATTCAAAAGAAAAAAATGAATAGACTAATAGAGAAATGGGCAAAGATTATGATCAGGAATAGTATTGTAAACGTCTAAAATGCATGTAAATATATGCAAGTTTTATATAAGAGAAATACCAAGACTACAAATTTTCTACACAGCAGATTTCAAAGAGCTAATCAACACACAGTACTGACATGGTGTAGAGCCTATAATGTAGGATCACATATATCTGGTCAGAAATTTGATAATATATTTCAAAATATGTAATACACGTCCTTTTACAGAGCACTGCCACTTCTGTATATATATAGTTATAATCATAAAGACAAGAGATGACCTCCAAACAAAGATAATTGTAGTAACATTATTAATAACAAATGATTGAAAGCAAATGCATTCAATAAGAAATTTGTTAAAAGTGGTTATTTTCATATTGTAAAATACTATGTAACAATGTAAAATAATGAGTCTGCTGTAATACACTGTATCTTCAAGACGTATTATTAGAAGGGAAGATTAAGATTTAGTACGGTGTGCATAGTTTGTTACTTATAGATCCATATATTCATTAGCTATATGCAAAGAATTATTTCTCTGGAAGTAAACCCCCCACCCAAATCACAGAGTACCTCAGGGAAGATGTCTTAGAAATTTGTTTCTGGGGACATAAATGGTGACAGTGGGACAGGGGTGGGAGAGAGAATTCCTTTTTACTGGATAGCCACATGTGTTTTTGAACTTTATCCTTTATGTATGAACTATTCTAAAAATGATTAGAATCTCAAATGTAAATGTGTGAATAATGGCCAGGCTCTTTGCCATTTAAGTCTCAAGCTTATCAACCATCTCTCTCTAATTGCAGCAATTGTAGTGCTATTATAGACTAGCCAGCTTTTCTTCTATTAATAATTTCCTGAAGGAGCGGAGCATCTCGAGATGTGAGTGTAAGTATTCTTGTAAATATTTTTTGTTTTACTGTTTTTTTTTCTCCCAAAGAAGAGAGAATACCAAGGAATTTACTTTCAAATGTTACAAGAATTAATTGCTGAGGCGGGTGGATCATGAGGTCAGGAGATCGAGACCATCCTGGCTAACATGGTGAAACCCCGTCTCTACTAAAAAAAAAAAAAAAAACAAGTTAGCTGGGCGTGGTGGCAGGCACCTGTAGTCCTAGCATCTCGGGAGGCTGAGGCAGGAGAATGGCGTGAACCCAGGAGG
>NW_016808057.1:833757-850461 GCF_001698545.2 Rhinopithecus bieti
TGGGCGACAGAGCGAGACTCTGTCTCCAAAAAATATATATATATATATATTAATTAAAACGTAAGGTTATCACTTTAATTGTTACTGTATAGCACACAATTGCAGGAGAGTGTTTTAATCTTGGCACTATTAACATTTTGTGCTGGAGAGTTTGTTGTTATGGAGCCTGTCCTGTGTTTATAAGATGTTTAGCAAAATTCCCAGACTGTACCCACTAGATTCTAGTTGAAACTTGCCACCCCCAAGCTATGACTACATAAAGTGCCTCTGGATTCTGGAAAATGTGCCCGAGGCACAAAAATCCCTGCCCTGTACCTCTCCTTCTCCCATCAGTTGAGAACTACTGAATTATAGTCAATCAGCATTTATACTGTCCCCAGATACGCAAAGCTCTAAGCTAGTGTATGTGAAGTCTTGCTTTTCTTTGTGTGTGTTTCTACATAGTTTTTATTTATTTATTTATTTTTATTTTTATGCCTGAATAAACATTGTAAGGTGGCTTTATGTCCGGAATTGGTTCCTTCCCGTGGGTTCTAGGTCTTGCTGACTTCAAGAATGAAGCCACGGACCTTCGTGGTGTTACAGCTCTTAAAGATGGTGTGTCGGAGTTTCTTCCTTCAGATGTGTCCAGAGTTTCCTCTTTCTAGTGGGTTTGTGGTCTTGCTAACTTCAAGAATGAAGCTGTGGACCTTTGCCGCGAGTATTATACCTCTTAAAGGTGGTGCCGACCCAAAGAGTGAGCAGCAGCAAGATTTACTGTGAAGAGCGAAAGAACACAGCTTCCACAGTGTGGAAGGGGACCTGAGTGGTTTGGGGCTGCTGGCTGGGGGTGGTCAGCTTTTATTCCCTTATTTGGCCCCGCCCCACGTCCTGCTGATTGGTCCATTTTACAGAGCGCTGATCGGTCCATTTTACAGAGTGCTGATTGGTGCATTTACAACCCTTTAGACAGAGTGCTGATTGGTGTGTTTTTACAGAGTGCTGATTGGTGCATTTATAATCCTTTAGCTAGACACAGAGTGCTGATTGGTGCGTTTTCACAGGTGCCGATGGCGGTGCGTTTTCACAAAGGAGTGCTTTGATTGGTGCATTGTACAATTCCTTTAGCTAGACCACAAGAGTGCTGATTGGTACATTTACAATCTCTTTAGTTAAACAGAAAAGTTCTCCAAGTCCACACTCAACCCAGGAAGTCCAGCTGGCTTCACCTCTGAGCTTCACTCTTAATGGAGTTTTGCTTATCCTTTCATAGAAATAGTCACTTTCCTAGATGGTCCACATATGAATAGGTATTTGATATCTTAAATGAAAAATAATAAAATGTTTTAAGGATAAATTTACCACCATGTTGCGATGAGCAAAGCCAGTTGTCATCTCCTTGGATAAGTGAAAATATGGCTCTTATACATGAAGACCAAAACATTTTCTAAACATCAAAATTAATTTATTTTATAGCTTCACACAGAGTACAACACATGTATTCTTGTTTTACTTTGGAAACATGTACCTTCTAAGACTCTTAATAAGGTTGTTCCTTGTACTCTTAATTAAAAGAATGTACATATTTCATTTCCCCAGGTTTAGTTAGTTATTTGTAAGTGCACTTTTTTTGGTTAAGTTTGGAAGAAATTTAATCATAATTTCTTTGTTTATAGTTTATTACTATATCTCTGGAAAAGGATATAGCATAATAGATAATAGCATCTTATATTTCCAAAGCATTGTGTGGCTTTCTAAGTGACTTTATATATACTGACTCATTTGAAATGATTTTAGGAAGTACGTGGAACATAGTTGATCAGTAAGAATTAATTATCCAGGTTACCTTGTTTAAATCATCAAGGAAAACACCAGAAGTGTCTCCACTTTAATGAAAATAAACTATCAATTGCAATCTAATCTTTGTTTTCGTCATAGGTTGTTATTTTCAATAATAATGCAGGAGTTGTTAAGAAATTACTTTTAGGCAGCTAGGGTAAAAGTTCTGGCTGGAATTTGACTTTAAAAAAAAGCAGCCCCAAACCATTTTTTCTCCAACAGAGAGCAGCCTGATAGATATGCAAACTAGGAGCTTTCATATGTAAATGAAGACAGCTGTACCTGGAAGCCAGGTACATTCAATATGGCATCTCCCACCCTCTTTTCCTTGTCACGGCAGCCTTCAGGTAAAACCACCTGTACAGACTTCATGGCAACTGCCAGGTGGAGGCCATATTTGCCTAATAAAAGACAAGGGTGGGAGGGCCAGTCTTTTCCCGGGCTATGTAAGTGGCACCTGGTCAAACCAATCCCCTGGACCCTATGATGTAAATCAATCACCACCTCCTCAAGCCGCTGTACAAAATAAATTGCATTCAGCTGCAAACTGGAGACCCTCTTTTGGGTGACCCACTTTCTCAGCATGTGGAAACTTTTTCTCTTTCTCTCTCTCTCTTTCTCTCTCTCCCCCTCTCCCTCTCTCCTTTTCTTTTCTTTTTGAATCTTGCTCTGTCGCCCAGGCGGGAATGCAGTGGCGCTGTCTCAGCTCACTGCAACCTCTACTTCCCAAGTTTGAGCTATTCTCCTGCCGCAGCCTCCCTAGTAGCTGGGACCACAGGCATGTGCCACCACGCCTGGCTAATTTTTGTAATTTTAGTAGAGATGGTGTTGGCCAGGCTGGTCTCGAACCCCTGACCTCAGGTGATCCACCTGCCTTGGCCTCCCAAAGTGTTGGGATGACAGGTGTGAGCCACAGCTCCTGGCCTCTCTTTTTTAAATTAAACTTTCTGCTCCTAAACCCACTCCTCATGTGTGTCTGTGTCCTGAATTCTTTCTTGACGATGACAAAGAACCAGTGTATATCCCCCAGACAACAGAGCCATTTCAGTGACACGGTCATCACAAATTTATCACGCATTTCAACACTTTTTCTTTTAATTTCATTGAGAATGCTCGCTGTCAGCTGCCAACCTCTATTTCCTCCTCTTCACCCCACCCCAAGACAAAACCTAAAGAAAGACGGCACTGTCCTACACATTGAGTTTAAATTGATTAATGACCAGTTAATAAGAGGAAACAGGAACCCATTCGGTCATCTGCACCATAGAATTTGTAGTCTTCGAAACAAGTTAATTCTGATTTCATTTGTTTTGATAAAAGTCCAAGAATACAGAGTCATACCATCTGTCTTAGTTTTGATAGTCTTTGTTATGTTTGCCTTTTAGCCTCTTAAAAAAGACAATTGAAATGACAATGTATAAACAATATGAAATAGATCCAACGCTGAGTTTTCAAGAAGGCATATTGTCACCAATTGTTATGAGCCAAATGAAATGGGAGTGTCTTGTTTTCTTTTGGTTCTTACAGGATAGAGTTTGCATAGCCTAAATTGTGTGCTTTTTCTCCACTGCCATAATTTCAGGCAATTAAATGCAGACACTCAAATATTCATAAGTGCAGTAACAACAGGAAACAGCACAGTAAATACAGACAGTCCTGGATGTTCTTAGATTTGGGATAATGCGTATACTAGGGACATTATTTTCCATTGACTGGTTTTATTTTCTAAGATATTTTGATATAAATGATGGATTAATTTTTAATAAAACTGTAGATAGGTAAGAACAATTAACTTAAGAAACTACAAATAAGGTGTTAGTTCAAACTTAGGCTTCAGAATCTTTTTTTTGTTAAAAACTAATAATAAAATCCAACCTGGTACATATTAGCCATTTGTTATGGCATCTAGGTATTTGTGAAGCTTAAACTTGAACTCACAGTAATCTAGAGGAAATGTCTCAACCCCAAATGAAACTTGTCCCCAAAGCTATAATATACATACTTTTCAAAATAAATACCAACAAGTGCCAGTCTTTAGAGACGTATTTTATATGAAAATTGCTGTTTGAAGTAGAATACTGGTTTTCAATTTCAAATTAAAAACATAATGCACCACCAAAGGTGTTGATTTGTTTCATCTATTGTAAACCAGAGGTGTTATTAACCAAGAAGACTTCTTTGGTACCATGCTCCATTAAACTACATTTTCAGATTTGTGGTTAATTCTTATAACTGTTAGATAAACAGTATCATATATCATTTAAAAATACCCAAACCATCCTGAAATGCCTTCTGAAGTAATCGGCAGTGCAGTGTAAGCAAATAGACCTGCCTGTATGTTCTTAGCAATACCCAGAGGCAGCCTCATCCATTAAAGTTAGTTTTATTGAAGGGAAATATATGGCTAAGATGTCAGTCTGTTTCTCTTTTGAAAAGGCATTACAGAATCTTTATCATCCGCCTCGACCATCTAGAGAGCAGACTTCTGGTTTTCCAAATACCATCTGCAAAAACTGGACTTGTTAAATTTCCATGAGATTAGATGTGTTTTTTCATCAGAGTTTCTAGCCTTTTTTCAGCTCCCTTAATCAAGGAGAGTCTCCTTGCATTGAATATGCTCATTACAAACAAATTAGCGTTAAAACAGTGGCTTCCCAACCCCAGAAATGTAAGTGCTAATGAACAGAAAAAGGGTCGCCAGTGAAAAATAACTCAGGCGAGCTACATCTCCGCACCACTGTTTGCAGCACTTGGGAAAAGGTTCTAATATTAATGCCTCTTGTCAGAAAACCCTTACAACCTCTATTAAATCATCTTCTCTTTCGACGGTGCTGTAGTTATAAATAGGCTCACAATGAATTCTGAATTCTCTACATGTAAATCATGCCACATACCATTATCTGATATCCTTGAATTAGGTATGCGTGGCCTTGGGGGCAATAAAGGATAGGTCGATGCAGCCAGCTGTCTCCTTTAGTAATAACTGCTGTACGTTAAAGACTAACAGCCAGACAATAAATAACATTTTCAAATCTGCATCTAGACTTTGAGTAGGAGAGAAATGAATAATGATTTCCTTGTGTTAGGTTAGACTTAAGCAAAAGGTCAAACCTTTCAGCAAAAGGAACAACAGCTGTACAATCCAGTTAATCATAGACAAAAGTGTGTGTGTGTATAAACCTGTAAGCAGGATAATTAACGGGTCTACTCACTTTCAGTGTACGCCATCGTGCCATTTTATTCTTACAAACCCAATGTTCTTTACATGTATTGCTCACTCCTACTCTCTTTAAAAGAAGGTGAGAGGTTATTAAATCCAGTTTAGAACAAGAAGCTAGGAGTAATGATATTATATTTGAGCATTGTACTTAAATCAAGAGCAACTTTTTAATGAAGGCAAGGTCTTTGTGTATAGATTATATTGAGTTAGAATTATATATTTTTATAAGTATAACAAAATATCTGAATCTATTTGCATATCTTCTATAAGAACATAAAATTTCTGATATTGACTGAGTTTAGTAGAAAAGTGATATGCAAGAAGAATCAATGCTCTCAAACTAAACAAATGAAAACAAAAAACAATAGGGATAAATTGGTTCTGTGAAGAATCTGCTGAGATTTTAATTTTCTTCATCCATATAGCTCTAGAAAGATCACCTACATCAAAATATTGAAGTCATATTAATGTTTCTTTTATGAGAGGAAAGAACCGATTAATTGTAGTTTATTTGGAAATAATTTTTATTTGTGTGATTGTATATGTGTCCAAATTGTGCTTTAATTTAGCTGTGGTACAGGATCTCTGCTACTAAAACGTATTCTGTTTAACTGCAGTAAACTGCAACAAGTAACTGCAGACTTTTAACCGTTTACTTCCCCAGCTTCCCCTGTCTCTATGTTTCTGTGCGAACAATACAAGTAAATCTCCACCCACACCCCCCCACTTTTGGGATGGAAGTTTTCAGTAGTGATACCAATATTGTTTTTGCTGGCAAGTAATTCACCAGTGGCTCATTTTCATCAGCTTTTATTTCACAGCAATTGTAAAATAAACCACTCGTAGCACATGTTGTTAATGTCTGGTCCCTGTAGTGTAACTGATGTTCCACGGTATGGGTCGTGTGCTAAAGTGTGCATTAAAAAGGGAGAAATTAATAGTACTACCACTGATTCAAACTAAATGGTATTCAGTGGGTACTGCCATTGCTTTAATAGTATCATAGCATGTTATTTTGCTGGTTTCTTTTAGAGTCTGATTTTAAAGCAAATTTAAGGGGATAAAAGAACATACTGACATAATGAATACTTAGCACAGAACTGGTCAGATACTGATGTTTCATTTTCACATTATATTCTTTTCATTTCATATTTGACCTTCATTTTATATTTGGCAAGATAGTAAAACTAATAACATAATCAGTAGATTCTGTGCTCCTGCAGAACTTAATATAATGTTACTATTGTGCTTGATTATATGTATACCTCAATTATCTATTTTAGAATAAAGATAAACCTTTTATTCTTAATTATATACTTAGGAAAAGAAATCACATAATTGGTTTCAAAGATGAAATTTATATAACATCTTATATACTGATTTCAGTTGAGCATTATTTTTATTGTATTCTATTTCACAATAATTAAGAAATCCATCACAATACAATTCTTACAAATATTCTTAATACTTTTTAAGACAGAGTCACTTTTATGCTGATGACATTTCCTCAAAATTGATAGATGGCATGCTGTTCATCTTCCAGGTAAAGATGTTATCAACTGAAGAGGTTTTTTGAGCACACACAAACATATTTTAACTGCTTGTCAGTACCAAGTTCTGGGCTAGGTGTTTTCACGTTCATTCAGAACTGATGTTATCCAAAATTACAACACCACTAATGAGTAATCTTAAGTGCGTTTTGCTATTTTATACTCTTGCTTCCATTCAAAGATGTATAAAATTCCTTGCATGAGACTTTTGCATGCAGCAAACTTTATTAAATGCAGTGGATTCTTATTATTCAAGGTAGTTATGTTCTATAAAGTCACTGTAAACACTGAATTAACAAATACTGAATTATTGCTTCTAAGGGAAATAGAGGGTTAGGTTCCTGCAAGCCTCTGGTCACATTTTTGCCAACTGATCAATACTTAACCTTGTTTTGCGTCTGTTTCTGTTTGGAGGTATCTTGTTGAATATTTATTTTTAATTCATTAGCATTGAACTCACAGCCAGCAGCATCTATAACTCATGCCTAAATGAAGCTTAGGTAACACACATATTTTCTCTGTAAGGCACATCACAGCTTTCTTGTGCTTAGGAACCCTAGACAGAACTGTAGTGCTGCGCTTGGGGGCCATTTAAAACTGCAGAATCACCACAAAAAGCACAAAAAAGGCAATAATGTAGCACTAAATAGAACACACAAAAAATACTTATTTACAGGATGAGAGCAGAAACCAGAAGGTAGACAGGAGCCTCGTGCAACCTCAACTGGGAGTGTGCACTTCAGGCAACTCAATTTTTTCACTGTTCTCTGTGCATGTCTACAAATGACTGTGAAAATACCTCTAGTATTGATTTTGGTGTTGCAAATATATTTTAGCAACGATGCGACTTCACAAATATAGAATCCATGAATATTGAAGATCAACTGTATTCAGAGATGTGAAAAGGGCAGAATCAAAACAGTGAAAACCACATATAATTAGATGTATGCTTTCCCATTTAAAAAGTCTGTTACCTACCGCACTCCTTGATGAATCATTTCTTTTCTTCTTTCCAGCTTTCTTGATCCAACTTTCCTTCCTAGAATTTGCCTCCCTCCTCCATGCCAACTCCATATTCTCTTTGCCCTTTTTTCATCTTTTACTGGGCAAACTGAAATTCTTAATATGTTTTTCTAGTTTATCCTAGCTATTACCTCTATTGGATTCCTGCCCTCTAGTTTTGATGCTAATATGCAGAGCTTTAGTTATTACTGCCATTCTTCATGGCTGAAACATTACAGTTGTAGAATGCTAGAAGATTTTTCCAGCGTCTCCAATGTCTTTCAATCCTCTACCTTTGTGCTTTCTTGAAACACAAGGTTCTAGCTGTCAGTCCAGGGAGGTAGAACATCCACCCGTACTGTCCTTGGTATTTTAGAACAAGCTACCCATACTGTCCTTGGTATTTTTAGAAATGCAGAGAAAAATTAAGCCTCAACTTTGAATTACGAAACAGACTTTTGATGCCAGTGGTAAGAACAAAATATTTGAGAGAGAAGGTTTTTTGTTTGTTTTTCTTTTAAATATTACAGAGACTAGGTTTGGGGAGGCTTCCATGTTTTGAAGGCAATAACAGCATTATTCATGTAAGTTCTCAAACTGGTAACAACCTAAATGCTGTTTAGTAGAATGGATAAGTCTATCAGGTTATATTTGTTTACTAGACTATGATACAGCAAGGAAAATGAACAAATTACATGCAAACATATGGATAAAACTCATAATCATATTTTGAATGCAAGAAGGCAGACCTAGCAGCATATAGACTGGTGTTTTTTTAATATGAATATTTTTAAAGGTGTAACTAACTTATGATGTTGGAAATCAGGATAGTAAAAATTTAGCAAAGGAGGGTGGGGCCATGGGGGAGCAAAGAGCTTCTGGAATGTTGCTTGTTTTCCATTCTTTACAATCTGGGGAGAAGTTAAATAGATGTGTTGACCGTGGGACAAACATGAAGCTGAATACATTTATGATGTAAGCCCTTTTCTGAATATGTATCCAATAGAATAGTTCTAAATTTATCGTGAATGGTGGAAAACGCATTTGTAGAAAATGCACTGTATTGCATTTTATACAATAAAGTTGCCAGAGATGTATATATTTTTATTTTCTGACAGAGCAAACAAATTACCTACATATGTGTATATATTTATATATGAGCAAGGGGAAAGGACGAGTAATATACATCAGATGTTAATGTTGGTCACCCCAATGGGGATTAGAGGCTTGAAGCTTTGCAAAGGGTAGAAGACTAGTGTTGGAGGACTTTCCTTAGTTCAGCGAAAGATAGGGTCCTTGTCACACAGCGATGAAAGATTAGGCTCACAGATAAGTTGAAGGGTGAGACTAATGGAATTATTGGGCAAAAGGCAAAAAAGGGGAAACAGGGACTCAGTAGAGTGAAAGTCCTTCCAGTATAAGCTTCTGGCATCACAGATTGAATTCCGGGTTCCACACAGGCAGAGGAGGGGTCTGGCTCCGCCCCGCTACAAAGGGCACAAACTTCCCCAGGCTCTACTCCAGTGTGCAGGCTGGTTGGGGTTTCTCTGGGGGAACCCTTTCCACTGGGCTGCGTCACTAGAATTGGTTTTTATGTCTTTTATATTATTTTACATCTTTTTATATTATTCGACTTGCTACAATAAACTATTTCATAGTTTCCAAAACATCAAGAAATGAAATGTCTTATAAAGAAAAAAGTGAGTTGATATCTGAAAAAATGCATATAAGAATATGTAGATCCACCAGAGTGAAACATACCCACCTGCCAAAAATACGTGAAGATGTCAAGAGCTGTGAAAAGGAAGTAACAGTCAGAGAGGAGGCGACAGAGCCTGATTCTAGGGGATGAAGCAGCATGACAACAGATAGAGGTCACTCTGATAGGTGATCTCACAATGTACTCAAATGTCTCCAGTTCTTACCAGCCTTGGTATAACTCTGAAGCCATATCAATAAAGAAAACTCTTGTTCTTGTCACTTAGTATGAATGCAATCTTCATGTCCCTTGAAATACCCTCAACTATTTCTGCGACTCCACAGTTGCCTCAGAGGAACTCAGAAACCTATTGGTTGGTCTTGTAGCACTCCCCCAGTCTATGTCCTCTCCACAGTTCTCCTGTCAGGTCTTGTGCATCAATAATAGAACAACATAGATATGGAATATTTTTTAAAAAGTCCCCATATATGGCAGCACATGTAAATAAATGCCCCCCAGGGATTACCAACCACAGATGATGGAATTCAGCTGAACTTTGCCTACAAGTCTGGGTGCAGGCAGGACATCCCTCTACAGAGATATGGATGGGATGCTGTCTCTGGGAACTCGAAAGCTACTGGGTGAAACTGCTTACTCTCATCTTTAATACTTAGCCTGTGCCTGATAAGAGCTATTCAAAGACATTTCAAATGTTTAAAATCTTTTTCTAGTAATCATGATCTTGAGCTACCGTAGGAGGCTGCCTTACAGTTTTCCTATCTATAATATCATTGTGTCATGAAGTCTGTGTATCTTGCTGGCCTTTCTTCCTAGATATTTTAGAGACTGTGTCCTTGGCCTTGTCATTAGGCAACACTGCTTCTTAATTTTTTTCATTTCCAGGCTGTAATATTTTATTTGTTGTTTATTAATTATTTCTTAGGTAGAGCTGTTTAAATGTTTCCTGAGTTCTTATGATCCTGTTTCTCTTTTGAGCTAGCATCATCAAAACACAGAGCCAAATGAAAGGCTCATTTTTGACTCACCTTGGTCATTGCCTCCTCTACAATTAGCCCATTGCGAGTTTAGGAAATGGAAGATGTCCCAAATACCTCTTGTTGCCTGGACATTCATTACACTATATGCAAATATTAGAAGTGGACGAGCACAGTGTTTTGTGTTGTCCGTTAGCTCAGTCATGCCCTCCTTTGGATGTGCAGACTCACTAAAGGTGGGGTTTGGGTTCCATCAATTCTGAGTATCCAGTACCCAGAGCAATATTTAAAACAGTGGGCACAAGAGATATAGGATTAATGCATTAAGTACCAGTGTATCTTAAACATTGTGTAGCATTTGGAAGAAATAAAGATGAATAAAACAATAAGTAAACTAAAAATATCCATAGTCTCATGAGGAAACAAGACAAGGCAATAGCTATAATTACATGAGGAAGTGCTTTAATAAAGATATACTAAATGGCTAAGGGAGCAAATACTAGTGAGTGATTAATTTTGCCTAAGGGGGCCGGGGACACCTTTAAGTTCTTGTAATCTTGAATGCCCAATATTTAACATAGAATCTTGGCCTTTTGTCTACATGCTAAACCCTCTGCAAAGCTCTCAATTCCTCTTTGAAAGAGGGTAGTATTTTATCATAAATCTTTAGAACCCCTTACTAATTGGCATAAACCTCCCTGTTAAATAAATCAGTCTGTGTGTGCCTTATATGCAGTATCTAGTTTGGCCTGTAGACCTTGAATTATTCACTTGGTTCATGCTTCAACTTGATTCATTTCATTCTGCATATTTTTTTTAGAGAGAAACAAATGAAATTGGGCTCTGTGTGCACTTAAGAATGGCCCGACTGCCACATCTGACCTCGTTCAAGCTCACTCTTTCTGCCATTTGTTTTTATTTAAATTATTTGCAAGAACATCTCTTGAATATGTTGCCATCCCAACTATTTAGGTGAAAACAGAGGCCAGAAAACAGAGCTTGAACTTCACAAAATGTTCTATTAGTAGATTACAAAGCTTTGTTACCTCTTAAATGAATTGAGCTATCCTTAAACATGTGAAAATAGCAATCAATCACTAAGCATATATCACTATGTATATATTCACTATAATATATATAGTACTATATATATATTATACTATATATATATATGCACGTGCGTACCAGTTGCAGGGATGGTAAATGTTCATACTCCTTTTACTTTCTAAGCTAGGAAGAGATAATCTCTTCGATTCCCAACCATGTCGGGTCCTAAAATGTGGGGAAAAGAAACATATTTTGCAAGTTTAAGAATTAGGTATTAAGGCAGATTGATGCTGCATCCCACAATGTTATAAAAAACCCAGATATGTCATAATTGAGTTGCATTTTTATTATGTGCACATATTTAGCTTTGAGCAGAATTATATGAGTTGAATTAATTTTTTTATACAACCTTCCAGCAGCTCTGTGTGGAACCATATGGGAGACATTTGGTTCTCATCAACTCCCTTTTACCCTTACTTCCACCCCATTGCTTTAAAAGAACTTTCATTCTCTTTAACTATCTGCAGGTTTTATTCTGTTCAGAGAGAAGAGCCACTAAAATATTATGACCTCTAAGTGATGGGCTGTAAGGGTCTCTCTCAAAAGCCAGCCCACAGCTGTGCATTGATCCCACCTGTTGGTGGCCTGGTGCAAACTGTGTGCTGGGCTGGTTGCAGTCTGTTCTCTTTAATCTCGCTGGGAGGATACTTACAGCATGGTTTGCTTCTCTCTTGTGGTCTATAAGGAAGAAGTGGAAGGATTCAGTTTTCAGCCCTGTTATTATGGTGATTTTTGCTAAGCCTGAAATTCACTTTTCAAAGAGGGTAGATGTTTTATATGGAAAATGGTTGTTGGGAGATTTTCTGAGGTTTAACTTCAATGGATAACCCTTTAAAGTAATATCAAGATTTCCCTGTAAAGATTTCAGACACATCAGCATGATTATTTGCTATCCACTCTGCAGGGGAGGTAAGTGGCGAATATCAATGACTTTCCATAATGAAGGAGCCCAAGACTGGGAAGGTGGGAAGATGCCAGCTCGCATTTAGACTTAGGTTTTCTTACTACTCAAAATCTTTCTCCCTTCATTGCGTGGACCATCTGGTTTCCTTCATTTCTCTGGACAAAGGAAACACTAAATGAAGCAATGCAAAAGTTATCTCTCTCTTTGCATGAGTGCTTGTAAATATGTGCATTGCGATAGAAACCTGAGCATCAGTTATAACCATAAGGTTAATTATCAGTTGCCACAAGAATTTCGAATAACCTGGCACTGGAGGCATTTTACACTACATAGATACTGTGTGTCAAGTGAATGGAATTTTAATTCCAATCAACATGAGGTTGTTTCAAAGAATGGCATTATGAGTAAATGCAGAGTTAAAAGATAGCTGCCACTTAAAATGCCTTATGTAATGTAGGTGAACTCCAGCAAATGACAGCTTTCCTCATAATGAAGTAAAAGTACTTTTGGAGGTTAACTGTCAGTATTTTTATTTCATATCCTCATTCAGCATAGTAAAAGGCAGAGACTTTCATATAATACATTTATTCCCTTGATGGAATTCGAGGGCAGGCTAGCAAATTCTTTTTAATTTTTTTGATAAGTCCATATCTTGCTCAGGTTTAACATTTATTCATGATGGTACCTCATCCCTTGCCTTCCTATTTAAATGCCAGAGGTTAAAATTTCTTATGGAAATTCTACTTAACGAAAAGCTTTATTTTGCATAATTACAATCTGGCTCAGCCTCAATTCATCCAACATTTTTTATAACTTTTTTTTTTTTTTTTTTTGAGACGGAGTCCTGCTCTGTTGCCCAGACTGAAGTGCGATGATATGGTCTCGGCTCACTGCAACTTCTACCTCCCAGGTTCAAGCGATTCTCTTGCCTCAGCCTCCCAAGTAGCTGGGATTACAGGTGCATGCCACCATGCCCGGCTAATTTTGTATTTTAGTAGAGACGGGGTTTCACCATGTTGGCCAGGCTGGTCTCGAACTCCTGACTTCGGGTGATTTGCCTGCCTCAGCCTCCCAAAGTGCTGGGATTATAGGCGTGAGCCACTGGGACTGGCCTTTTATAACATTTAAAGGTCTTCCAAATACCTCTAAAATGTTTTTCTTTTTTTTTAACAAATGGAAACATGTTCATAAGTGGTATGTTCACATATTCTTTGTTTTTCTCTCTCTCTCCGGCCGTAGGAGCACGGGGCAGCTCTCCTCTGATTAGCTAGGTTTAATTTATCATTTCACTTCACCCCTGACCTGACCTAAACCTCTTTCAAACTTACTGCTATTAGTCCATTGCTTTGCTCAGTATCCTGTTGCTGAAGCCTGCATTTATTTCACAATCTGCAGTGTAGTAATTTATTATTATTTTACATCTTTTCTCTGTACATTAGATAACATGTCTAGTGACATAATTCAGTTAAATGAAAATTTGAACATGTATTTATAAAGCAAAGATAACTAATATGTCTTGAATTACAGCTCTAGACAATTGTGTGTTTTTGTGGTGTAATTGCTAACTGACTAGAGTAATCTTGGCACAAGAAATATGAGAATGTCAGTTAACACTGAAAATATCAAAGTGCTAGGCTATTTATTTTTTTAAGACAGTGTTTCACTCTGTTGCCCAGGCTTGAGTGTTCTGGCATGATCTTGGTTCATTGCAACCTCTGCCTCTCAGGCTCATGCAATCTTCCCACCTCAGCCTCCCGAGTAGCTGGGACCACAGGTGCATGCCACCATGCCCAGCTAATTTTTTTTTGTATTTTTGGTAGAGACAGTTTCGCCTTGTTGCCCAGTCTGGTCTCGAACTCCTGAGCTCAAACAATCCACCTGCCTTTGCCTCCCAAAGTGCTGGTATTACAGGTATTCTTTTTTTCTTTATTTTTGTATTTAGGTATCAGGATACATAATTTGATTAAATATAAATAATGTAAAGTTGTTTGAACTTAAGAATGATCTTGAAAGTTGCTGCATCACTAAGATATGTCTTACACAGATAGTTGAGTGTTGTTAGTATAGTAACTTCTTCTGTTAAAACACTCTCTTATTCCAACTTCTAAGAAAAAATACTGCTCTCACAAATTAAAAAAAAAAGTAATCATTGCTATCCCATCAGTAACACAATTGGTGCCTAAGAACGTCAAATGGTAAATCCAAGCATATTAATTACATCATTAAAGTAGCATTTGGTATACTGCTGAGATACATTACAATAGCAATAATCTTTCTGTTTAATAGGATGCACTACCAGCATGTAATGCAGAAGTTGCATACAATGAAGATATCTCATTCCATCACCTCATGGCATAAATCAATACAGTCAGAGCAAAAAAGAATGACTATTTCCATAAAAATGACATTAAACTCTTTGTGTGCTTGTGTGTGCACGTGTGTGTGTCTATATGGAATGCCACAATTTGAAAGCCAGATAAACTGCTCCAGAGAAAGCAGAGTTGCTTGGTTACATCTGCTGAAAACAATCTGTGCTGTGTATGAGAGCTCATGTCAGCCCAGTAATTACCACAACTGAGATAAAGCCTGTGCTAAATGTCACCTGCCGCTGACAAGCACAGGAAGCCAAACACTGCTAAATGAGTCAGTTACTCTGAGAGTGCTTAGCTCTACTTGCAGGCTAAAAGCATTTGTCTTGTGTATAAAAGGAAAAAGTATATGTGATAAAAGAAAAAAGAATCAGAAACACATTTATAATGTAAACCTGACTGAAATTCTCCACCACCCACTCAGAAGTACCTTGGATAGAAGGCTAACAAATGCAATCAGGTTGAAGGAGAAATATTAAAGCATTAAGGGACATTTCTGTGAGTCTGGCAGAGTCTTCTACCGTCTACCACAAATTGCTCATTAGTCAGTACAATGCAATTTCCCACAGTCTAGAATGATCCGCCAAAGACAGCTGAGGTTCCTGTTGACAGCGACCAACCAATAACATGCTGGAACAGCTTGCCTGAGTCTGCATAGAATGCCCAAGGACACAATGTGCAATTTTTATTTTATTTTTATTTTTTTGAGATGGAGTCTCGCTCTGTCACCCAGGCTGGGGTGTAGTGGCGTGATGATCTCAGTTCACTGCAACCTCTGCCTTCTGGATTCAACCAGTTCTTCTGCCTCAGGCTCCTGAGTAGCTGGGATTACAGGTGCACACCCCACACCCGGCTAATTTTGTATTTTAGTAGAAACGGGGCTTCACCACGTTAGCCGGGCTGGTCTCGAACTCCTGACCTCGTGATCTGCCCACCTCGGCCTCCCAAAGTGCTGGGATTACAGGCGTGACCCACTGCACGTGGCCATAATGTGCATTTTTTAAAAGTCTTAGATAGGAGGGGATTTACTGGTGTTTACTGGTGTTTTAATACGTATTTCTGACAAAAGCAGGATGAATAATGTTGATGTGAAGAAAATACCACCTTCCTCCTACTTATTTTCTTCTTTACCAATCCATTAAAAAATCATTCTCTCCAGTTATAATTTTATTTTAGTTGCTTTGTAATGTGATTTGATTACTAAGACTCTCCTCACCCAATCACCTAACCCTTTCCTGATACTTAAGTGAAAATCTCTAGCCTCCAGCAGAGGATCTGAAGTGTACTAAGCACGAAAACCCAGAGTGAAATTGTTGAACTCAAATGGCTTTCCTAGCACCCAGTTAACAATACCAATATCAAGGTAATGGTGTGGAGGTTGCTGCAGGTAACCTCTCTGAGGAGGCCTTCATGAGCATCTCTCATTACCTTGGTGAATGACCAAATTTCAGGGTCTGATCCTCAGCCTCTGGCTTCAGAAACTGTTTTTAGAACACCATGACTGGATTCAGCTTTGGGGATGCACTTTCATGAACTCACAATCAGTTGCAAAAATGAATATTACACAATAGTACATTAATAATACAGAGCCTGAGACTATCTGAAAATAGATGACATGAGCAGTCAAATCATTGTTAGAGTGTTTCCTGATGAGAATAGAACAAGAATCTGGGGAGTTAGGTGAACTGAATGTTTAATTGCATCCTTCTCACCATTGGGATAGTCTGACCAATGGGTTGGGGATATTGGAAATTTGCTGGCTGTGGCCACCAGCATCTGTTTTCACATTGAAGGTATGTTTGCCAATGGGACCAGGGACTTGAAAGCTATTCATAATCTATTGCTTATCAAACTCTTATTATATACCAGGCATCTGTCCTAAAAGCTTTTCATGCTTTATCTTAGTTATTATGCATCACATAGATCTCTGGAAGAAAATACAGAAAATTTCCCAATTTTACAAATAAGCTTACTCAACGCCACAAAATCCAAGCAGCATTTGTTTTCATTTTCTTTTTTTTTTTTTTTTTTTTTTAGAGG
>NW_016808057.1:854300-889595 GCF_001698545.2 Rhinopithecus bieti
GCTCACTGCAAGCTCCGCCTCCCGGGTTCATGCCATTCTCCTGCCTCAGCCTCCGGTGTAGCTGGGACTACAGGTGCTCACCACCATGCCCGGCTAAGTTTTTTTTTTGTATTTTTAGTAGAGACGGGGTTTCACCATGTTAGCCAGGATGGTCTTGATCTCCTGACCTCGTGATCCGCCCTTCTCGGCCTCCCAAAGTGCTGGGATTACAGGCTTGAGCCACCGCGCCCGGCCTGTTTTCATTTTTCACCAGCCACTTTTGAATTGACCCACACAAGGACCACTAATTTTAGATTAATTAAAAATCATTATTACAACATCATAAATGGAACCAATTGTATTTTAAACATCAGCAGTTGATTTTTAATTTTCCAATCCTTGATTTAGAAGGATAATATCTTCTAAACTTTTTATCAAGTATAGCTATTGGGCCATACTGATGGCAGACTTAAGCTTTAGGTCAGATTCCATATTTAGCATAGTTTATTTTTAAATTTCTAAATCACAAAACCTTAATTTATAGACCATTGAGATGATAGCAAATGTGCGATGGTTATGGCAGATGGTTATGAATATTTGGATCAAACAGACTCAGGAGTGACAGGAATGTGTTCTTTCTGAAACTACCTCTGGAGCCCTCTCAGATGGTCTCATAGGATCATAGACAAGAGTTGGAAAGTTGAATGTCTCTGTAGAGATCCACTGAGTGGACACCTACTCTCAGCTTTGGTTGCATTCAACTCCATGATGTATTTCATTACTCTCTGTGTCATTATTTGAATGTGGGTTTAAAATATGACCCCAAATTCATCATGAATTGCTCTGTCATTATTTGAATGTGGGTTTAAAATATGACCCCAAATTCATCATGAATTACTCTTTCCAGTGAGTGAAAAAAATAATCAAATAGGAAAAGTCAAACTCTTGGGGATAAAGCCATTTGCAGACATGTTTGATCTTGATTAAGAAAAATATCCTGGCATCTCGTCTTATTAAAACTTATGCCTTTATTAGCCCTTAAATGTGGGTTAAGCCAATGCAAGATACTTATAGATTATTGCGATGTGCTACTTGTCTAAGCTACTTGACATAATGGAAATGGTCTTTACTGACATGACCAGTTACATGGTAAATGTTATCACATCCTTTATTTAAAACAATGTGAGAACGTTTCCCTCAGTTATCAAGGAAAAGTTCACTCAACTTCATTGGGAAAAACAGTCTTGCATATGTGACCTATTTCTTTATATGTCTAAAATCATATTTTTGATGACTATAGTATGATTATAGTAATAGATTTTGCTGTATCCTTCAACATTAAATCAAGAGGTAAATTGTTTGTAAATTTTAAATAATGAAAATATATAGATAACAGATAAATACATTATCATTTCAAAACATTAACATTAAAGACAAATTAAAATACCCCTTAACTACCATATACAATTCAATTATTCTCTCTAGCAGCAATCATTTTATCAGCTTTACATAGTTTTCTCAACTTTTTACATGAATTCCTAGAAATATGTTTTGTGTTGCATGTTTTTAACATAAATGTTGTAATACTATATGTATATTTTGTAGTTTGCTTCTTCTGCAACAGTACGTCTCCTATTGTTTAATGCTACCAAATACATGTTAGTAATTTTGCTGTTTAAAAAGTCATCGAGATTACTTTCAGGTTTTTGCTATTCCAAGCATTTCTGTAATTAATATTCTTGTTTATATCCCCGTGCTTAAGAATCCGTGTTTCGTTAGGGCTCATACCAAGAAGCAGATTTGCAGGAAGTGCACTCATTTTTAATTTTAATAGGCACTATTGATCTGGCCTTCAAAATGTGGAACATATTTATTTATATTATTGTGAGGATGATGTGAGGGGCCGTATGCCCACATCTTTGACATTTTAATTTTTGCAAAGTAGTAAATGAAAACAGTATCTTGGTGCTATTTTATTTTGTTTTTAAGAAGGGTAAGCATCTTTTATAATATGCTTTATTAATCATTTGAATTTTTTCTTTTCTATGAAATGCCTGCTCATATATTTTTTCCTATTTTTCTATTGGGATCATTGTTTCTTATGTATTTTATATATTTTCAACATTTTGATGAAAATATTTTCACCAACTGGTACTTCCCATAGATTGAATCGTGGTGTCTTACATCAAACTGAAGTTTTAATTTTTTTTTTCTTTTTGAGACACAGTCTTGCTGTGTCACCCAGGTTGGAGTGCAGTGGGGCCATCTCAGCTCACTGCAACCTCCACCTCCCAGGTTCAAGCGATTCTTGTGCCTCAACTTCCCAAGTACCTGGGATTACAGGTGAGTGACACCATGCCTGGCTAATTTTTGTATTTTTCATAGAGACAGGGTTTCACCATATTGGCCAGGCTGATCTCAAACTCTTGACCTCAAATGATCTGCCTGCTTCCGCTTCCCAAAGTGCTAGCATTATAGGTCTGAGCCACCACACCCGGCTTGAAGTTTTGATTTTGTTATCAAATGTATCAGTCTTTTCCATTAGTTTTTTCTATATGCTCCTTATTTAAGAAGACATGTAAAAATATATTTTCTTCTCCTATATATATTTTTTATTTTTTAAATTTTTTTCGAAGTTATATAATTCTTTTATTTTCTGTGTGAATTTTTTATTTTTAATTTTTTATTATTATACTTTAAGTTCTAGGTTTGTTACATATGTATACATATGCCATGTTGGTGTGCAGCATCCATTAACTTGTCATTTACATTAGGTATATCTCCTAATGCTATCCCTTCCCACAATAGGCCCCAATGTATGATGTTCCCCTTCCTGTGTCCAAGTGAATCTCTTGGTTCATTCCATCTTTATAAGTGAGAAACATGCGGTGTTTGGTTTTCTGTTCCCTTTGTGTAGTTGCTGAGAATGATGGTTTCCAGCTTGCATCCGTGTCTTCAAAAGGACACGACTCATCTTTTTATGGCTGCATAGAATTCATGATGGTATATGTTGCCACATTTTCTTTTAATCCAGTCCCTGTCAAACTGAATGGGACCATTTGGGGTTGATTCAAGTCTTTTTCTATTGGTGAATAGTGCAGAATAAACATACGTGTGCTGTGTCTTTTTATAGCAGCATGAATTTTAATCCTTTTGGGTATATACCCAGGTAATGGGGAATGGCTGGGTTCCAAATGGGTATTTCAAGTTTTTAGATCCTTGAGGAAATCGCCACACTGTTTTTCCACAATGGTTGAAACTAGTTTACAATGCCACCAACAGTGTAAAAGTGTTCCTATTTCTCTACATCCTCTTCAGCACCTGTTGTTTCCTGATTTTTTAATGATTGTGAAATAGAGATCTAACATTTTTCCAAATTGTTAAATGATTGCCCCAATATCATATATCTAATATTTATTCTTTTTCACTGACTTGAAGTGATACTCTTATTAAATCCTAAAATTCTAATACCTAAGTATTTCGGAATCTGTATTCTTTTCTATTTATTTGCTTGATATTGGCCTGATATTTTTGGTTAATACCATACCACTTTAATTTCCATAGCTTTATAATTATTTTTAGTATTTGGTAATGGTGAGTACCTTGCCACTATTTTAGTTTCCAAGATCATTATGGCTATTCTTGCACATTTCCTTCTATGATTGCAGAATCAACTTACTAACGTTAATGGAAAGAACTCTGAATACTTTAGTGTAATTTGTTTGAATTTAAAGAAAAAAATTGAGTTTAAATATTTTTAATATCATTTTTTTTCTCTTCCAAGAACATGGTATGTCTCCTTTATTCAGATCTTATTTTATGTTATTCAGTAAAATTTTATGGTTTTCTAAAAAAATATACGTTTTGTTATATTTATTTCAAAACATTTTATTTTTTATTCTCTACATAATAAACATTTTCTATATTTTATTTCTGCTTTTTGCTAATGTTAGTCCAAATTTGGCTTTTCATGGCATGTCAATTTTCAAATACATCTTTACATTTAAAGGATAATCACTTTGAGTTTTAGAGGGAGACCTGGATATAAGCTTGTCAAATTAGATGTTCCCATCCAAGACTTTGAGTCTTAAGGGATTCAAATACTTAAGGAAAATTGATGAGTAATTAAAGGAAGCACAAAGTTCCAGCAACTGTGATGGTGTGTTAAGTGGTGGCTCTGCCAGAGGCATTGCTATGATTATTATGTTATGTTGTCTTGTTTGTGTTCTACCATCTTGCCCTCCATAGACACTGTCTGCCATCTAAGCCTGTGTTTTCCAGATATCCCATTGATCCCACAGCCTATGCTTAGTTCTTATAACAAGTTCATTTTCTATTTAAATTTACTGGAGTTTATTCTCCTTCATGCAATGAAGAACACTAGCTGAATAGATTTTGGCACAAAGGAATGGGCTTTAGGTGAAAGTCCTTCAGGAAAATGAGAATATGGAGAATCGGAAATTGATCATCTGCTCCTGATGCGATAAAGGTCATGAAAATCCTGTTAACATTCAGTGGTGATACTCTGAAAGTTTACTCCTAGCAGTGGCCAAAAAAATTATTATCAACAATCATCTTGAGTGAAGTGCTTATTGAAGACAAAGGTTAAAGGGACTATGTTGCTGTTGGCATGTAACACTATAAAAGGCAAGTACAATTCAAGGAATGCAGAATAGCTCTTAATAATGCTGCACAACTTAAAGAGGTAATAATTAAACTCCAATCCATAAATACTATCACCATGGGGTACACTAAAAACGGATTTCCAGAACTCTATCTACAGGAATTTTATATCTTATTTATACAGCTAAGGTTTCTAAATCAAATCAAACTAAAAATGTGATGCAGCATGTTGCTGAAGTACATTGTTCTTTGAATCCACAGCCTCATCATGTCTCTTCCGTGAATGTCGAGGTATTGATTAGGTGAGAATAGTCCTCAACAATTTAGATGGGGATCAATTAGAGTAATTGAAGGACTCTTATCCCCCACTGAGCCTTTATTGATCACTTAAGCACACCTCTCCCCTGAGGGGTATTCTCTCTTGCTTGAAGGTATTATACTTCCCTAGTCTATGGGAGTTACCTTGCAAAATGAGTCTACTTCCCCTTATTTCTATTTCCTTCCGAACAACCAGACACATAGGTAGAGTCAGATCTCAGCAGGACCCACAAGGCCAATTGTAAAGTCAAACGTGGGGAGAAGTGAAAGATTACCAACGTAAAAGAATTGCACAACTTTGGTAATGTACGTAAACAAAAATCTAAGGAATATGTGAGAATGAATTCTGAAATCCAAAAAGAGAGAAACAACATTTTAGATCAGATTGAATTTAGCAGGGGATAGACACATAGCAGAATTCTAATTCAAAAGGCAGTTCAACGGACCACTTGCTTTGCGGGTTGACAGAACACTGGGCTTAATGGTGTCTCACGTGGAAGGAAGTTATGAGAAATCAATTTTTATAAAATATTAAAATTCTCAGATAATTTTATTCAGCCATGGTTAAAATTATAGTTAAAAACTTTGACCATACAATTCAAGAGCGTTTAATAAAAAATAATGTATTTTTTTTTGAGAATGTAAAGCCATTTCTCCAGGTAAGGGGGCATTGAGAGATTATTTACAAACCAATCATTATAAAAGCTAAGTTCAATCTGTACTTATTAGCTAGTCATGATGAAGCAAAATTTCTATACTTGTTTGCTATGAAAAACAAAATTACTTTTCTATAATATTTGTACCTTGTTTTAATAGTTATTGTCTAAGGACCTCTGACTTAGTAATTTATAAATAATTTCCATTTGTTACAGAAAACCACATTGACTTAAAATGTCCATTGTAAAGTATTATGTTTCTTCACTCCTCTCTCAGGGTACATTAAATTTGCTCATCAGCTTTGTAAAAATTAACCCACTAAATATGACCTCCCTGACTTGTTACAATTAACCGAACTACTATCCATACTAACAGTGCATTCTTCTATTTTTGAAAATAAAATTGATACATGACTTTACTAGTTTCGTTTTATAACACCATCTAGAATTTTGTTCTTCTACTTTGGTATATTGCAGAAGAAAGAATTGCTGGTGTGAATTTATCAGGTACCACCTGCCCAATGCTGATTGACCTTGCAATATTTTCTCCATCAAAGGCTTGATAAGTAACTGTATATAGGTGAGGAGATCACTGGCATCTTTTCAAAGCATGGTGGTGGCTGTTCTCTCTACTATGGAAATGCTGGTAGGAAATACAGTGATTTAAATGGCTTCCATAATTTTGATGGAAAGAGAATACCCAGGGGATGGCAAAGGCCAAGAAGCAGTTTAGTTAACAGTTAATTTAATAGTGCCAACTATTAAAAGCTAAGATGGCCAGTTACCATAATGACAGCAAAATCAATCTGGTAAACTGAATAGTCCAAACCACATGACTCTTTAGTAGTACTTAATTGATCATGGGAACCCTAGATGAAAACAAACAATAAAATGGCCACTTTGGTCTACTGTTCAGACTGTCAGATTGTATGAGATGTATTTTTGACATGAGTTTACCTCCAGTAGATCCACTGTATTTCTTGATTTCTTGTAGTATTTATCTAGTGTTTGAATATAGACTTGGAATAATTTCTGCAGTGGATGCTTTAGGTGCATTACATCACATTCTCTAGGCCTATCTCCTATTTCTTTTCTTTTTTTTTTTTTTTTTTTTTGGAGACGGAGTCTCGCTCTGTCACAAGCTCCGCCTCCCAGGTTCACGCCATTCTCCTGCCTCAGCCTCCCGAGTAGCTGGGACTACAGGCGCCGCCACCTCACCTGGCTAGTTTTTGGTATTTTTTAGTAGAGACGGGGTTTCACCGTGTTAGCCAGGATGGTCTCGATCTCCTGACCTCGTGATCCACCCATCTCGGCCTCCCAAAGTGCTGGGATTACAGGCTTGAGCCACCGCGCCCGGCCTCCTATTTCTTAAAACACTATTTTTCCTCCATCTGTGTTCTCCCTTCCTGAGAGAATGCATGTGACCTAATGTTACTTGGCAATGGATAGATCTTGTGGATAAATTAAAAAGTTGATGTTTTGCAGGAGCATTTACGGTTGGTAAAGAAGGTAATGTTCAAATGCAGGGGTCAGACAGACTGTGATGGAGGGGTCTGTGGAAGCTCACTTCTGATTGTTTCTCTTCTCTTGGTGTAATAGGAAGCAAGCTCATCAGCTGAAAGAGAGGACAAGGGAGGAGATTTTCAAAATTGAGTATAGGGTAGAATGAATGGAATCATCTAGGTGAATGGAAGAGTGAATGGTCTGCGTATGTATAACAAAATCGTCACATAGCATTATGGACCCATTTGATACAATCACAAGTTTAAAGTAAGTACATTCAGCATTGTTATAGTGATTGTGTGTGTGTGTGTGTGTGTGTGTGTGTGTGTGTGTGTGTGTGTATGTGTATGTGTATGCTTTCTGTTTCCACTCTAATTCAATGACTTGGGTAGAAGCGTGAAATAGACAGAAATAAACTTAGCTACTAAGGTTTTGGTTTAGCCTGGTGATATTGTTACGCTTTGTGTCCCCACCCAAATCTTCTCATCTTGAATTCTAATCCCCATAATCCCCACATGTCAAGAGAGAGACGAGGTGAAGGTGATTTAGTCATGGGGGTGGTTTCCTACATGCTGTTCTCGTGATAGTGAGTTCTCACGAGATCTGATGATTTTATAAAGTGCTCTTCCTGCTTCGCTTGGCTCTTCTCCTTCCTGCCGCCCTGTGAAGAAGATGTCTTGCTTCCCCTTCCACTATGATTGTAAGTTTCCCGAGGCCTCTCCAGCCTTGCTGAACTGTGAGTCAATTAAACCTCTTCGTTGTACATTGCCCAGTTTAGAGTATTTCCTTATAGCAATGTGATAACAGACTAATGCAGCAAGAGAAAAAGATGAAGGACAAGATGAACTAGGCAAAAGGGGGGTTTTAATGACTGATCAGGAAATGTAAGTGACACATATGGAGAAATAGAGACATGAAGGAATGAGGGAAAAGGAGAAGGTAATAGAAGCAATGAATTATAGGTAACAAGGGAGGAAGGATTGCTATGGCTAGGGTAACATTAGGTGTGACTTGAAAAGATAGGAATGGTCAGAGAGTGGGAAGATTGAAATTAAGATTTTGGGGGAAGGGAGTTTAGTGTTCAATAATGATAAAATTCTAGGGGATGGTTCCCAGTACACCTTGGGAATGAATAGCCAAGGTAGACTCAGGGCAGTATCATGGGATGAGAAGAAATGAGGGATTACAGTGTGAGAGATGGGAGGGATCATTTATTTGTCTGTTTCAAAGATGAGTCATTATGACCAAGGTAAATACATAACTTAACTGGAACTGGAATACTTTCGAGAGTAAAATGTAGACCTAGTCAAAATTACCACAGGACAAGTGAAATTGGGACCATTGTTATGTAAGATGTAATAATGGAGAGAGTGCTAGTGAGCGGAAGATGAAAACTTCAGGTAATAAGAGAAGTGATTTTGAGGTTATCAGATGAATGAAAGACAGTGGCTAATCTGCATAGAATGGGTTATGATCTAGTGTTTTTTAGGGATGAGAGGAAGAGAATTGTTCAAGATCAAAAACAGCAGCAAAAAGGATACCTACCTACTTCCAAGTTCAGTGATATAAATTTTGAAGAAGAGAAAACAGCCACAATTTGAAAGGGTGAAGTGTAGGCAGTGTTCTTAGAGAAGAGTGAGGTTTTGTGAGAAGTCGTAGTGAACATTCAGGGAAGAAGTATAAGGTACAGTGGTGACTACTTGTATCAGACAGTTGTTTTCAGAAGGATCAGTGGAAGGTTCCTGGTGCTGTGGAGAGATGGAACAAGGAAAGAGAAGCTCTACAGGGGTTTGGGCACTGGAGAAGGAGGAATGGCCTGGGTATTTGTTTGTTTCTTTGGTGACTGATGGGAATAGCAATAAAGCATTCAATGAACATAATGGTGAAGAAGGTTTGGTGTTGAGGTGTGAAAGAAGTTTGGTAGGAACCTGCTGAAATCTGAGGCTCCTACTTGCCTTTTGATCATGAAAGTGTGGAATCTGGGAAGATGTAGTGTCCATGCACTCTGTATCCTCTTGCCCTGCTAAGGGTAGCCTGCATCTTCTGACCATTAGCATCTTTTCTAGATTAGGTGCTTCAAAGTCTCACTGGAAATATATATCAAACATAAGGAGAAAGAAGCAGAAAGGAATGATCTAACATTTAGACCTTCTGGAAAACAAATGAGAATAATCTTTCTTGGGTTAAGGATTTGCCCTGAAGTTTTAACCTGCTATAGTTTAAGATGTTTTATTTCAGTTCAGATATAATTTTAAAAGGTTAAAAGTATTCATTTAATTGCCTGTGTGAATGTTTGGGAAGGAATTAGAGAAAATATTGGAAAAATGAATGAAAATGTGATTTGTCAATAGTTTGTCTTTAAGACTTAAATGAAGATACAAAAAGAAAGTCAAAATGGGCAAAAAATTATAGACAAGAGACATATCTCACCAAGTAAGTTTTGTATAACTTGTTGTAATAATCAGCTTTCAGGAATGGAAGATGGTGCTTAGCTGGCTTCCTTTGTTTCATCTCTTGTGAACTATGCCAAAGTACTGGGGTGGGCAAAACTTTTAGTTGCATTGTGGGAAATGCCTTGCTGCCTTCAACAATGGTGTGGCTGATGTTATTGTTTGACTCAGAGGGAGACCTTGTTCTTTTGAGGAAAAAAAAATAACTTAGTGCTGATAATGTATTGGAAATCTTGAAGGAAAACCTTTTTACATATGTAAATAAGTAAAAATCATTTGCTCTTTGTCACTCTCTATTTCCCCTCGTCTTTCCTATCACCCCACGAAGTTCCAGACATAACTACTAAGGTAGCTTGAGCTATAATAAGTGTAGTTGAACAAAACCTCCGTATCTGTGAAAAGCAGCCTCAAATAGAATATAAATGTGTTTGTCTAATTTTAAAATCCATTTCAGGTTTTAAAAAGCCTCAAGTTTAGTTATTTTTTGCTCTATGACAGTGTCTTTATGTATTGTAGGAGTCAAATGAAGGAATTGTTCTCTTTGACCCTTTTATTTTGAGAAATAAAGCAGGTAAAAAAAGTGAGGTTTGAGGAATAAGGTGTAAGACTTTTTTTCTTGGAGCTTATTTAACTACTTCATAGGTGGCCTAATGAACACACACTAAAGGTCATTTTGAAACACCGCTTCTCCCTCCTTTGCCTGGCTGACCCCTAATTATCCTCCAAACCTCAGGAAGTTGTCATTTCTTCCAGCAATCCTTTCCAAAGTCCCAGGAATAGATGCTTTTCCTGTCATAGTCCTTAATGTTTCCTTCTTTCAGAGCACTCATCATAATGTTAGATTGAAATTAGGTCCTAATTCATTTTTATATACTCAATGCCATCCATTTTATGTGGTCTATAAGAAATTCTCAATAAGTGTTGGTTTAATTAAAATGCAGGGAAAGATCTTTTACTGTTTTTCTTCTTGTCTGTCTGGACATATGTGCTCTTGATCTCATAGAAGCAATTATATGTTGCAAAGACGTTTTTGAATCTGAAAATACCGAGAAGTCTTCCAGAAGCATTCTGCTTACAATTAGAAGGTAACTTAAGTGTGAAAACAGTAAAAGCCCACAATATGGATGTGCTAATATTCAAATTTATCCCAGGTGAAACAGTGAGGCAGAAAGTTTTCAAAACCGTCTTTCTTGGCAGCATTAGAACACTTTCCAATATTGCTTTCTTCTTTTTACTAAGGGCCTCTTATATCCATGATGCTCCCCCAGAATGACTTTCTATTTCTCCTTCATCAACTTGACTTTATTAACACAATAGTTGGAAAGAATGAAATAAAAAAAAATCTAAAATGCCACTGATAATAGGTGTAGGATGTGGCCCACATGTTGTTTACACTAATGCTTTCGACTAAACCCCAACCTTAGATGAAGCAAACAAGTCTTTTTTTCTGTGTTTATACTTGAACAAGAAGGTGCAGCTTAGGGTTCACTGCAATAAAGTAGATAGTTTTCCACTCTAAATTTATCATCTGCAGCTCCAAATGGTTCTTCAAATTGCCTGGTGGCTTTCTAGGGCACAGAGACAAGGATTAATATGTTGCTCTTAATGGAGACAAGCAAGTCCAAATGGTGAGGATGTGGAAAATGAGAGGCAAGGCAGGAACAAACATGAAATGATGCAATGTAATGAGTTATCCCGCTGCCCACCTGCTTCATGACAGGCTGTCAAGTGACAAGTAGGTCACTCAGCAAGCATGTTCATTGTTGGACACTAAAGACCTACATCTGAGTGTAGTTTGTGGAAAGAAGAACAGAAGAAGAAATTAACATCCAGTTCCTTCTTGTTTCTTATTTCCCATGGATTTTTGGGGTGCCTTTTTTTGCCCTTTTGTGAATGTTTAGAAAGCTCTAGCGTGTGGCATTTCACTCAAGGCCCGAAGAGGAAAAGTGGCTTTGCATGGATAGGCTCAATGTGTGGGATGGGAGCCATGGAGGGACAGCACTACAAGTCAGACCACACCCTGGGAAGCTTGCCAAAGGCAACACTGGTGACTATGGAATGGTTTGAGAGGGAGCCATCCCTTTCTAAAAGTAGTGATTAAAGGCAATGTGGTGTTGTACTAAGCTGAACTACATTTCCCAGAATTCTTCTTTCTGTAGTTTTTCTTTTAGGTAGGCCACGAAGGAAGTGAAGCGCTTTTATTTTTAAAGTGAATCTTTTCTATGTTATTTATTTAATTTATTTATTTTTTAGCTATTCCCAGTAGGATTTTTCCCCCATTAGTTATTGGGGTACAGGTGGTATCTGGTTACATGAGTAAGTTCTTTAGTGGTGATTTGTGAGATTTTGGTGCATTCATCACCCTAGCGGTATACACTGCACCACATTTGTAGTCTTTCATCCCTCTCCCCCCTCCTATTCTTTCCCCCAAGTCCTCTAAGTCCATTGTATCATTCTTATGCCTTTGTGTCCTCATAGCTTAGCTCCCACATACCAGTGAGAACATATGGGGTTTGGTTTTCCATTTCTGAGTTACTTCACTTAGAATAATAGTCTCCAAGTCACTGCAAATGCTCTTAATTCACTTCTTTTTATGGCTTTGTAGTATTCCATTATGTGTGTGTGTGTATGTGTGTGTATATCTATATCTATATCTATATATGTTTCTTTATCCACTCGTTGATTATGGGCACTTGGGTTGGTTCCACGATTTTGCAATTGTGAATTGTGCTGCTATAAACATGTGTGTGCAGGTATCTTTTTTGAATAATGGCTTATTTTCCTCTGGGTAGTTCCTGTTTTTGTTTTTTAATTTACTTTTATTTCAAATTCAGGGGTACACGTGTAAGCTTGTACTATAGGTAAACTTGTATCATGGGGGTTTATTGTACACACTGTTCCATTGCCCATGTATTAAGTTTAGTACCCATTAGTTATTTTCTCTGATCGTTTCCTTCTTCCACTCTCTGAAAGGTCCCAGTGTGTGTTGTTCCTGTCTTTGTGTCCATATGTTCTCATCGTTTAGCTCCCACTTAAAAGTAAGAATATGTGGTATTTGGTGTTCTGTCCTTGTGTTGGTTTGCTAAGGATAATAGTCTCCAGCTCCATCATGTTCCTCCAAAGGGCACAATCTTATTCTTTTTTATGGCTATATAGTATTCTATGGTGTATATGTATCTTATTTTCTTTATCCAGTCTATCATTGATAGGCATTTAGGTTGAGTCCATGTCTTTGTTATTGTGAATAGTGCTTGTACATATGTGTACATGTGTCCTTATAATAGAATGGTTTATATTCTCTTGGGCATATACCCAGTAATGGGATTGCTGGTCGAATAGTATTTTTGTTTTTAGGTCTTTGAGGAATCACCACACTGTCTGCTACAGTGGTTGCACTAATTTACACTCCCACAAATAGTGTGTAAGTGTTCCTTTTTCTCCACAACTTCACCAGCATCTGTTATTTTTATGTATTTATTTATTTCTAGAGGCGAAGTTTAGCTCTTGTTGCCCAGGTTGGAGTGCAGTGGCATGATTTCGGCCCACTGCAACCTCTGCCTCCTAGGTTCAAGCGATTCTCCTGCCTCAGCCTCCCGAGTAGCTGGGATTGCAAGAGCCTGTCACCATGCTCGACTAATTTTTGTATTTTTAGTAAAGACGGGGTTTCATCATGTTGGCCAGGCTGGTCTTGAACTCCTGACCTCAGGTGATCCACCCGTCTTAGCCTCCCAAAGTGCTGGGATTACTGGCATGTGCCACCATGCCTGGCCTATTTTGTCTTTTTAGTAATAGCCATTCTGACTGGTGTGAGCTGGTATCTCATTGTGGTTTTGATTTGCATTTCTCTAATGACCAGTGGTATTGAGCTTTTTTTCATATGATTGTTGGCCACATGTATGTTTTCTTTTGAAAAGTGTCTGTTCATGCCCTTTGCCCACTTTTGAATGTGGTTGCTTGATTTTTTTTCTTGTAAATTTGTTTTAAGTTCTTTATGGATGCTGGATATTAGACCTTTTTTAGATGCACAGTTTGCAAAGATTTGCATTCTGTAGGTTGTCTGTTCATTCTGTTGATAGTTTCCTTTGCTGTACAGAAGCTCTTAAGGTTAATTAGATCCCATTTGTCAATTTTTCCTTTCATTGCAATTGCATTTGGTGTGTTTGTCATGAAATCTTTTCCTATTCGTATGTCCAGAATGGTATTGTGTAGGTTGTCTTCCAGGGGTTTTATAGTTTTGGGTTTTACATTTAAGTCTTTAATCCATCTTGAGTTAATTTTTGTATATGGTTTAAGGAAAGAGTCCAGTTTCAATCTTGTGCATATGGCTACCCAGTTATCCCAATACCATTTATTGAGTAGGGAATCTTTCACTCATTGCTTGGTTTTTGTCAGGATTGTCAAAGATCAGATAGTTGTAGGTGTGTGGTCTTATTTCTGGGTTCTCTATTCTGTTCCATTGGTCTATGTGTCTGTTTTTGTACCAGTACCATGCTGTTTTGATTACTGTAGCCCTGTAGTATAGTTTGAAGTTGGGTGGCATGATGCCTCCAGCATTGTTCTTTTTGCTTACGATTGCCTTGGCTATTCAGGTTCTGTTTTAGTTCCTTATAAATTTTAAGATAGTTTTTTTGTTTTTTGTTTTTTGTTTTTTGTTTTTTTTTTAGTGCTGTGAGAAAATGTCCATGGTAGTTTAATAGGAATAGCATTGAATGTATCAATTGCTTGGGGTAGTATGTCCATTTTAATGACATTGATTCTTCCTATCCATGAGCATGAAATGTTTTTCCATTTGTTTGTATCATCCCTGATTTTTGAGCAGTGTTTTGTAGTTCTGCTTATAAAGATCTATCACCTCCCTGGTTAGCTGCATTCCTAGGTATTGTGTGTGTGTGTGTGTGTGTGTGTGTGTGTGTGTGTGTCAATTGTGAATGGGACTACATTCCTGGTTTGGCTCTTGGCTTGATTGTTGTTATTATATAGGAATGTTAGTGATTTTTGCACGTTGGTTTTGTATCCCGAGACATTGGTGAACTTGTTTATAGCTGAAGGAGCTTTTACTCTGAGATGATGGGGTTTCTAGATAGAGAATCATATTTTCCAGCAAACAGGAATAGTTTATCTTTCTCACTTCCTATTTGGATGCCCTTTATTTCTTTTTCTTGCCTTATTGCCCTGGCCAGGACTTCCTATACCATATTGAATAGGAATAGTGAGAGAGGGTATCTTTGTCTTGTGCTGGTTTTCAAGGAGAATGCTTACAGGTTTGCCTATTCTATATGATGTTGGCTGTGGGTTTGACATACAGGGCTCTTACTATTTTGAGATATGTGTTTTCAATATCTAGTTTACTGAGAGTTTTTAACTTGAAAACTTTCAATTTTATTGAAAACATTTTATGCATCTATTGATATAATTATGTGGTTTTGTCTTTAGTTCTGTTTATGTGATGAATCACATTTATTGATTTGTGTATGTTGAAACAACCTCACATCCCAGGGATAAAGCCGACTTGATCATGGTGGATAAGCTTTTCGATGTGCTTCTGGACTCAGTTTGTAAGTATTTTATTGAGGATTTTTGCATCTATGCAAAAAAAATTCAGTCCAACAACCAAGGATATTGGACTGAAGTTTTCATTTTTTGTTGTATCTCTGCCAAGTTTTCATATCAGGATTGTGCTGGCCTCATTGAATCAGTTATGGAAGAGTGTTCTTTCTCCTCAACTTTTTGGAATAGTTTCAACAGGAATGTTGCCAGTTTTTCTTTGTACATCTGGTAGAATTCAGCTGTGAATCCATCTGGTTCTGGGCTCTTTTTGGTTGGTAGACTATTTATTACTGCCTCAATTTCAGAGCTCATTATTGATCTGTTCAGGGAATTAATTCTTCCTGGTTCAGTCTTGGGAGGCTGTAGGTATCCAGGAATTTATCAATTTCTCCTAAATTTTCTAATTTCTGTGCATAGAATTATTCATAATATTATCTGATGGTTGTTTATATTTCTGTGGGGTCAGTGGCAATATCCCCATTGTTGTTTCTGATTGTGTTTATTTGAATCTTCTCTCTTTTCTTTGTTATTAGTCTAGCTCGTAGTCTATTTTATTAATTTTTTTTTTCAAAAATCAGCTCCTGGATTTGTTGATCTTTTGAATTTTTTTGTGTGTCTCAATGTCCTTCAGTTCAGCTCTAATTTTGGTTATTTCTTGTCTTCTTCTAGTTTTGGGATTGGTTTGCTCTTGGTTCTCTAATTCTTTTAGTTGTGATGTTAGGTTGTTAACTGGAGTTCTTTCTAACTTTTTGATGTGGGCATTTAGTGCTATAAATCTCTCTCTTAACACTGCCTTAGCTGTGTCCCAGAGATTCTGGTATGTTGTATCTTTTCTCATTAGTTTCAAAAAACTTCTTGATTCCTGCCTTAATTTCATTATGTACCAAAAAGTCATTCAGAAGCAGTTTATTCCATTTCCATGTAACTGTATCACTTTGAGTTAATTTTTTAGTCTTGATTTCTAATTTGATTGTTCTGTGGTCAGAGAGATTGGTATGATTTCAGTGATTTTGCATTTAGTGAGGAGTGTTTTATTTTCAATTATGTGATTCATTTTAGAATATGTGCCTTTTGGCAGTGAGAATAATGCATATCCTGTTGCTTTTGGGATGGAGAGCTCTGTAGAATCTATCAGGCCCATTTCTTCCAGTGCTGAGTTCAGGTCCTGAATATGTTTGTTAATTTTTTGTCTCAATAATCTGTCTAATGATGTCAGTGGGATGTTAAATTCTCCCACTATTACTGTGTGAAAGTATAAGTCTCTTCAAAGGTCTCTAAGAACTTGCTTTATGAATTTGGGTGCTCCTGTATTGGGTATGTATATACTTAGGACAGTTAGATCTTCTTGTTGAATTGAACCCTTTACCATTATTTAATGCCCTTCTTTGTCTTTTTATGATCTTTGTTGGCTTAAAGTCTGTTTTTTTCTGACACTAGGAATGCAACCTGTGCATTTTTTATTTTCCATTTGCTACCAAGGTTTTTCTCCATCCCTGTATTTTGAGCCTATGTGGATCACTGCATGTGAGATGGGTCTCTTGAAGACAGCATACCAATGGGTCTTGGTTCTTTATCTAGCTTGCCACTCTATGCCTTTTAATTGGGGCATTTAGCTCATTTACATTCAAGGTTAATACAGCTATGTGTGTATTTGATCCTGTCATCATGATGTTAGCTGATTATTTTGCAGACTTATTTATGTGGTTGCTTTATAGTGTCACTGGTCTGTGTACTTCAGTGTGTTTTTGTGGTAGCTGGTAATGGTCTTTCCTTTCCATATTTGGTGCTGTCTGCAGGGGCTCTTGTAAGGTGGGTCTAGTGGTAATGAATTCTCTCAGCATTTGCTTGTCTGAAAAGAATCTTATTTCTCCTTTGCTTATGAAGCTTAGTTTGACCAGATATGAAATTCTGAAAAGAATTGGAATTTCTTTTCTAAGAATGTTGAATCTTGGCCCCAAGTCTCTTTTGGCTGCTAGGGTTTCTGCTGAGAGGTCCATTCTTAGTCTGATGGGATTCCTTTGTAGGTGACCTGACCTTTCTCTCTACCTGCCTTTAACATTTTTTCTTTCATTTTGACCTTGGAGAATCTGATGATTATGTGTTTGGGGGATAATCTCATGAAGTAGCTTACTGGGGTTCTCTCCATTTCCTGAATTTGAGTGTTGGTCTCTCTAGCTAGGTTGGTGAAGTTCTCAAGGATGATAATCCTGAAATATGTTTTCCAAGTTGGTTCCATTCTCTCCATCTCCTTCAGGGACACCAATGAGTTGTAGATTTGGTTTCTTTACATAATCCCACATTTCTCAGAGCTTTTGTTAGTTCTTTCTTCTTCTTTTTTCTCTATTCTTGTCCTACTATCTTATTTCAGAAAGCTGGTCCTCAAGCTCTGAGATTCTTTTCTCCATTTGGTCTATTCTGCTATTAATACTTGTGATTCCATTATGAAATTATTCTAGTGTGTTTTTCAGCTCTATCAGGTCAGTTACATTCCTTTCTGTACTGACTATTTTGTCTGTCAGCTCCTGCATTGTTTTATCATGATTTTTAGCTTCCTTGGATTGGGTTTCAACATATTCCTGTAGCTCAGTGATTTTTGTTTCTATCCATATTCTGAATTCTATTTCTGTCATTTTAGCCATCTCAGCCCAGTTCAAAGCCTTTGCTGGAGAGGAAAGTCATTTGGAGGAAAGAAGGTGTTCTGGCTTTTTGAATTGTGATGATTCTTGTGTTGATTCTTTCTAATCTTTGTGGGTTCAATTTTTGAGCTTTCTGACCTTTGGATTTTTTTCTTTTATCCTATTTGATGAATTTGAGGATTCGATAGTGGTATAAGGTGGATTCAACCAACTGGTTTCATTTTTTGAAGATTTTAGGGGCCAATGCTCAGGTCCCAACTTCTGAACTGTGTGCTCTAACTCAGGGGGACTTGTACTGGGCCCCAACTTCACTATCTCCCTCCTGGAGGTTAGCAATCCACTGTACTGGAGGGACTGAGATCCCCCCGACCACTGTTTACTACACTTCAATGGGTAGTATCAACCAAAGCATTTCATAGTGCAGTGATAGCAGATCTGTCCTTGTAGTGGCAGCTGTGGCAGAGTGCTACCAGGTGCTGGGGTGCCTGCCTCCCTGTGGGTGTTCACTACAGTGGCATAGACAGTGAGCTCCTGATGGCAGGGGCCCCTCCCAGAGACTGTGTGTGGTCATGCCAGAGGTGGTGTTGGCTCAGGGGTAGGGTGCTGGTGGGCATGAGTCTGAGTTCCTTCTTTGTGTCCCACAAGCAGGAGTGGTTGCTCAGGGTGGGGGATGATATGTTGTTCTTTGTGCAGTGTTAGTGCAAGGGTGAGTTGCCGGTGGAGGTGGAGCTGGCTGGTTCTTTGTCTGCCAAGGCTCCATGTGCGATGGTGGTTAACCAGGGCAGGGAGGGGCAGACTGCCCTCCTGCGCACTAATGGGGCAAGGAAAATAAAACCCACCTGTGCAGACATGCATTATCTAAGTAATGTTGGGGGTTGCCTTGGGCCTGAAGAAAGCTGCAGTATGAAGAGTGAGGGTGTGGTCTGGTGTGTGGCCATAGGGGCTGCCCTACTGGTGCTCTCCACTGATCAGGCAGTCTGCCAGTGCAGAAGCTATGGTGCAGGCCCCCAGGGCACCTGAGACTGCCCTGTAAGCATGCATGGCCAGACTGGGGCCCCAGGAGAGGCCAGCAGACCAAGGGGTGCCCAGGTCAGACCAGTCCCGTCTGATGGGCAAGACCACTCTACAGAGTTCAGGTCCAACAGTTCCCCTAGGACCAAAGTCTCCCATGGGAGCAAATTGAGCCTAGGGCAATAGCTGTCCTTGGCCATGCTCTACTACTGACTTTCCCACATCAAACCGTCTGGGCTCCACATCAGCTGGCTTGGTGCCCCTATCACTTTTCTAACAGCTCTCCCTGCCACCTCCAGTGTCTGTGGTGGTTGAGGGTCTCTTCCTGCCAGGGTTCCAGAGGCCTGTGTTGAGGGTGGTTTGCTTCTTGCCAGTTCAACTCACCCATTCCCCTGGAGCCATCTGGGGCCTGGAATGGGTCCTGATGTGCAACAGTCCTGTGCGGGGTTCTCAGCTTTCTCCCCCCTTCAGCCCAGTTTCCATGTCCTCCCTCCATCCACTCTTGGTCTCTTCCCTCTGAAAATCAGTTAGGAGCACATCAGTAATCTCAGTTCCTTGGTGGGAGCTGTTCCACTTGACTACATTTAGTCAACCATCTTCCCACCCCCCGCCCCAACATTTTGTTTTTGACACTCAGAAGGTTGGGGCAGAAATTTTTATAACTCACATATATTCTTGTTTATCTGCTGGTTCAACTAGTTGCATGCAAGAATTTTACTTTCCCATGGACTTTCCTCCTTGTTCACTGCTGGGTGAAGTGTGTGTTTAGTTTCATGGTAGAAAGTGTCAGCGTCTCCTTGAGAACACCCACTTCATCAAATTGGGTTTTAATTTATCCTGATGAGTTTCAGTTTTTCTGCCCTCCTTGTTTTGCATACATCTTCTTTTCCTATTGACTGCTTTCAAATTCCAACATCAAATATGAAGGCTATAGCTTTACAGAGACTGTTTAACCAGGGTCCACACTCACATATTTCTATTGATGAGACCCTGATTGATGCAGAGGCTTTTGTATACCATGGCCTGCCATTTGTGCTTCTAAGAGCTTCTCAATTTTTCCCTATTTTACCTATATCCTGTTGTTGTTGTTGTTGTTGTTGTTGTTGTTGAGAGGGAGTCTCGCTCTGTTGCTCAGGCTGGAGTGCAGTGGCATGATCTTGACTTGCTGCAACCTCTGCCTCCCAGGTTCATGCTATTCTCCTGCCTCAGCCTCCCAAGTAGCTTGGACTACAGGTACCCACCACCACCCCCGGCTAATTTTTTTTGTATTTTTAGTACAGACGGGATTTCACCGTGTTAGCCAGGATGGTCTTAATCTCTGACCTCATGACCTGCCTGCCTTGGCCTCCCAAAGTGCTGGGATTACAGGGGCGAGCCACAATGCCAGGCCTATCCATTCTATTTTTTATGTGTAAAAACAGACATGCCCTTGCTATAAATACAAACTACATCTTGAGTAGAATACAAAAGAATACAAAGGTCTCCTTTAAGGTAGTAGATGAAAGGGTGAATGAAGGGGGTTTATCCGCTTAGCTCCATACCATCTTTTATTTCCCACTGGCGAAAAAAAAAAAAAAAAAAACCACAAACACTTCACTCTCCAGATGGGAGCTATTCCAAACTTTTTGGCTGTGCCTCCTGGTTCCTTGGCTGATGCCCTGGAAGCCAGATCTTACTACTGCAGGACATAAGCTCATCCAAATCCAGAGGAGGAGATGGAAACAGCATCAACTGTTGTATGTTTAGAGTTAAGTGTTCACCTTAGACTATATCTAGCTCAGAGAGCTTGACATTGGTAATAGTGACAGTGAAATAGTGGTTTGGAGGCAGTGGCAAGTTCTGATGGAATAAAGTAGTTGATGAAATAAAGTTTGTGTCTAATTCTGGCAACACTAAGATGTTTTTCTGGTTAGCTCATTTTTTCATCCTCTGCAACCATTATTTCAAACTTTAATCAAATCAACCTAAAAACCATTTTAGTTCCTTATACTTCTCAGAAAACCTTGGCTCCTCTTATACAGAGAAGATAAGAGTAATGAGAAAGATGTTTTGTTATGTTCTAGGCATTAAAGATGCAAGCTCACCTTTATCTGTATCCCTTATGTGCTTGTTTCCTCTTATTTACAGTAGAAAAGCCGTCTTTTCTTTTATTAAGACCAGTTCTTTAGTTTGTATATTGTGTCCTATCCCTCTTACCATCTCAGGAACCTGAAACCACTGACTGACTTTTTCTTTCCTTTCTCTTACGTCGAATCTGTACATTCCCGCTTAGCCAGTGACACAGTAGGCTCTATTTATAGATGTATGTGCAGATATAGGGTAAAGGTGATTCCATATACAAATATCCCTGACTTTTATATAATTTTATTTCATTTATAACACTGGTATGTGCCCATTGTTACAAGACAAATATTGTATATAGAAAAGTTCACAATCTTTATTTTCCCACCTCTTTATTATCTGTCCTCAGGAATAATATTTAATAATTTGATATGTTCATACTAAGCTACACAAATATATACTCTGGGAGAGACTGATTTTTTTACTAAATATCCTCTGCATTTCCCAGCCCCCTTCCCTTGTGGATAGATTTAGTTCATATAATGAGTGCTGGCCAGTGAAATATGAGTGGAAGATGTGTGTCAATTTGGGGTTGATGCAAGCCTTAACCTTAGAGATTGTGGCAACCTTAGAGGTCCCAGGCTCTAGGTGGCACAACCATAAAATGGAGAAGGCCCCCTGATGGGCATGGGCTTTGTGTAAGAAACATGTAAATCTTTACTCTGTGAGTCTTCTAAGCTTTTAGGATTTTTCTGTTGAAGTAATTTGTGTTATGCACATGTATTTCATTTAAAAGATGGGAACACACTAGACATTTATTCTGCAAACTTGTTTTTTTCCCTTAACAGTATTACTAAGATTTATACATCCTTTTCAAAACATGAATCGTATTCTACAGTATGACTATATCATAACTTATTTCACCATTTTCCTATGGTTGGATTTTCAGATTGCTCACAACTTTTTACTTTGGTATGATTTTTGCCTCTACAAACCATAGTGCCATAAATACGTTAACACAGATAACTTTACATACTGACACTTTCATTTTGTAGTACAATTTTGCAAATTGAGATGCATGGGTCAAAGGATTTGTGTGTGTTTATTTAAGTAGAAATTTCCAGACTGCTTTACAGAAATATTTGAAGCCTTTCATACATACATTAGAAATATGAGTGCCTGTTTTTCTTTCGTTTAACAGTGGATGACATAGGTAGCTTATGTTATGAATTTCTCATATTCAGTCATACATCACTTAATGAGGAGGATCTGTTCTGAGAAATGCATCTTTATGCGATTTCTTTGTTGTGAAAATACTGTACAGTATATTTATACAAACCTAGATTGTATAGCCTATACACACCTAGGCTAGGTATAGCCTATTCTTCTTAGGATACAAACCTGTGTGGCATGTTACTGTATGAAATACTGTAGGCAATTGTAACAAAATAGCATTTGTGTATCCAAACATACCTAAACATAGAAAAGGTACAGTAAAAATATGGTATTACAATTTAATGAGTACCACTGTCATATATACAGTCTATTGTTATGGAAACATTGCAATGCCTGACTGTATAAAGGAGATTTTGCATAATCATGCCAAATTCTTGTGTGTATTTTATATGTATACAGGCAGTGTGTGTGTATGTCTGTGTGTGTGTGTGTGTATTCTCTACTCTTCTATGATGTTATGTGCTTTTGTGTTGTTTGCTTAATGGAGTGTCTTGGAGATTATTTTGTATCAGAAGAGAAAGTAGCTTATTTCTTCTTATAGTTATATAGTGTTCTACTGTATGACTGTACTATAATTTACCAAATTTAGTTAGTATTCCTATGGATGAACATTGAGATTATTTTTCATCTTTTGCTTGATAAAAAGGGTTGCAAGTAGCAACCTGATTTGTGTCATTTTACATATATGCAAGAGTATAAAATAAATTTTTTTAAATTGACTTTCTGGCTTGAAGGGTCTGTATATTTGTCATTTTAATAGATATTACCAGACTACTTCTGCAGAGGTGACTGTTATTCTTACCATCAAGGTATGAGGGTATCTGTTTCCTCAAACACTCTCCCCAAAGTTTGTTATCAAACGTTTTGATCTTTTCAAAGTTTGTTATTCCATCTTGATAGATGAAAGTGAATAATACATATCATTTAGTATACATGAGATTGCTTGTTCTACAGAGTCACTTTTATTTTATTTTCTATTATCTGTATCTACCATTTTTTGTTTGATTTTTGCCTTTTAGCATTGGATTGTTGGTCTTTTTACAATTGATGTTGAGAGACTGAATACACAAATGAGAAATGGCCAGATTATCTGCAATAGTAAGGTGTTTACCCACAACCTGTAGCAACTAGCCCAGGAAGCCAGTTCCATATCTATAGTAACCAGTACAGGAAGTCAAACAATTCTTTATAGCAACTAGTAGAGGAAACCAAATAATAATCCCTAAAATAATTACCCCAAATATCCAAAGACTTGATTAATAATTGACAGTTTCCTTAATTTTGTCCCTAGGTTTTGGCTTTCTGGAGAAAGCCAAAAATACATCTCTACCCAATCATATGGATACCCTGCTTTCAGTTAGCTGCCTACTGCTTCCCCATGCTAACAACCTTCAATCAGGGCACGTCAAAACAATCCTTTTTATTTCTATAAAGTTTTCACCTCTGCCTGCCTTTGAGGTCTGCCAAATGCAAATGATGGTGGGTACTCCTTTGCTGTATCAAGCTCTGAATAAATAGCCTTCGCTTTTGCTTGTTCTTATTTGTGTGGTCTGACAATATTTTGCAGTTCTTTGGTGGTGGTGGTGGTGGTGGTTGTTTTGAGAGACAGGATCTCACTGTGTTTCCCAGGCTGGAGTGATGTGGCATGTTCATAGCTCACTGCTTGAACTCATGGGATCGAGTGATCTTCCTACCTAAGCTTCTCAAATAGCTGGGACTACAGACACGTACCACTACACATGGCTAGTTAAACAAAATTTGTTTTGTAGAGATAGGGTTTCTTTATGTTGCCCAGGCTGGTCTCCAGCTTCTGGACTCAAATGATCCTCCTACTTCAGGTTCCCGAAGTTCTGGGGTTACAGGTTTGAGCCACCATGCCCTATCTGCAGTTCTTTTTATGTCAGTCCTTATCAGTGTTGTACAAACATGTTTTTTGACCTTGTTAGAGTGTTTTGAAATATAAATTTTAGTTGGTGTTAAAAATACATATAGCAAAGTGCACAAATCCTGAATGTATCGCTCAATGACTTTTCACAATGTAAACACTCACATGTAATACGATCAAGAAACAAGAGTATTATCAAAACACTAGAGGCCTCTTCGTGGTCCGTTCCAGTGACTATCTTCCCCCACAGACGTCACCTCCCTCCCTTCAAGTTTAACTACCTATCTTGACCTCTAAAAGTTTTTCTATAATTTTGCTTTTGAGCTTTACATCAACAGAATCACATGGTATATACTCTTTTGTTTCCGGCTTTCTTTGTCCAAATTCATTTGGATGAGATTCATTCATGTTGTAGGCAAGTGAAGTTAATTTATTCCCACTGCCATATTATCCCATATGAATACACCACCATGTTTTGAACATAGTTGCTTAATATATCTTAAGTGAGTTATCTATATTAGCAGTGCTGAGTGGTCACAAGGATGATTAAGACATCATTCAGTGAATCTGTTTCTCATGCTTAAACATACCCAAAAACATCATAATGGTGTTGATCACTTTATTGTTTATCTTGATTCATATGGATTCTGAAACCTACGTGAACAGTGAGCCTGAAGGAAATGGAGAGAGAGGATGATATGGGTGGTTTGAATTTCTGGAGTAGGGGGTTGCTGGTGTCTTAGTCTGTTCTGTGTTCCTACACAGGAATACCTGAGGATGGGTCATTTATAAAGAAAAGAGGTTTAGTTAGCTCATGCTTTTATAGGCTGTATGAGGAGCATGATGCCAGCATCTGCTCCATTTCTGCTAAGGGCTTCAGAGTGCTTCCAAATCACGGCAGAAGGTGAAGGTGAGCCAGCATGTACAGAAATCAAATGGTAAGAGAAGAAGCAAGAGAGAGAGAAGTGGGGAAGAGCCAAGTCCTTTTATAACAACCAGCTCTCATGAACTAATAGAGCAAAAACTCACTCCCCAACTTTAGGGAGAGCATTCATCTATTTATGATGGAGCCATCTCCATGACCCACAAACCTCCCACTGGACCCTACCTGTAACATCCGGGATCACATTTCAACATGATGTTTGGAGAGGTTAAACATCCCAACTATAGCAGCTGGAGGGAGGGTTTTTCCAAAGACTGGTTGAGAATCAGCAGTGGTAATGAAAACCAACATGTTGGTTGCTTGAAAACCAACCCCGAGGCCATTCACTACGACATTACATTTTACATACAGTGAACTACAAAGATTTTCAAACCAGAGTGGGGTGTGATCTTTGAGTATAGTGCTATCTATGAGAGACAAATAAGGGGGATAATAACTCCTTTTTTTTTTTTTTTTTCTTTTGAGACAGGATCTTGCTCTGTCACCCAAGCTTGAGTGCAGTGGTGCTATGACGGCTCACTGCATTCTTGACCTTGGGGGCTCAGATGATCCTCCTGTCTCAGCCTCCTGAGTAGCTAGAACTGCATGTGCCACCATTCCTGGCTAATGTTTTGATTTTATGTAGAGAAGAGGCCTACCTATGTTGCCCAGGCTGGTCTTGAATTCCTGAGCTCAAACAATCCTCCTGTCATGGACTCCCAAAATGCTAAGATTACAACAGGTGATAATAACCTCTTATAATTGCTGAACTCATAACATGATACCCAAAATTATGGCACCTTGACATGCTGAGTATTTGTGGAACAGGAGGAAGGAAGCAGGGAGGGTCTCAGAAGCAAGAAAGTCTCTCTGACCTTCCCCTGTCCTCTTATATCTGACCCTCTTTTTTCTTAGAGGTGGTTCATGGAAACTAGAATTCCTCTCTCTTGAAATAAGTCTTAAAACCTAGAAAGATCACTCTCTGACCTTCTCCCTTCTCCGTTAAAAAGTCCTCAGTCACAGATGTCCTGCTCCACACCTGCAGGGAAGGAATGTCACACAGGGAGACAGAAAAGAATCTGAAGAAACCGTGCTGAGCTCACCTAGTTTAAAACCACTGGATCATACCTCTTTCTGTCCAATCATGTTTCTCCACTTCTGTCCACTTCTTTCATTAGACTCACCATAAAAATACGCAGTTTTCCCTGGATCTTTGGGTCTTCATTTCTGAAGGCTCCTGTGTCACATATGACTTTGGTGAAATGAATTTTTCACACTTTTCTCTTGTTAGTCTGTTGTTTGGTATAGGGCCATCAGCATGACCTTTATGATAGGTGAGGAAAAGATTACTTTTTCTCCCCTACACAATATAGACAAAATGGTTAGGACACAAAATACTGTATTTTGCTTCCTTGTTCAACATTTTTGAATATTTATTTACTATGAGGTCTAGAGCAGTGATTTCCAAACTTTAGTGTGGATCCAAATCACTTGGAGGGCTTGTTGAAAAAAACAAATCACTGGGTCTCACAAGGATTTGCATTTCTAACTAATCCCAATGTAATGGGAATGGCTATTCCCGGGACTCACTTGGAAAACTGGACTGGACAAGAAAAAGAATAACGTGAGTGAAGCAAATCAATGATAATAGGTTTAGGTAACTTAATTCTGAATTTATCTCCCTGTGTAGGGCATTCACGAGTTTTCTTTTTCCCCAGGTGCCATTTTCTGGTAAGCAATAATTTTACGCAGTCTTTCAGGAAACTTAAGAAGCTCCTGTGAATTATTTGCAAGAAAAATAGTTTGAGAATATTAGGGTTTGAACACTATTTTTTTAAAAAAGAAACAACCTTTTTTTTTTTTTTTTTCAGATGGAGTCTCACTCTGTCACCCAGGCTGTAGTGCAGTGGCGCTACCTCGACTTGCTGCAACCTCCTCCACTTCCTGGGTTGAAGTGATTCTCCTGCCTCAGCCTCCCCATGAGGATTTGCATTTCTAACTAGTCCCAATGTAATGCTGAGGCACCCGCCACCAAGTCTGGCTATTTTTTTTTTTTTTTTTTTTTTGTATTTTTAGTAGTAGATGGGGTTTCACCATTTTGGCCAGGCTGGTTTTGAACTCCTGGCTTCAAGTGATCTGCCTGCCTTGGCCTCGCAAAGTGCTAGGATTACAGGCATGAGCCACTGTGCCCGGCCAAAAGAAATAACTTTTAAAGAAATATTTCGAAGTATAAAATTGGTAAAATATATTAGTAGGCTATTTCAGTGGATGTGGCTGGAATGCAGAAACATTTGAGAGAATTTAAGATGTGTCGCTGTTAGCAGACAAACATTTTCGGTTAACTTTCAATTATGTTGTATGGACTATATCAAGATTTTATTAGGTCTGGTTATTGATTCATTTCCCCTTTAAAACAATTAAAATGTTATGTTTCCTTTTGGGAAGAAGTTTTTACTGTTTCCCTGCTACAAAACATTTAATACATACGTTAACATCAGTGACATATTCATAATTCTTTCCAAGATTCTCATAAGAAAGGTTTTGGTGGGGAATAAACATCCAAAATAAAGTAATGTTATAAAGGATTATCTTGTTCTGTCTAATCATATTTTTTAAAAGAAAATCAATTCAAGTTAAGAAAATTTATGTTATATTTTAAATATTTATAATACTGTTATATAATAATATAACATATATTAATAATTATTAGTAATTATTTATAATTATTACTTTCATTCAACTACTGTTGCTAAAAATCTTGTAATAATTCTCATTTCATTATAATGTACCAATGTTTGTACCCCGAAGGTGAGAATTATTATTTTGGGAGATGTTTTATGTTAGAATAGTGAATAGGTCAACCTACAGGCATTCCCAGGACTGAGTCTATTTCATCCATATAAAAAACGTGTTAAGAAGTACATCCAGGCTTATGAGGGGCCTAGGAGATTGGTCTGGCAGTTGGACATTGAGAACTTCAAGGTCTGTTCCAACTAGGGCTTAGGATTTCATACAGTCAAAGACAATTAGGACTGGAAAGACCATAGTCCCCTCCCCTCATTACCAAAGGAGAAACAGGCCAGAGAGGTTAATTGAACTGCCCACAGAGTTGTTTAGGGACCCAGGCAATAATATAATAACATAGATAGAATACATCAAATGCTTTCTTCGTGACAGGTAGAGTTCTTTAGGTGCAGTATTTCATTTATTTCATTTATTTCTTACATTTTGATACTTTAATGACATTCCCTACTCTAAAGATGAAAAAACTTAGAAGCAGGGAAGGTGAGAATCTTTCCTTATATCACACAGATAGTTGGGACTGGCAATGAGTCTTCACCCAGGACTGAGCTCTTCCTCCCATGTCTTCTCTTCTTATTCCCAACCTATCACCATCTTGTCTCCAAACTGTCTCCCATGAACCACTTGAAAGCTACATTACAATATCAGAAATGGTATTTTATGGTGTATAAAATGCTAAATATGTTATCAGATTAAAAAAAGAAATCAATCTTATGACATCAAAAGATATCCTTAAGAAAGTAGCAGAATTGAAAAAAGGTGTACTGATAATAATCCCATATGCCTCCTCACAAAATACACAGACATAATTTAAAATGTATGTGTTTTAAAATGTACGTGTTTGACATTCTTTTGTTGTATTTCCTTCCCTCTTTCCTTTGTATTAGATTCAAGTTTACTTTTTAGCTTATTAACGCATCTGAAATTTAATATGTTTGTTCAATGAAAAAGAAATCAATATATTCTCCTGCTAGGTCTTAATACAGTGCTCAGATTGTAGTTTATACACTGTACATTTTACCTTCCCTCACCATTTTTACAGGCAGATTATTTTATGGCCTAGTGGTTCTTTAGTGGGCCATAAGCACTACATATACTTGATAACTCCTTTATAACAAAGCAAAAGGAGCATGTCAGTTCTAAAAGTCTCAAAACTGGGCCTTTTATTAAAATTTTAATAAAAACTGTAAACCATTAAAAAAGAGTTAAATTTTGTTGCTGTCATTGAGAAATGCTATTCTTGGCTTATATTATATGCAAATTAATGAGTCTCTTCAATAATCACTTTGTGAAAACAAGACTGTCTGGAAATTTTGCCCAAATAGACCGATGGGAGTTTGCACATGTTTTTGGGGAAAATTCTTGCATAGATTTCTCTTTGCTTTACTCTGGCTGATTACTGACTTCGTCTTAAGAAAAATCATCCTTATGGGACATTTTATAATAAGATTGATTTTACCTATAGTTACCATACCACCTTCTTTTTTACTTTCAGAGGACCTCTGATTTCATTTCTTCATTTTCAATAGTAAAATATGATCCAGATGTAGAGAATGGTGAGGTGGAATTTCTCATAGTTCATTTAGAACCTCCATTAATTAATTCCCCATTGTTGGCAGTGTTAACAGCAGGTGTTTTAGAGTTTGAATAGGTAAAATGGGAAACCCCACACCCCACTTCTAGCATCTTATCGTTTGCTAGAGAGTTTTGAAATCATGCCTTTAGAAATTTGCATGTTTTGTGTGTGTGTGTGTGTGCGCGTGCATGTGCATATGTATGTATGTGGATATTTAAAAAACCCCTAAATCTATAGACTTCTTGGAGGTGGAGGTAGATGAGAGGTTGGCAATTTAAATATCTTTGTGAAATTAATGCTATGTTTTTTTTTTCCCCCTGAAAGCGAACGTTGTAGAAATGAGTGTGTTGAATTGCAAAAAAAGAATTTGGAAAAACTGCTTCCACATTAATCTTACTTTACTAGAATCTGCAAAGCATTTGTATAGGACTAATAGTAAGTCCCACAAACCTGAATCTCTCCTGGAGGAATTAGATCACAAGTGTAGCCTGCAGGGTGATTCCATGTTGCAGTAAGTGCTGCTTTCCTGGGCAGCCTGCAGTCTGCTCTATGGCTGTCTGCGGAGCCTTGTGCCAGCTGGAACACGAAAACATGGATCTGCTTGCTCTTCTGGCCAATAGACCCAAAGCACTCCCTTATTCCTCTTTAAAACATTACTATATAAAATGAAATAATACTTGATCAATCCTCTCTTTTTGTAAATAGCAATGATGTTTCAGATGATGCTGCTTCATTGATGCTCTGAAAAAATACATTCATGAATTAGTACTAAATTGACATTTTAATTTTGTCCCTTCCTGTTGTTTAGAATTCACAGTCAGCTGCAAGGACCTTGCATAACACACATATGGAACATTCATATGTGCCTCTTGATTCTGTATGCCACCCTCATATTTTGAGATTTGTCCATACAAGTCAGCATGAATTTGATAATATCCTGTCAATTAAACTAAACCTTGTTTTCAAAGCCAAATAGCACAAGTGCCTCAGGCACCTGGAAAAAAACCCAGCACACAGGCTCAAGTGGATAGTTAGGTGTGCAATTACTTGATTTATACACGTGTGTGTTTCTGAAATTACAGCTGCAGGGTTTTGTGGTCTCTGTGGGGGTGTGAACAGTTTTGCTGGCAAGTCTGTTATGCCTTACTTTGGAAATTTGGCTCCCAACATAAATTCCCCTCCCATCACTGATGGAGAACAAAGTCTGTTTGTCACTTTTCCATTTGCCTGCCACAATGATTCAGAAAGAAAACAGTCTTATTTTGCTGCTCTAATTGGGAATTGCTGATTCATCTCACAAGTCCAATCATCTTCACTTTACACTATACAAATAGGACTTGTGGATGTGGTATAAGCTGGCAGGAAAGGGCAGGCTTCCCACCCTTGTCACTGACCCAACTACTTGTAAATTTGCTTGAGGGAACACAGTTCTTTCCACAAAACTCCCCTTCTTCAATGGAAGGTTTTGAAACCAAAGCATTCATTCAGAAGAAGGTTCTGTTGTTCTTTTGGCTTTGCAGCTATTTAAAACAATACTTGCCTTGAAGTTCTATGTATACTTTTAACCTTTTGGCTTAGCTGTAGAAAAGCTTATTACTGCAAGCAGACTCAATCACTCATGATAGTACAACACTCTGGAAACCTTATCATCGCACCGTCTAGTTGAGTAATTAAATGCAGGGTAGATTTACAGTTCAGTGGATTTGCTCATGGTGGGGGTGGCAGCCATCTCCTCTTTCCCTTTTGAATTTTTCAACCTCACACTGCTGCTTTGCATCAGGGTGACTGGAAAATGTGAAATCAAATATTAAAGAGCAAATATAGATTAGAAAGGGGGTGGCACATTGGGGAAAGAAAGACAAGGGCACTGAAGGATTTTGCTGTCCAAGCAAAGGAAAATTATTCTAACTTTGTGTAACTTTTGCAGCTTTGTTAATATTAGAAGATGTAGCTATTATTAGATTCCTTTTTTATGAGGAAATTAAACAAGGTCATTTCAGCAACACTGAGAACTCACACTTTCTGCGAAACCAGTATTTCCTCGAGGGGCTAATAGGAACTCAACATGGATAGAAAAACCACTCCTTTCATATATTCTCAGAATAGTTACCTAGACTCATAATGGCTGGAGATTGAAAAGGCCTATTCAGTTCTTGGCTGCAGCCTCTGGGGATCAGGGCAGCATTTTTCTTTATTCTGTAGTACATTTTCCCCTGTTTTGAATGGTTTTATTTTAATGGCCTCAAGCCTTTCTCTTCTTCCACGGAAAACTTATTCCAGACTCTAGCCAATCTCAGCGTGAAAATTACTTTCTTACCAGAAATTAAAAGATGTCTCTATTTTGTGTGTGTGTGTGTGTGTGTGTGTGTGTGTGTGTGCGTAAAAAGAGAGTGTAGGCTCATTTGACATTTTCACTCTTGAAATCAAGAATCTTCTTGCTTTCTCTTACCTCAAATATACCCTAACCTTGACATTGCCTATAGGTATTTTTTAAAAGTCTATCTGTCTACACAAATTTCTGGTCAGTTATTACTTAAATAAATGCTTTTAGCCTGTTCCCCTCCTCAGGTTTTTAAGGGTTACTCTTACATTTTATGAAAGAAATTAGCATTTATCTCCGTCATAAGTGACAGCGTATTCTGCACTCAGGGTATAAATAGCAATACTATATACATATCATCTGCCTCACATCATTTTTTTTGGAACAGGTAAGGTATAAATACTACAAATGAATAAATACATGTATGCAATATTCATATTATAGCTTGTTAGCATGTTTGATTTGTCATTGCAAATTAAATGACTATTTTTATCTTCCAGGAAATTTGCTAAATTCAAACATTGGTTTCAGTTATTTATTTATTTATTTGCTCGTTCAAACAAAACTTGTTGAATACCTACTATATTTGAATACTTGTAGGTGCTGGGAATTCCATGGTGAATAAAACAAAGTTCCTGTCTTTGTGAAACTTACATTCCAGTGGTGGGAGACAGAATATAAACAAACAAGTAAATAGTCTGTCAAATGGTGATGCGTGCTATAAAAAAATCAAGTAGGATGAGGGAGATAGGATCTCCCTTATGAGTGTGTGTATGCACTCTTGTGTAGATTCATGTGGCGGTGTTTGTGTGAATGTGTCTACGTTGGAGGGAGGTGGTTGTTTCCTACAGGTGGTCAGTGTGACACAGTGACCTGAAGAGAACTTAAGGCAGGACTAAGCCTAAACTTTCCAGTTGTCAAAATTATTAAATATAAATGTCTAAAGTGCTGCTGATATGGTTAAGTAGCACGAGAACTGACTACTGGATTTAGCAAAATAGAGATCATAGGTAAACTGGATAAGAACGTGAAATAGTAGTGGAAGGCAGAAGTCTAAGGATTCTAAGGAAAGTGGAAAAGGAGACATTGGAGGCATTATTTTAAATACTGTTCCTAGGAGTTTTCTTCCAGGAGAAGGAATGAAATAGGGCAGTAGCTGGAGCTGTTGTGGGATTATGAGTTTTTCTTCTTTTAGCAGTGGAAGAAATAATAGCATGTTTATAAACTTATTGGAAAAACTGATGTGTATGATGTGAGCGAGTGTGTGTGAGAGAGAGATAGAGTGAAAGAGAGAGGTAAATTCCTAGAACAATGTCCTAATGTGGGCGAGTGGAGAAATGAGATAGAGTCTATAGGATAATATGCAGTTGAGAGATTTTAGAATGACTATGCTGATAGTAATGATCTAGTCGAGTGTGAAAAAGTCATGACAAAGGAGGAGATAGAGCAAGACACGATAATAAAGAAGCAGCTTGTGACATTTTGGAGTATCAGAGGGATTGGGATCCAGTGCACAAATGGAGAAACTGGCTTTAATTGGGAAAGCGTTCATCCACAGTGACAAGAGGGGATGCAGCAGGTATGGGTAGAGATAGGTATAGGTGGGAGGTGGGATTTTTAGAGTCTGTACAAGTTATTTCCTGATATTTTCCACTTCCTCACTCACATTGGAAGGAAGTTGAGGATAAGGAGAGGGGAAGTATTACAATTTGGAAAAGAGGATAAACCAAGACACGGTAGTCTAGAAGAATGAGAAAGGAAAATAGGCTGGGGAAATGCAGTAGGAATGAATAAATGCTATGTAATAGTTATTTGCATTTTAAAATTTGTGTTATTTTTAATTGTTTTTTCAAAATACTCTGATTTGCAGTTGGTTGAATCTATGCGGCGAATGTCAAACTCGCCGGCGCAGAACCTCCAGGTGATGGGGGCTGACTATATTTGAGGACCAGTGTGCTTGTGTTTCTGTCCCTGTCCTAAACTCCTAAACATCTGAATGAGTTGTTGAGCACAGGTGTTTTCCCACCTGGTTCCCTTATTTTTGTTTTTATCACAGTTTTCCTTATATTGTAGTATATAGTACAAAAAAAAAAATTCAGAATAAAGTCTGGTTTCTTTTGTTTTAGTTACTGTACTTGCACTAAAAAAAGTGTGAGATCTCATTTGTTGTTTGTGTGTTAGTTATATCGGTCCACATTTTTTGAGGGGGAAGGGAAGGGGGAAACAGGGTCTTACTCAGTCGCCCAGGCTGGAGTGCAGTGGCATGGTCTGGGCTCACTGCAACTGCCTCCTAGGTTCAAGTGATCCTCCCACCTCAGCCTCCCAAGTAGCTGGGACCACAGGTGAACACCACGGCACCCAGATAACTTTTGTATGTCTTTGTAGAAATGGGGTTGCCCCATATTTCCCAGGCTGATCTTGAACTCCTGGCTTTAACTGATCCATCTGCCTCAGCCTCCCAAAGTGCTGGGATTACAGGCGTGAACCACCGCAACTGGCCCTGACATAGCTTTTAATTTGTGTCATATGGGTGATTGAATTTTGAAATATAGTGCTCCTACTATTTTTCTGCTCTAAGACTGTAGAGCACAAAAGTGGAAATAGCTGTTAGGAAGGCCACCAACAGCATCTACTACAATCAGGTTGAAAAGAGGTTCCCAAAAGTATGAAGAAGAGACAAAGTAGTAGGAAGAATGAAAGAGATATTATAAAAATAGTGAGACGGGCCGGGCGCGGTGGCTCACGCCTGTAATCCCAGCACTTTGGGAGGCTGAGGCGGGCGGATCACGAGGTCAGGAGATCAAGACCATCCTGGCTAACACAGTGAAACCCTGTCTTTACTAAAAATACAAAAAAAAGTAGCCGGGTGTGGTGGTGGGAGCCAGTAGTCCCAGCTACTTGGGAGGCTGAGGCAGGAGAATGGTGTAAACCCGGGAGGCGGAGCTTGCAGTGAGCTGAGATCCGGCCACTGCACTCCAGCCTGTGCAACAGAGCGAGACTCCGTCTCAAAAAAAAAAAAAAAAATTTAAACTAGAAATGTCAACATAAGTTAATATATTGATTTCATAGGGAAAGAATAAACAAATAGACTCTAATTTTTCTTTTAAATTTCCTTTCTTGAATCCAAGGGTTATCGAGAAATATTTACTTATAGATACTAGTTGTTTAACTATCTTTTATTATTGATTTATACTTTTATTGCTTTATAAATAAAATCTGTATAATATTGGTTCTTATGAATTTTTTGAGCCCTTCTTTGTAGCCTTGTATGAGGTTAATTTTTCTAAATTTTATAATTTTGCTTGAAGTGAATGTCTAGTGTCTGTTGATGTAATGTTTATTAGAGCTTATTATATTTTAATGTATAGAAAATAACACTTGCTGTTTTGGGTCTGCTTGATTTATTCATAGTGATTCATAGTTAATAATCTCCAACCATAATTGTGGTTTTATGTATTTTCACTGTAGTTCTGTCAGTTGTTGTTATATAACATTTTTCAGTTGTGTTGTTATATGGATATGGATTCATGATATTGGCACATAACCAAAATAAAATATCTCAATTTTTTTTTCTCATGATCATTTTTAGTTTAAATTATTTAGTCTGTTTCTGGCTGTTTTAGGTTTATATTTATATGTAGTCTTTTTTTTCTATCCCTCTATTTTTGAGCTTCACATGTTCTGCTGCTTAATATTTCTAGATCTCTCAAAAATCCATCAGATCATTAATCACAGTCATTTCCATTTCTCTTTTTTTTTTTTTTTTTTTT
>NW_016808057.1:889927-937759 GCF_001698545.2 Rhinopithecus bieti
CCCAGGCTGGAGTGCAGTGGCCAGATCTCAGCTCACTGCAAGCTCCACCTCCCGGGTTTACGCCATTCTCCTGCCTCAGCCTCTCGAGTAGCTGGGACTACTAGCCACCTCGCCCGGCTAGTTTTTTGTATTTTTTTAGCAGAGACGGGGTTTCACCGTGTTAGCCAGGATGGTCTCGATCTCCTGACCTCATGATCCGCCCGTCTCGGCCTCCCAAAGTGCTGGGATTACAGGCTTGAGCCACCGCACCCGGCCCATTTCTTTAAATTACTATTAGATTGTGATTTACTTCCATTTTTAGTTATTTTTACGTTTGAATTACATTCTTTTTTAATTGATTTATGAAGAGTATTTCTTTAATTTTTCTTTTTGTATTGTTCTAATATCCACTGAATATAGACATTTTCTTCTGCTGATTTAAAAGTGATTCTTCTTTATTAAAATTTACACCAAAGATTAGTTTTTAAATCAGTTTTTAAGCTTATAAATATCTATAAATTATATTTCAGTAAGTTAAACTCTTCATGTGAACTAGAATTCTAGTTCGTAAATATTATGGACATTTAATTTTTTAAGATTGTTTTCCTATGATTATTGCTTTTTTAGACAACAAATATTCCCTTAGATATTTATGCACCCTTAATTCCCATGTGTTTGCAGCATTCTCCTGGATGTATTCTTTACTTGCTGGAGAACATGTCAAAGAAGTTTTTATGCGATAAAGTTTTTGAAGCCCTGCGTGCCTGAAATAGTTTTATTTTACACTCAGAGTTAAATAAAACATTTAGTTGGATATAGAACTCTAGTTTAATGTGCTTTTCTTTCAACACTTTGAAAATGTAACTCCATTGTTTCCTGAATATAGTATAATCCTTGAGAATTTCAGTGTCAATCTGATTATAACTCCGTTATGTGTAATTGGATTTTCTTTTCTAGAAACCTAAAGAACTTTTTATTCTTACTTGATGTTCTCAGTTTTTGCTATAACTTGTCTCACTGTATGTTTGTTCTAATTTATTCGGTTTGCCATTATATATTCTTTTAATCTGAGCTCTTGCATTTTTCTTTAATTTTGAGAATTTTAAGTCATTGTTTCTTCTAAAGTGTCTTTCCCCCTATTTATTTATTCTTTCCCTTTGAAATTAATACATTAACTTATGTTGACATTTCTAGTCTCAATATTTTCATAATATTTCTTTCATTCTTCCCATCACTTTGTCTCTTCTTGATATTTTTGGGAACCTCTTTTTAACCTGATTATGGTAGATACTATGGGTGGCCTTCCCAACAGCTATTTTCGTTTCTTCTTTGTTAACTTTGCTTGTATGACAATGTGCCCAGACCCAGGGAATGTATCAATATTGATATAAGGCAATCAAGAAAGTCCAGTTAGCACTGAACATCTAGGAATGACCATGTGACCTTAGGAGTGTACACATGCATTAAGGCTGAGGGCACTCGGCCCTTTTCCTGAGGCTGGAGAAAGCAAGGGAGAGAGGAGCCAATGTCACTGATGGTGACCTTTTACCAACACTGGAAAATGGAGTCTTGGAGTCCAGATGAGATTTGTTTTAAGAAATATAATTTTTAAAAAATCTTATGTATTATTGTGCATTGATGCTTATACGCAACATATTTGAGTGCATTATTTTATTTAGTTAGTTCTGGATACTATTAGGTTGGTGCAAAAGTAGTTGTGGTTTTGCAGTAACCTACTAGCATATGAAGGAAAGTATTTTGAGGGCTTTGGGGATGTTTTTCTTTATTACTATAGCTGCTATTGATGATAATACAATAGTAATGATCACTCCTATGAATTAGCATTGCAGGACTTTTCCTTAGTTCAGCTAAAAACAGGGTTCTTTGTCCCACAGCCATGAAAATTCAGGCTCACAGACAATTTAAATGGTGAGTAAGACAGGATTTTATTGGGTAAAAGGAAGAAAAGGGGAAACAGGGACTCTTGCAAGAACAGAGTCCTGCTAGAGGACCTCCCGCCCAGCAGTTCAAATCTCAGTTTCCACACAGGAAGAGAAGGGGCCAGGCTCCTCCCTGCTACAAATGTCATGAACTTCCCAAGGCTCCACCTCAGTGGGCGGGCTGGTTGAAGTTCCTCCAGGGACTCCCTCCCACCTGGCTGTCTTACTAGTACTACAACACTGATGATATTATTGTAAAGAAAGGTAAAGGAAAAACCTCTTTAGGTCGTGTGGCTGATCTGTTTCCTTGATTCTCACCTGCTCTGGTCTCTAGTTTACCTGGCGGGGACACTCACTGTTTTGACTACTCATCAGCCTCTACACTACATATCACAGACTGGTATAGAGATTCAACTTATGAGAATTCCTTGTATCTAAATACTACACCAGCCTGATGCAAAGTTTCACCACTGCCCAGTCATTCCTGCTGAGAGGACTCCTTCCACTGAATTGAATTGCTTGGATGTTTAGCGTTTAGCCAGTGTTCTTTGGGATTGGCTCATCTTGATCTGGGTCCACCTATAGTCTTGATTTTGGCTATGTTTTTTTTCTTTTGCCTGAACACCTATCCCCTTTTTACCATCATGATGTCATTTTAGGTGTTCCAAAGCTGACACTGAATGCTACTGGGGACACAATTATGAATTGAAAATAGTGCTGGTCCTCAAAGAGATAATAATCTCAGTAAGAGACAGATAAGTAAATACACGATTATAATATGACCTCAAATATACTATGATAGAGATATTAAAATGCTGTAGAAGTGAAGGAATGTAGGAAGTTTCTTTGCTTAGAGAAGTTGGGAATTAATTTATAGAAATGGTGACATATGAACTGATCCTTGAAAATTCAGTGTTTTTCATTTCAGGAGAGAAAATGTCATGTACAAATATGAAAATGGAATTGTGAAAAATCATGGTACAGTTGAAGGACTTAGCAATTCATTTGCACCCCTTTGAGCTCTTGTGTTATAGGTGTAATGGAGTAAGATACTAAGAATTTAAGAGTAGGATGCACCAAATCAATGATGTTATTTATTTTTTGCTGCCTATAAAAGAATGGGCTTTGTCCTTGGGAAAAGGAGACACTGGTACTGTATTTCTTTGGACTGACTTTTAATTTTCTTTTTTTTTTTTTTTTTTGCCTCAGAATAAACAAGTTCTTCATAGTTTAAGGCTCTGGAATCTGACTCCACGAGTCATTCAGTGCTTCTGTATAGGTGACACTTAACTATTAAAGAAATGATCTAGTGAGAAATATTGGATCTTTCACAGGGCTAGAAAGAAAGAGCTGCTAGTCCCAGTGACAGAATGATTCGCAATGGAGAAGAAAGGGTGGCACGAACAAGTAGTGTTTTAGATTTTGAGGGGGAGATAGAGCATGAAAACACTGGCAACTAAATGCTTGGTTGGTCCCTGGAAGCCTAGAGAGAGATCAGAGGATGAGGGGCACAAGCAATGGGGACCCAGCTCTAAGGGGCAGTGCTTGATTGGCACTAGATTTGATTTCAGAAAATTAAAAAAAAATATGTGTATATATATATATATATATTTGCATCTTGTGTGTCACTGAGTACTTCATCCTATTATCAACATATCTGAGTTCATTATTTTATTTAATTTTATTTTTTGCAAAGGTGTGAACACTTTGAGGATAGGCACTGAATTTTAATCACCTTGTCACGTTAGCAGCTCACATTATGCTGCATATGGAGTAGGTTGTCAACAGATATGTGCTGACTGAACAAATGAAATAAGTGTTAGGAATTCAGAGAGGTTGATATCACCGTCTATTGTAGATTGTATCTGCGTAATTAGGAAAATGTGTAACTTTCAGAGTCACTTCCACACGACTGAAGATCTGTGTGCTTCAGATTCATTATTATTTAGTTCTTCCTAAGGGATGAAATAATGCACACTTGGTTGTAATGACAATTTTCTTCAGCTTTTCTGATGCCAAGGCTATTTTCAACACAGAAAATGGCATGGCCTTATTGAGGGTGATATCACCATGAACAATATGCTAGCGAGGATTGTGTTTTCTTACTGAAGCCCCATCCCCATACATACAAAGGATATTTGTTAGGTGCTCACATTATCCTCTGTGTAAGTTTCAAGCTTACAATTCCTGAGCCGTTAAAAAGTGTGTTTTTTTCCCTTCTGATTTAAATATATTTTCATTGAATAGTTCTAAATATGGCAGGGCTGCTTTTTTAGTTCATATTTTTCATGTGTGTAGATCATCAACATTTTCTTTAATATTACTGAATGTCATATGAAAGGTGCACATCATTCATTAATCATGTAACCTAAAATTACCATTCATGGGTAGCAATTACATATTAGTGTGCTAAATGCTTTGCGGGATTTGAAGCAGTATCTCTGGTAAGATATTATAAGTAGAAAACAAACAAAACAACAACAAAAACTGGGCTACCCTTAATGGTGTGGTGTTCAAAGTCAATTGACCAGGATTCAAGAATGGCAGTACGTTTTGCTTACTGGCTGACTATGGGCAAGTTAGCAATTTCTTTATTTTTGATATGGATATGAAAGTTGTACTTACTGGGATATTATGAGGTTTAAATGAAATAACATATGTGAAAGTACTTCTTATTGCTTTTTAATATTTAAAAAAATCATTTGCTCATATTTTCTTTATTATGGGAAATATGTTGATTTCAGTACTTCAGTGTGTGTGTGTGTGTGTGTGTGTGTGTGTGTGGATGGGTGGGTGGGGTAAGTCAAGGTATGTATTTTATGATTTTCAGAGATTGGTCAGTTGTAGCGTAAAATGGCACTTTAACAGCAATTTTATAACTGTATTTAAGGTGTATAGCAACAACAGTACATTTATGTTTACATATTGCCAGAAGGACTTCATACCAGTGCCCAATGAGTAAGTTGCTTTTACTCAGTATTCAGTGTTTATATGTGATTATTTATGTATGAGTTGGGGGTTCATGCTCTTCCAAAATAGATATTAGAAATAAGCACCTTGATTTTACATTAGATTTAGCACGTTAAAATGCAATCCTAATGAAAATACTCTATTGTATGACAGTATTGTAGATGATTTTCTTAGTTAATTTTCTATTATTCAGAATCTATGGATATTCCTAATGATTCCATTAGAGTTTAAATAACAGAATTCAGCACAAATGTATGTTACTGAGCAGAAGAAACATAATTTCTCTGGAACTGCAGCTGCCGTAGTTGAAGATGAGGCTCTTACTATCCCTTGGGGAGATTACTGTCTCTGCCAGCTGACTTAGTTTTTATACGGCCAGCGATTTATTAGATTGCTTTGCTCTTAAGTGTGATAATAGGCCTTATGCTTAGCAAGGTTTAGAGACTTCCAGTGCATTAATATTTTATGGCAATGACAGGCAAGACACATTTTGTTTACCTAACAAGACAAGCCAAGCCAGGGCTGATGTGGATTGGAGATTAGCACTTTTAACTTGGAGGAACTCAGCCAATTATATATTTAGGGCTTTGCCATGCCTTTTATAATTGTCATTCAATCAGCTCCTTACTTGGTCCATAGCCACTGTATGCAAAGAAACCACCATACCCATATAGTCTGGCCTAAATCAGAGGTAATCTCACTGTTAACTCATAACATTAACCATGTAATGACCATGAATTTTCTAGTGACTTGTTTTCTTCCACTGAAGATCTTACTTCACTTGGAATTTACTGAGCCTTGAGCCAAAGCTTCCACAGACACGTGTATATTACAATTCCATTCAGAAGATCCACTCAATTGATCTGAGTCACCTAGCAGGAAAGTTGTCATCGTGCTCTTGATTTTGGGATTTCATTCCTGTTGTTGCTGTCTTGTTTTTTTTTTTTTTTTTTTTTTTTTTTTTTTTTTTTTTATTTTTTTTAAAAAATTTTTTTTTTTTTTTTTTTTTTTTTTTTTTTTTTTACAAGCTATTTAAAACAATGTGATTCCTGGGCCTTCTACAGATAAGAAGTACAAATAAAACATAATTATTGAAATAGACCAAGTGGGTCACTGCAGCACTATTTTAATTTGTTTCTTTTCTCTATTAAGCAAAGTTGACGGTTGCATCAGTTTTCTTAATGAACAAAAAGCCTAAGTCTCAATGAATAGTAAATATTGGAATATTGATACTCTCTAATTTCAAATTATCTTAGTATATCTAGCTTATATGTTTTTGTACATAAAATTATATGTGCAACATTTCTTCAATGTTCTTAAGGACTATGAGTGTTTAAACCAAATTATTAGGTACTTATTATTTATAATATTAAGCTGCATTTTATACATTAAGTAATAAACATGTAGGATGGATTCTAAATATTATAACCATAATTTAAATATGCAATGGAATTTGAAACTTCTCAAGTTTTCTACATGACCTCAGGATATGACATGAAGTATCATCCGCTCCAAAGATGACAGGGACCTCATTAAGAAAGGAACTTAAAAGTTCTGTCAAATTGGTTATAGTACAGGTTTTGGGGAGGAGGAGGGAGAGGTGGATAGCAGACATAGATTTAGAGTGTGGGAATTGGACAATTAAAATGGAAAGAAGTTCAAATATGTTGAGAAGTCAGTCGGTACATGTGCAAAAACAGAAAACACCATGCACATGTAGATTTAGAAGAATTGCTAATACCCGCAGTGTTCCAATGAGGCATAAACACAAACCATGGCGTGCCCTGCAGGGTCTCTCTGTGTGTTCATTACTTTTGATACCATTCTGTGCAAGCCTCAGAGGAACACAGCCAACTCCCACATCTTGGGGTTAGCATAATCTTGCTGTGGCTGGCACTCAGCCTGTGCTTGACTAAGTCTGCTGATGTTTCTGAGAGGAGAAAAAAAAAGGAAAGCATTTGGTTTGGTTGTACAGATTGCTTTCTTTTATGAAGTGGGGGTGGGCTGGCTGAAGTGGGTGGGAATGTATGTTTTCAACTGGACTAAAGTCTTGAAGATTACAAAATACAACAAAATGAAATTAATTCTTTTTGTTAATGATCAGGATTTATTGTACTCCTTTTGGGGGGTGAGAACTTGATGTGGAAACACAGATCATCCGAAAGAATTACAATCAAGTTATGACATCTCTCCCATCTTTTCCAGAGCTTTTTTCTGTTCCCTATAATTGTCTGGATAGTGTTTATTTAAATGCTAGTTAATTAAATTTTGGTAAGGACCAATGCAACCAGATTTATCTTAGTCTCTTCATCTTCTGTTCCTAATTTATCCTTTAAGGGACTCTGATTGCAAATCCCATAGAAGAAAAATCAGAGGGTGATGAGAGGAAGGAGCAGAGATTGTGCTAAGCTTCATCAACTAGGAAATAAAGTGAAAATGAATTTTCAAAATGCTGGAAAGGAGCAGAGACATACAGGCTTATCCCCTGTGCTTGAGCATGATAGTTTCACTGTAGTCCCTACTTGGTTCATGTGTTCAAAGTATATTTTTTTCTCTCTGTCCCTCCCCTTTCCAGAGCTCTGAGGCTCTCAAATTGAGAGAAGCTCAAAATACCACATTGTTGGGAAAGAGCTGACTCTGGCTTTCTTCAGGGAATTTAGAGGCCCAGTGACTTGGAGCAAATCACATGGCTGGTGATTGGCTTTGTCTCTGTTTTATAAGTGATTAAAAGAAAACCACTTCAATAATCCTCAGACCTCTGCTCTCGACTGGGATCTCTTCCAACCAGGCCTGCTCAGCAGAACCCCTGGGAGGAGGAAAGCACACGAGCTCTCAGCCAAAAAATTAGAAAAACAACAAAGACATTGGAACCGGAAACTTCAATGTGGGCCAGAATTCAAGGGCAATACCTTTTTCCCTCCTGGTTTGAGACTCACATTCAATACTCCCATTTCATCTTTCGTTCCTTCTCTCTCAGCTTTCAGGGCCTTCACGAAACCTTGGAGCATGATTTGATAAACAGTTGCTTTGAACACAGAGACAGTGTGGCTCTGAGTTGCAAGTGGACAGTGGAGTGACAATAATAACAAAGAGAAGATTTAAATCGCATATGATTCTAAAGACAAGTAATGTGTTACTAGGGACAGAGGAGTTCGCTCTATCCTGGGTGGGGTACTCTTAAATGAACGAATTTCAGAACAGATTTCCCAAATGAATGTGTTTCTTCGTCCCTAAACAAACCATGAACAAAACCTAAATTTATTTAGTATTCTTTAGATTAACCTATATTAGTTTTCATTCCAACATCCATGTGTAGGTTTTTGAAATCTAAATCTAAGTGAGGAAGGCCCTACGTTCCAGGTCCTGAAGTCTGAATGCCTGTGTTAGAATCCTAGCTCCACTATCTATTTGCTATATGATCTTAAGTGAACATATGACCTTTCTGGGTCCTCATTCCTCATTTATAAAACGGAGTAATAATAAGGAACCTACCCCTGGGGTTGCTTGAAGCAGTAAAGGAAATAATGGGTATAAGATATTTTACACAGTACCTGCAACATAGGGAGTATTTGAGAAAAATTACTATGTTACCTTTAGAACAGGAAAGTTGCTTTTATGCTTTTCTGTATTCCTATATTATGTAGCTTTTTAAAAAGGGAAGAATGAGTGAAGGATAGTAGTTCTGGAAGATAGTCATTTAGTCATTTTCTCTAACTCTTTTTTCACCTTACAGGTGGATGATAAAGTTACTGAGTCTTTTTCTTACAAAGTCGTATTGGCAGAGTATTTCCTTTAGAATACTGTAGTGTGTTTTCTCCTTTTAAAATTACTAAAATGCCAGGAAATTGTCCATTCTGGAGTCATAGTGGGTTTAGTGTGCTTGAGAACTTGAGTATTTTCTTGTGCTTATGGTCATATAAATGCAGACACACAGAAAACAAGGTTATATAAAGTCACATCTGTACCTTGAATCATATTCATTTAATAATAATGTTTAATAGCTTAAAAATACATTGTATTGCTATTTTCGTTTCACTCAGAAGTATCTGGATGAAAGAAAATCTAGAAGTAATTATGATTTCTGCACATAAGACTTGTTTTTTTATTTTATGCTATTAGCTATTTAATACTGCAAGTATTTGTACAATGGTCAAAACATTAGAAATAATTAGTCTGAATGTGTTTAAACCTCAACAGAAAACACTTGTGTTCTAACAGATCTAAATATTTAATGAGATTTTGAAAACCACAATTACAGCTTTTATAGAAAAGGAACGTTACCTCTGAGACCTGAAAAAAGACTGTTTATTATATAAAGAAAGGGACTTTATATTTTTAATGTATAATTTAATAAGAATTCTACCATTCCAACCTCGAAATCTACAGTTTGAGAAGAAAACAAAAAAGTCATGTCAGAAAATATTTTAGAAGGGTAGCACCTATTTATTTTTTAGGAAAATGTCCAAAGTATACAGAAGGCAGAAATCTAACTCAGGCTGTTTTAGTTTATTGAATTTTCTGTTCCTTGAAAATCATAGCACAACTCTCTAGAGACACCTATAAGGATGTATTACATCATAAAGTACACCAAGGATACTAACCCATGTTATTAAACTGTCAACATACATTATACTACAATTTGTCCTCAATCCAATGCAACTAAAAGCCACATTGTTGGCAGGAAGTTTAAAACATAAGACTATTCTCTAATCATCTAAAGCCGAAGGTACTTTGGGGAAAAATGCTGTAATAATTGCTGCACTACTCCATAGTGGCATGTGTGAATTTCATTGGTTTTGTACAGCAAATGTTCAGCTATTAGAAGAAAGGATTCAGGAGGATTACCACTTAAAGGCTTTTACTAGTGATGCTGTAGATGTCTCATTTCACAGCGTATTAATAGTGGATTCGTATAATACCAACAGGGAGAAATAAATCTTAGAAACTAGAATTTAAATAATGTTTGATTTTCACACAAATATTTAGCAGAAAATCTGAGATTGTAATATTGTCAATAACATAAAATCTCACAATTATAGAAAGTTTCTGCATCTTTTTAAAATCTAAAATTTAGGTAATTTCACAGAAATGTGGACAGGTTACATGCTAACCAGGATTTCCTATGAAACTTTGTCTCAGAAATAGATAAAATGTTCATGAAAGGGAGGATTTGCCAATGGAGGTAAAAGTTCCTGTTCAAAGATTATAAAGGCTTGCTTTCACATGTGTGATATGTGTCACATCATGACAAATTTCAGATACTTACTTCCTGGGAAACTTTCAAAGTTAAGACAACAGAAGACATGAGCTAGTAGCACAGAATAAATTCTATTAAGTTTTCCTTAAATATGAGTAGAAAAGACAGGGGAGCAGTGGAACAGGAGACTTCTTTTCTTTTTTTATTTGAGTCACCTTGCCTCGCCTCTTGTCTCATCAAAAGAGAGTACCTGGCAAGTGACACAGTATTTTTCAGCTTTACTCTTCTCTTCTCTATTTATTTTATTTTATTTTGTTTTATTTTACTTTACATTCTGGGATACAAGTGCAGAAAGTGTAGGTTTGTTACATAGGTATATTTATGCCATGGTGGTTTGCTGCACCCATCAACCCATCATCTAGGTTTTAAGCCCCACATTCATTAGCTATGTGTCCTAATGCTCTCCCTCCCCTGGGCCCCGGTGTGTGATGTTCCGTTCCTTATGTCTATGTGTTCTAATTGTTCACCTCCCACTTATGAGTGAGAACATATGGTGTTTGGTTTTCTGTTCCTGTGTTAGTTTGCTGAGGATGATGGCTTCCAACTTCATCCATGTCCCTGCAAAGGACATGATCTCATTTCTTTTTTAGGCTGCATAGTATTCCATGGTGTATATGTACCACATTTTCTTTATCCAGTCTATGATTGATGGGTATTTGGGTTGGTTCCATGTCTTCACTATTGTGAATAGTGCTGCAGTAAACATACGTGTGCGTGTGTCTTTATAGTAGAATGATTTACATTCCTTTAGGTATATCCCCAGTAATGGGATTGCTGGGTCAAATGGTATTTCTGGTTCTAGATCCTTGAGGAATCACCACACTGTGTTCCAGAATGGTTGAACTAATTTATACTCCCATCAATGGTGTAAAAGAGTTCCTAGTTCTCCACATCCTCGTCAGCATCTGTTTTATATCTCTTCAAAATAATTTTGTTTTTTAATTTTACTTTAAATTCTCGGATACATGTGCAGAATGTGCAGATTTGTTACATAGGTATGCATGTGCCGTGGTGGTTTGATAAATCTATTAACCCGTCATCTGGGTTTAAGCCCTGCATGCATTAGGTATTTGTCCTAATGCTCTCCCTCTGCTTGCCCCCCATCCCCTGACAGGTCCCTGTGTGTGATGTTCCCTTCCCTGTGTCCATGTGTTCTCATTGTTAAACTCCCACTTATAAGAGAGAACATGCAGGGTTTTGTTTTCTGTTCCTGTGTTAGTTTGCTGAGAATGATGGTTTCCAGCTTCATCCATGTCCCTGCAAAGGACATGAACTCATCCTTTTTTATGGATGCATAATATTCCATGGTGTATATGTACCACACTGTCTTTATCCAGTCTATCATTAATTGGCGTTTGGGTTTGTTCCAAGTTTTGCTGTTATAAATAGTGCTGCAGTAAACATATGTGTGCGTGTATCCTCATAATAGAATGATTTATATTCCTTTGGGTGTATACACAGTAATGGGATTGCTAGGTCAAATGGTATTTCTGGTTCTAGATCCTTGAGGAATCACCACACTGTCTTCCACAATGGTTGAACTAATTTACACTCCCAACAAGTGTAAAAGTGTTCCTATTTCTCCACATCCTCACCACCATCTGTTGTTTCCTGACTTTTTAGTAATCGTCATTCTAACTGTCATGAGATGATATCCCATTGTGGTTTTGATTTGCATTTCTCGAATGATCAGAGATGTTGAGCTTTTTTTTCGTAAGTTTGTTCACATAAGTGTCTTCTTTTGAGATGTGTTTGTTCACACATTTGCCCACTTTTTGATGGGGTTATGTTTTCTTGTAAGTTTGTTTAAGTTCCTTGTAGATTCTGAATATTAGACCTTTATCAGATAGGTAGACTGTAAAAATTTTCTCCCATTCTGTAGGTTGCCTGTTCATTGTGATGATAGTTTTCTATTGCTTTGCGAAAGCTCTTTAGTTTAATTAGATCCCATTTGTCAATTTGGGATTTTGTTCCCATTGCTTTTGGTGTTTTTGTCATGAAGTCTTTGCCCATGTCTGTTTCCTGAATGTTATTGCCTAGGTTTTCTTCTACGGTATTTATGATTTTGGTTTTACATTTAAGTCTTTAATTCAACTTGAGTTAATTTTGTATGATGTGTAAGGAGTCCAGCTTCAGTTTTCTGCATATGGCTGGCCAGTTCTCCCAGCACCATTTATTAAATAGGGAATCCTTTCCGCATTGCTTGTTTTTGTCAGGTTTGTCGAAGATCAGATGGTTGTAGATGTGTGATGTTATTTCTGAGATCTCTGTTCTGTTCCTTTGGTCTATATGTCTGCTTTGGAACCAGCAACATGCTGTTTTGGTTACTGTAGCCTTGTAATATAGTTTGAAGTCAGGTAGCATGATGCCTCCAGCTTTGTTTTTTTTTTGTTTAGGATTGTCTTAACTATACGGGCTCTTTTTTGACTCCATTTGAAATTTAAAGTAGTTTTTTTTTTTTTTTTTTTTTTCCAATTCTGTGTAGAAAGTTAATGGTAATTTGATGGGAATAGCACTGAATCTAAATTACTTTGGGCAGTATGGCCATTTTCACGATATTGATTCCTCTTAGGCATGAGGATGGAACGTATTTCCATTTGTGTCCTCTCTTATTGCCTTGACCAGTGGTTTATAGTTCTCCTTGAAGAGGTCCTTCACGTTCCTTGTTAGCTGTATTCCTAGGTATTTTATTCTCTTTGTAGCAATTGTAAATGGGAGTTCACTAATGATTTGTCTCTCTGTGTGTCTATTATTGGTGTATAGGAATGCTTGTGTGTGTGTTTTTTTTTTTTTTTTTTTTTTTTTTGAGACAGAGTCTTGCTCTGTTGCCCAGGCTGGAGTACAGTGGCATGATCTTAGCTCATTGCAATCTGCTGCCTCCGGGATTCAAGCAATTTTCCTGCCTTAGCCTCCCGAGTAGCTGGGATTACAGGTGTGTGCCACCACCCCTGGCTAGTTTTTGTATTTTTAGTAGAGGTGGGGTTTCACCACGTTGGTCAGGCTGGTCTTGAACTCCTGACCTTGTGATCTGCCTACCTCGGCCTCCCAAACTGGTGGGATTACAGGTGTGAGCCATCACGCCTGACCTGCTTGTGATTTTTCCACATTGATATTTTTATCCTGAGACTTTGCTGAAGTTGCTTATCAGCTTAAGGAGTTTTTGTGTTGAGATGATGGGGTTTTCTAAATACAGAATCATGTAGTCTGCAAACAGAGACAATTTGACTTCCTCTCTATTTGAATACCCTTTATTTCTTTCTCTTGTCTGATTGCCCTGGCCAGAACTTCCAATACTATGTTGAATAGGAGTGGTGAGAGAGGAAATTCTTGTCTTGTGCTGGGTTTCAAAGGGAATGCTTTCAGTTTTTGCCCATCCAGTATGATACTGGCTGTGGGTTTGTCATAAATAGCTCTCTTCCTTATACTTGAACACATAGAGGCCATTGTAGGATTATTAATTCACCTAATTTCAATATTGTTGTATCTCAAAGAATAGAGAAGCCTTGGAATGAGGGAGAGAGAAGGGGGAATGGCTGGTCAATTGAGCAGTCAGAACACACCCAACATTTATTGATAAAGTTCATTGTCTTATAAGGACGTGGTTTATGGTGCGCCTAAATAGTTATAATAGTAACATCAAAGATCGTAGATCACTATAACAGATATAATAATAATATAAAAATTTGAAATATTGAAATAATAACCAAAATGTAACACAGGGACACAAAGTAAGCACATGGTGTTGAGAAAATGGCACCAATAGATTTGCTCAACACATGGTTGCCACAAACCTTCAATTTGTATTAAAAAAGGCAGTTATCTGTGAAGCACAGATAAAGTGAAACACAATAAAATAAGGCATGACTCTATGGTGACACATTTATAGCATAATCTACCCAACATCTATTATTACATTTATAAGAATTCCTTTTGCTCTGTTAAAATTGTATCTAACACTTGTTTTATATTTAATTTTACCATGTTTTCCTGGAGTACTCCATTGACTGCTGTGTTAGTCCATTTTCACACTGCTATAAAGATGTTACCCAAGACTGGGTAATTAACAGAGGAAAGAGGTTTAATTGATTTATAGCTCCTCGTGGTTGGAAAAGCCCCGGGAAGCTTACAATCATGGCAGAAGGTGAAGGAGAAACAAGTACCTTCTTCACAAGGCACCAGAAAAGAGAAGAAAGAAGAAGGAACTTCCAAACCCTTAAAAAACCGTCAGAACTTGTAAGAAGTCACTCACTATCTTGAGAACAGCAAGGGGGAAGTCACCCCCATGATCCAGTCACCTCCCTCCCTCGACAAGTGGGAATTACAATCTCTCTCCCTCAACACGTGGAAATTGCAATTAGAGATGAGATTTGGGTGGTGACACAGCCAAACCATATCAAGTACAGAATCTTGACTTTCTAGACTCTTCTTTAATTTATTGTGTATGAAAGTTCTCACACTACATTTTTCCAATGATTCTACTTCTTGACTATCTCACGACCTAGAAGGAATCCTCTGAAGTCCAGTGTGTGGGTACTCATGATTGAGTTTTCCCTGAAGAGTCGAGATTTAATGAAAACACAATTTCTGTGGAAGTGACAGCTACCTGTCCGCCAGAGATTCATAGACTCTTTCTATGTCATAGATTCGTTGAGTCCCTAAATCACCTCTGGTGGAGAGACATCACTGAACAGGAAAGTTTTAGAATTTTCAGAAGCAAAATTAAACCTTTTTTAAAGCCACTGAGATTTGCATTAAGCTACTGAGATTTCAGGGTTTATCTCTTGGAAAGGTTTTGTAACTTTGCTAACATAGTTCTTTGCAATAAAATAATTGAGCTTAGATAGATTATAGAATTTTATAGAACAGAATGACTTCCTTAGCTGACAGGTCATAACTGGACAGTCCCTGACCATCCTGGGTAATGATTTCTTGAACAAAGAAAAACACCAACTGAGTTTTTTCTCTTCCTAAATCTGTTTCCAACCTCTTATGTTTTCAGGCTCAAAACTCTTTTTATTTAACATACAGTTTATATGCTTTTCTGCCTATGAGAAATTTTACCAAAAATGGGGAAAGTTCATAATGAGCAAATGTGTATTTTACTAATTCATCTAGGGCCTGGTAATATCCCATAATCTTTCTGTTATTCTGTAATTAAAGATATAAGACAGAGGAATAAAAAATGATGAGAATTCATGAGACAATCACATCCTAAAATATTCATGAATATAATTTCATGATCTACAAACAGCCAAATTCTATAGCTCTTTGCACAGTTTTTTCCCATCTGGTGACTATGAATCACAGACAATCAAATTTATGTAGGATTATGGACTCATGATGTAAAAGAAATTAGGTTGCTCTCTAAATTTTAGCTGGAGCCATGGTTTTTCAATTCAGATAAATGTGTATGTGCTTGCATGTGTGTATTTATTAACACATTTTTTTCCTTCAGACATTTTCCAATTTAGATTCGAGAAGAATATTTATGGAATGAGATTTTAAAGCCTGTCTTACACACTCATATGTAATAATTTCATTATTAGATATAGTGTTAGATGTTATATTTTTGTTTCTACCTTTGCACCCTTATAGTATGTCAATATATTTTGGATACAGCTTGGTTTCACAGAACTTTTTAGCATGCATGTTCTTTTAGGCAGTAAACATTCTGTATACAGGCATATATGTTTGTTAACCTTTTAATACCTGTCTACAGATTTATGAGCACTGAAATTGCCAATGAGTTGCTACATAGACAGTATGACCAACAGATAACAGTGGGTCACCCTTTGTGTAGGGTGAAGCTGATTTGATAGTTAAGTTAGTAATTGCAGTTACTAGTAAGTTAGACTTTATTTTAGTTTCTCTGGATAAAAGGGTTATATTAGGTGTACATCTTGCTATTCATAGTAAAGTGGTATTAGTAATTCTTTTACACTTATATTGTCCTTGTTAAGGCTTGAATTTTTCTTAAGAAAATAAAGTTTTAGCATGAGTTCATTTCCAGACTTTTCCTAGGTCATTGACTAAGAATTAGTGAAACATATGAATTCATTTTTTGGTCTGCATAAGGCCAAAATACATTGCTTGGCAAATGCTCCCAGCACCTAGACTGACTGGTTGAAGTGTGTTTTGGGATAGTGCAGACATAACCACAGAGTGATTATGACTGGCATACTGTTGTTGACTTACTTTATAACATTCAAAAATAATATTTTAAAAATCACTAAATACAATCCACATATAAAAGTTTATAAAATGTAAACATGTAGCAAGATGAATAAAATGCAAACCCTTGTAACTACTACCCAAGTCCAGAAATAGAATATTATTTATGCCCTTTATATTGCGAAACTTATGTATTTCTTTCATAGATTTCCTGTTTTGTCCAGCATATATTAGGTTTTAATATTGATGCAGGCCTTTTTGAAATAAATTATAAAGGTTTCACTAATTGTAGAATAATGTTATATTATGTCCCACTTTCTCAAGTAATACATCAGATAATTTTTCATTTAACTTTTGTCTTTAAAAATATAAATATTTATTTGTTTGTTTTTGAGACAGTCTCACTTTGTTGCCCAGGTTGGAGTGCAGTGGCACAATCTCAGCTCACTGCAACCTCCACCTCCCAGGTTCAAGCGATTCTCGTGCCTCAGCCTCCCAAGCAGCTGGAATTACAGGTGCACGACACCACTCCCAGCTAATTGTTTGTATTTTTAGTAGAGACGGGACTTCACCATGTTGGCCAGGCTGGTCTTGAACTCCTGACCTCAAGTGATCTGCCCACCTCAGCCTTCCAAAGTGCTGGGATTACAGGCATGAGCCACTGTGCTCAGCCAAAAATACAAACTTTTAGATTTATATGTTTGTTGATTTTCTTATCCTTTTAAATTTGTGTCCTAATATAAGCATCTAACCTCTAATATTTCTGAAGTTAGAGAATATTTAAGGCAGAAAAATAACAAGATATTCTACTCCACTGTGCTTCAGGGCCTGAACCACCGTAGGAGACTGTGTCTGTTTTTCTTCTCTTTCTTTACAGTGTTCGCAGTTGGCTCAGAATACTGCTGTCTATCTAATTGTTTTTATCACTTGATAGGAATGTTACTTTTTTTTTTTTTCTCAGAGAACTATACTTGTTGCCTATTAGCCTGAGGATTAGATTTAAGCTGCTCATTTTTATACCCAAAATGAATCAGTCATGTCATTATAAACTAAGTTAATCTCTTGCTGCCCTTAGAAGAGAATAGAAATGTTCTTATCTGTTAATTATGTCACACTTATCACAGCATTTCATAATCACTGTCTCCTTCTGGTGCTGTTTGGTCTTTGCAAATGTGGTATGCAACTTTCTCTTGGTGGCTTCCTCTCAGTGGAGGGTGAAGTTGATTTGACTTAGTTAAGCATGTCACATCAGTCTTTAGAAAGTGGATTTCATTTTATTTTATGTTTCTCAAGTATAAGCATTATACTGGATGTTCAATTTGTGGTAAAGTGGCATTAGTGTATTCATTTACAATTGTATTATCCTTGTCGAGGCTTGAATTTTAGGAGATAAGTAAAGTTTTATCATGAATTCATTTTCATATCTGCATCAGGCCATTTACTAAGATTTAGTGAAATATACAAATTATTTTATTTCTCCTTAAGTATTATATATATACTTCTGCAGAAAATTTTTATAAACTACTTAAGAAGTATACTTAAAAGTAAATAAAACTCTGACCAAGGTGTTTAAATGCAAAATGGATGGATCTGATTTTGGACATACTAGTTTGAGATGCGTGGCACACAGGAAAAACCATTAGTCTGAAGCTCTAAATGAAGGTTGGGGCTAGAATTCCATGTTCGGGACTTGTTTATATAATAGGAAGAAATGCCATGATTTACTTGTGTGTTTTGTGTTTATAAGTGTTGGGCCTACCTTTGCCTCTCATCTCCAACAAATTATTCTAGGTATTGTAAATAACAGAAGAAGTTCTAACAAAATAATATGTTTAATAGAATATACCTATTATTATAGATCCTTGCCTTAGTACAGCTAATGGAATGAGATTGAGTTGTTTGGAACTTACTGCACTCAGATGAACCATGCAGTTTATCCTTATCACAGGTCACTGGAATCACGTACATATGACTTGATTTAGTTTATAATATTCCACTCAAGTTCATATTATTTTGGTTATTTAAAAAGATGTAGTGATAAATTCAGAATTCCAGAAAACAAAACATATCATGATCTTTGAAATATATTTGTTCCTTCTATTCATTGTCTTATAAATGTAATTTGAAAATCATTGGAGTCTTCTTATTTTATGCTCGCAAATGCCCTGTGAGTATAGCATAGTATATATTACCATTTTTGATATTTGCAGAAATGGGCACTCAAAACAAAATGACATGGCCAAGGTAACCCAGTTTATAAATGGCAGAGTCAGTACTTGAATTCAGGGGTTCTGAACTCAGGACCTATCCCACAAAATTATTATTTTTTTAATAGCATATTGAGAGCTGTACCAAGTTAGATTAGTTGACAATAATGGTTTTCATTTTTGTAAATATTTTAAAACATGTATTTAAGATATTATCAATCTGTTTTACAGCTGAGGAAGTTAAAGCAGGAAAAATGTCTGACCAGCATGAGATCAATGTATTCAGTGAGATTAGTTGTTGTATCCTAAATTTTTTACTTTTAGGCCACAGAAAATAATGGTGATAATGTTTCATACCTACAAATATGCTATGTATTGCAGTTCATTATAAAATGGATGTTGGCACAAGTTGAAAGGGAAATTTATGTGTGGAAGCATTCTTTTTATTTTTAGAAATGCTTATTAATCTTTTACTAAAATATGACTGCAATTACAGAGTCCAATTGTAGTTTTGTATTTTAAATATTGCAAAGAGAAAAATATCAAGTGGTTAGGTCATCAAACATAACCTTTAAAAAGATGCAGTGTAATCTGAAGTCCCACAGGAGACTTAAATTTAGGCTTGTTGTAAAGTGTGCCATTTGGTTATAGAGAAATTAAACAAAAAAATCAATTGTCATTATTAGTAGAGAGCTTACTCTAAATTAATGGTGTATGTTGTTAATGAACCATTCCTACAAAGCTAATAGAGCCAGAGAAGTAAAGGCTATTTCCAACACTATACATATTCCCCTAACATAATCAAGTAAGCCAGTACCCAACCATGAAAGTTATATTGATTTGGACAATTTTTTAAACAGTAAGTTAAAAAAAAAAGTAGTGTCTTCCTGAGAGGAAAATGATATGATTACCAAAAGTCATTTTATTTTCAGTGAAAAAAGAAACATCTCTGACTGCAGAGAGCATGAAAAATACATCTTAAAATAATTGTATGGCCCAGGAAAGCAGCCAAGGAAACACTTTATGTGCAGGTAGCAAAATAAACATCATAATTATTTGTTGTGTAGACTACATTGATCAAAATTTCATTTGGATTTTAAAACTTCCAATTACTTGTATCTAATTTTCCTACCTAGCACACATTTGCCATTGAAACTAAGTTTTTGATATTTCCTTATAAGCAAAGTTAATTCATGTTAAAAAAATATACTCCATTTGAACCTGTGGCATACTGTGCAATAGATAAAATTCAGGAGAATGTTTAGGTATAAGTAGAAACTGCAGTTTTCCTCTTCCATCAAAACTGTTTTGAACTACATCTTGTCTATATGTTAGTAGGTAAAGCAGAGATAACTCTGTGTACATGATGGTGGTACTAGTAGCAGGTTGGAGGCAGAAGTGAGTTTTTGACTGTAGAAACATTTAAAGCTGTATAAATTGCGCAACCAAATATGGCTTTTATGGCTCCTTTTGAAATCAATCCAAGATGCCACCCTTCTCCAAAAAATGCCAACTGAAAAGGAGATGGAACAGGCTGGCCAGGCAGAACCTTCCAATGATTTTCCTTTCTGCAGCAACACCAAATTGAACAATTATCTGCACAAGAAAGCATCTTCATAAGAACCAAAAATTGGCCAGACGCAGTGGCTCATGCCTGTAATCCCAGCACTTTGGGAGGCTGAAGTGGGCAGATCATGTGAAGTCAGGAGTTCCAGGTCAGCCTGGCCAACATGGTAAAACCCCATCTCTACTAAAAATACAAAAATTAGCCGGGCACAGTGGCACATGCCTGTAATTCCAGCTACTTGGGAGACTGGGGTAGGAGAATGCTTGAACCCTGGAGGTTGAGGTTGCGGTGAGCCGAGATCATTCCACTGCACTGCAGCCTGGGCAACAAGAGCAAAACTCCTTCTCAAAAAACAAACAAACAAACAAAAAACAGAAAAAATCAGATGGTGATCATAGTATCTGGTTTTAACATCGTATCAAGGAAAGTGGCACTGAAGAGGGTAAGAAAGAAAGTCTTGCACTGCCCATACCATCCCTCACCCAGCCCCCAGCAGCACGGAGAGAGAATCTGTGTGTTTTGGGGAGGGACAGCAAAGTGATTGTGGGACTTTGCGTGGGAATTCAGCGCTGCCCTGTCTCAGTGGAACACAACACAGGGCAGAATTTGGCTGGTGCCCATGGAGAGAGCATTTAAATCAGCCTCAATCACCCCAGCAATAGGAACCTGAATTTTGGCTAGCTCCATCACCAGTGGACTAAAGCGTGGTGGTATCCTGAACACATTTGAAAGGTAGTCAGGCCACAAGAACAGCAGTACTTGGGCAAGTCTTGGTGCTATGCTGGACTCAGAGCCAGTGGACTTGGGGTGCACGTGACCCAGTGAGGCACCAGCGGAAACAGCCAAGGGAGTACCTGTGGCACCCCTCCTCCAACTCCAGGCAGTGAAGCTTAATGAGAGACTCCTTTCGCTTATGGAAAGAAGAAGGAAGAGGAAAGAGGACTTTCTCTTCCAACTTGGATACTAGCTCAGCTACAGTAAAATAAAGCATCTGGCAGAATCCTGAAGCTTTTGATTCCAGGCCCTAGCTCCCAGATGATATTCCTAGATCCACCCTGGGGCAGAAAAGCACCTACTTCTCTGAAGGACAGGACCCAGTCCTGGCAGGATTTGCCGCCAACTGAATGAAGGATCCCTTGGGCGTTGCATAAACATCAACAGTAGCCAGGCAGTAGTCACCATGGTCCTTGTGTGAGACCCAAGTGCCTTTCAGGCCTCAGGTGTGACCCAGTCCCAGCTGTAGTGGCCACAGGAATGCTTGCTTCACCCCTCCCTCAACTCAAGGCAATGCAGCATGAAGAGAGATACTCCATTTATTTGAGACGAAGTGAGGGAAGTGAACAAGGGGCCGTGCTTGGTATTCCTGGGAATTCTTCTGGCTCTAACTCAAGCTCTACAAATCTGCAAAAGTTACAGCGTTACTGGACTTGGGGCACCCTCCAGTGCTATATGGCTGTAGTGCCCAAATACCTAGATAAAAACAATTCCTTTTGAATGCCTGGAAAGCCTTCTCAAGAAGGATGAATACAAACAAGCCCAGACTGTGAAGATTGGAATAAATACCTAACTCGTCAAGCCTAGATATCAATAAACATCCACAAGCATCAAGAACATCTAGAAAAACATGACCTCATCAAACGAACTAGGGCACCAGTGATCTAGAGATGTGTGACCTTTCAGACAGTATTCAAACAAGCTAATTTTAGGAAGTTCAGCTAACTTCAAGATAACACAGAGAAGAAATTCAGAGTACTATCAGGTACATTTAACAGAGGGATTGCAAGCAGAATTTATGGAGCTGAAAGATTCAATTGACAAACGAAAGAATGCATTGGAATCTCTCAACAGCAGGATTGACCAGACAGAAGAAATGATTAGTGAGCTTGAAGAGAGGCTATATGAAAATACACAGTCAGAGAGGAAAATATGGAAGAATGAAGCAAGACTATACGATCTAGAAATAGCCTCGCAGAGGTAAATCTACAAGAGATCGGCTTTAAAGAGGAGGCAGAGAAAGAGATCCGTGTAGAAATTTAATTCCAATAAATAATAACAGAATTTTCAAAACGTGGAGAAAGATATCAACATTTAAGGACAAGAAGGTCGTAGAACACCAACCAGGCTTGACCCAAATAAGACTACCTCAAGACATCTAATAATCAAACTCCCAAATATAAAGATTTTAAAAGCAACAAGAGAAAAGAAACAAATAACATATAAAGGAGATCCCCTATGACTGGCAGCAGACTTGTCAGTGAAAAGCTTACCATCCAGGAGAGAGCGGCGTGCATGACATATTCAAAGTGCTTCAGGAAAAACAAAAAACAAAAACCCTTTTATCCTAGAATATTATACCCAGTGAAAATATCCTTTAAATGTAAAGGAGAAAAAATGCTTTTGCAGGGAAGTAAAAGCTGTTGAATTTTGTCAACATTAGACCTGTCTCACAAGAAATGCCAAAGGGAGTTCTTTAATCTGAAAAAAAAAAGGATGTTAATGAGCAATAATAAATGTGAAGATACAAAACTCACTGGTAACAGTGAGGACACAGACAAATACAGAATATCCTAACACTGTAGCTGTGGTATGTAAATCATATGTTCAGTAGGAAGACTCAAAGACAAACCTGTTAAAAATAACTACAATAACTTTTAAGAGGTAGATAGTATAAAAAGTGGAAACAACAAGAAGTTAGAAAGCAGGATGTATGGACTTCAGATACAGAGTTTTTATTAGTTATCTCCTTGCTTGTTTGTTGATGCATTGTTTTTTTTGCAATCAGAGTTGTCATCAGTTGGAAATACTGGCTTGTAAAATGTTATTTGCAAGCATCATGGTAACTTCAAATTAAAAAACCTACAACAGATATACAAAAAATAATAAGTAAGAAATTAAAACATGCCAATAGAGAAAATCATTTTTACATGAAGGAAGACAGGAAAGGAAGAATAAAGGCCCACAAAACAACCAGAAAATAAATAACAACATGGCAGTAATAAGTACTTACTTATCAATAATAACCCTGAATGTAAATAGACTAAATTTTCCAATAAAGAAATATACAGTGACTGGATTTAAAAAAGACTCAATTATATAGTGTCTATAAGAAACTAACTTCACTTATAAAGATGCACACAGACTGAAAATAAAGGGATAGATGAAAGAGGCAAATGGAATCCAAATAAAGAACAGTAGTAGTTATATCAGAGGAAATACATTTGAATTCAAAAATATCAAAAGAGACAAGGTTATTGTATAATGATAAAAGGATCAGTTCAACAAGAGGATATAATAATTGTAAATATATATACACCCAACGCTGGAGCACCCAGATATAAAGCAAGTATTATTAGAGCTAAAGGGAGATACACTCCCAGTACAATCATAGCTGGTAACCTCAACACCCCACTTTCAGCATTGAACAGATCATCCAGAAAGAAAATCAACAACAACAATAAAATTAGACTTAATCTGCACTATAAACCAAGTAGACCAAATAGATATTTACACAACATTACTTTCAAGACTTGGTAAATACACATTCTTCTCCTTGGCATATGGATTATTCTCAGAAATAGACCATACAATAGGCCACAAAACAAGTCATAAGAAAATTCCAAACACTGATGACCACCATGGAATAAAACTAGAAATCAATAACAAGAGGAACTTTAAAAACCATAGAAACACATGGAAATTAAATAATATGCTCCTTAATGACCCATGGGTCAATGAAGAAATTAATGAGGAAATTAAAAATTTATTGGAAAAGATGATAATGGAAACACAGCGTACTAAAATCTATGGGATGCAGCAAAAGCAATACTAACAGGAAAGTTTGTAGCAATAAGTGGCTACATCAAAAAAATAAAAATAAAAATTCAAATAAACATCCTCATAATACATCTTAACTAGAAAAGCAAGTGAAACCCAAACCCAAAATTGGTAGAAGGAAAGAAATAATAAATTACAGCAGAAATGAAATTGAAATCAAAACATACAAAAGATCAATAAATCAAAATGTTTTTTGAAAAGATAGAATAAGCAACACTAAGAAAAAAATAAAATCAGAGGTGAAAAGGAGACACTACAACTTATAACACAGAAATTCAAAGCATCTTTAGGGATTACTATGAGCAACTATATGCCAATAAATTAAAATCATAGAAGAAATGGATAAATTCCTAGACACATGTATGTCTAGGTCCCTAAACAACCTAACAAGATTGAACCAATATGGTGATTTCTCAAGGATCTAGAACTAGAAATACCATTTGACCCAGCCATCCCATTACTGGGTATATACCCAAAGGATTATAAATCATGCTGCTATAAAGACACATGCACATGTATGTTTATTGCAGCACTATTCACAATAGCAAAGACTTGGAACCAACCCAAATGTCCATCAATGACAGAGTGGATTAAGAAAATGTGGCACATATACACCATGGAATACTATGCAGCCATAAAAAAGGATGAGTTTGTGTCCTTTGTAGGGACATGGATGCAACTGGAAACCATCATTCTCAGCAAACTATCACAAGAACAGAAAACCAGACACTGCATGTTCTCACTCATAGGTGGGAATTGAACAATGAGATCACTTGGACACAGTAAGGGGAACATCACACACTGGGGCTTGTTTTGGGGTCGGGGGAGGGATAGCATTAGGAGATATAACTAATGTAAATGACAGGTTAATGGGTGCAGCACACCAATATGGCACAGGTATGCATATGTAACAAACCTGCAAGTTTTGCACATGTACCCTAGAACATAAAGTATAATGCAAAAAAGAAAATCTTAATGTTTTATATATTCTAAATAAAAGAGATTTACATATTCTAAATTTAAAAAAAAAGAAATCCAAAACCTGAATAGATGAATAACAAGTAATGAGATCAGAGTCATAATAAAAAGTCCCCATCAAAGAAAAGCTTAGGACCTGATAGCTGATTGCTGAATCTTACCAGACATTTAAAGAAGAACTAATACCAACCCTACTGAAACTATTCCAAAAAATTGAGGAGGCAATACTTTAAAATTTATTCTACATGGTCATTGTTACTCTGATACTAAAACCAGACAAAAACACAAGGAAAGCAAACTATAGACCAGTATCTCTGATGCAAAATGATACACAAATCAATCAATATGATACACCATATCAATGGGATGAAGGATGAAAACTATATGGTTATTTCAATTGCTGATGTGAAAGCCCTTGATAAAATTCAACATCCCTTTAAAAAAACCCTCCAAAAACTAGAGGTAGAAGGAACACACCTCAACACAATAAAAGGTATGTATGACAGACACACAGCTAGCGTCATACTGAATGGGGAAAAACTGAAAGCCTTTCCTGTAAGATCTGGAACAAGGTAAAGATGCCCACTTTCACCACTGTTCTTCAATATAGTATTGGAACTCCTAGCAAGAGCAGTTTCCTTGTTTGCAGATGATATGATCTTATATTTTGAAAAACCTAAAGACTCTATCAAAAGACTATTAGAACTGATAAACAAATTCAGTAAAGTTGCAGTAAACAAAATCAACATAGAAAAATCGGTTGAATTTCTGGATGCCAACAATGAACAATCTGAAAAAGAAATCAGTAAAGTAATCCCATCTATGATTGCTACAAATAAAATACCTAGGAATAACCTTAACCAAAGAAGTAAAAGATCTCTAAAATGGAAGTATAAAATATTGATGAAAAAAATTGCAGAGGACACAAAAAATGGGAAGATATTTCATGTTCATGAATTGGAAGAATCAATATTATTAAAATGTCCATAGTACTGAAAGCTATCTATAGATTCAATGCAATTCCTATGAAAATACCAATGGCATTCATCACAGAAATAGAAAAAGTCATCATGAAAATTGTAGGGAACCACAAAAGACCCAGAAGAGTCAAATTTATCTTTAGCAAAAAGAATAAGACTGTAATAATCACATTACCTGATTTCAAATTGTATTAGAGAGCTATAGTAACAAAAACAGCATGGTACTGGCATAAAAACAGACATGTAGACCAATGGAACAGAATGGAGAACGTAGAAATCTATACATCTACAGTGAAGTCTTTGGACAATGGTGCCCAAGGATATACATTGGGTAGGAGACAGTCTCTTCAATAAGTGGTGCAGGGAAAACTGGCTATCCATATACAGAAGAAAAACTAGATCCCTATCTCTTGCCATATATAAAAAATAAATATGGTTTAAAGATTTACATCTAAGATCTCAAACTATGAAGCTACTCAAAGAAAAGGTTGGAGATACTCTCCAGGACATTGATTTAGGTAAAGATGTCTTGAGCAATATCTCAATAGTACAGGCAACCAAAGTCAAAATGGACAAATAGGATCACATCAAGTTAAAAAGCTCTGCACAGCAAAGGAAACAATCAACAAATAGCATGCAGAATGGGAGAAAATATTTTCAAACTATCCATCCAAGAAGGGATTAATAACCAGAATAGGTAAGGAGCTCAAACAACTCAGTAGCAAATAAACCATCCAGTTCAAACATGGGCAAAATACCTGAATAGACATTTCTCAAAATTGGACATATTGATGGCAAAGAGGTACATGAAAATGTATTCAACACCACTGACCATCAGAGAAATGCAAATCAAAATTACAAGGAGATATCATCTCTCTCCAGTTAAAATGGCTTTTATGCAAAAGACAAGCCAAAATGACTACTGGCAAGGTGGATAAAGGGGAACCCTCATACATTGTTGGTAAGAGTGTAAATTAGTACAGCCAGTATGAAGAATGGTATGGCGATTTCTTGAAACACTAAAATAGAACTACCGTATGATCCAGCAATCCAACTGCTGGATATACACCCAAAAGAAAGGAAATCAGTATATTGGAGAGATATCTGCACTTCCATGTTTATTGCAGCACTATTCACAATAGCCAAGATTGGAAGCCACCTAAGTGTCTATCAACAGATGAATGGATAAAGAAAATACGATACATATAAACAATGGAATATTATTCAGCCATAAAAATAATGAAATCCTGTCATTTGCAACAACATGGATAGAACTGGAGAACATTTTATTAAGTGAAAAAAGCTAGGCACAGAAAGACCAGTTTCACATGTTCTCATTCTTTTGTGAAAGCTGACAAAACAACTGAATTCATGAAGATAGAGCGTAGAATGGTGGTTACCAGAGGCTGAAAAGGGAAGTCAGGGAGGAGATGGGGAGTGGCACTAAAACATAGTTAGAATGAATATCTAGTATTTGATAGCACAACAGCGTGACTGTAATCAATAGTTCAATGTATAATTAAAAATAACTAAAAATGTGTAATTGGAATGTTTCTAACCCAAAAGAATGAAAAATGCTTAAGGTGATGGGTAGCCAATTACACTGATGGATTATTATTGTACATTTTATACCTGTATCAAAACTTTCTATGTACCTCATAAATATGTACACCAATTATGTACCCATGAAAATTACAAATAAAGCCCAGCATATCAAACCCTGTGGTCAGATACATTGTAAACTATTTTCACCCTGTTTTTGTTAACACAAAGGAGGAACCACAAATAATTTTTCAGTAGGGATGAAATTTGAAAATGTCTATTAATGCTGACTCTAAAGTTAATCTTTTGAGAAATAAAATTTGGTGTCTGGGGGAAATTAAGGCAATATGTATATATTTGGGAATGTCTATTATTCTGTAATAAATAACAAAGATAACCTACTTACCTATACACACAAACACACAATATTGATAAAAGATCATCTTTAATATAAAGGAGGAATAATGCGAAGTGATTATAGTCAAATATTTCGATATAAATGTAAATGCTTGTGTATCTCTATACTAGAAGATCTATTGAAGTAGTTGGATGCTCACACCAAGGTATAGAATTACCATGAATATTACAGCTATGAATGTGAACTGATATAGCAACAACAATACCACAATGTGATTTTCTGACTCAATGGGCCATTCTTGTTAAACTTCCAGACAAAAAGCACAATCTTCCTTTCCTTTACAGGGTAGCTACATTAGGAAAAAAAACTAATCCATATTAAAACTCTAAAAAAATACATTACATTTATATGTTAAACACAGCTAGTATCCAGTTATAAATTATGAATAAAATTTTCACCTATGTGGCTGTCTAGCAAGACATTTCAAACTTGTTTGTGGACATTGGACAAGGCCTTACTGTGCAGTATTCTCTGTAATATCACAGGATGTTAAGCAGTTCTGGTCCCCGCCTTAAAAAAACCATCTTTTGTGATTGAGAAAACCCATAGTGCTCTCACATATTTGCCCAGTTGGAGGGCACTGTTTTTGTTAATCGTAGATTTGATATGCCTTGTTTTATTAGTTATTAAGATATTGTTATTTCTGAAGCCTTTATGGTATTTTTATCCACACTTTACATGTAAGAAGAAGTAAGACTAGAAGAAGTAATTATGCATTTTCAAAATATTAAAATGAACACTTAGCAAAATAGTATCAAACATCAACCACATACTTACCAAAATAAGTATTTGGCAGAGTGAAGAATTAAAAGGAACAAATCAGGCAATAAGTCACCCTAGCAATAATTTCCACTCTTCAATCATGTGTTTTGGCACACTGTGTTGGCCTAGTGATAAGCCCAAAGCAGCACTGGGCTGGATCCAGTCCCAGCTCTGTCATGGATTAGTTATGGCACTTGGATAAGTCACTTACCCTCTCTTTGCACTTTTCTCATTTACAAAGTGGAAAAATGCTCACTCTGTCTACCTCATTATTAGGACATGATAGTACCACACGTGAGAATATAATATTTAGCATTCACAGTCAGAAATGCATCTCATTAGGTCTCCATTTAGTATGAGACTTACTAATCTTTGTTGCCATTCTGGCTTGCAGCTGTGTCCTGCAGTTTTCCTACAGTTGAAAGGAATGAACAGTTCAGAAAGTTTAAACTTGCAGTATGAAGTTAGCTACCTATGGGTTAGTAAGTAGTTAACCTGGGTAGTCTATATGTAGTATGTCAATATATGTAAGGATATATAAATATATTAGACACCTGATGTTTTTAACTCAATGGTTCTCAAAGTACCACGTACTCCTCTGAATCCCTGACACTTTTGCAGGGTGCTTGCAAGGTCAAAATTTTCTATGACTAGTGCTCAAATCTTGTTTATCATTTTCACTCTCTTTCTCTGATTGTATAGTGACATTTACCAGAGGTCACAACACATGTGGCATTGCAGGCGATTGGGTACAGAAGCAGATATGAGGATCCAGGTGTGTACTACTACTATATATGAGTTGTAAAATGTAAAATAATGTTACTCTTCTCACTAAATTTGTGTGTATTTCTGCACAGTATCTTACTTTTAACTTCTAATACAGAAAATATCAATAAATACAGCCTACACAAACAAAAGCGTTCTGGAGTCCTTAATTTTAAGAAGTGAAGAGTTCCTGAGACTAAAATGTTGGAGAACCACTGGTTTAGATTATATTCTAATTCTGTCCTCATTAAGAACTGGCAGAATTGGGTTTCCCATATGAAGTGTTTATTTTCTGCTCCTATTTGGAGCTTCTTTACCGTAGTCCTCATTATGCATTATCTTTAGGTTCTTTGTATATGCTTTTGGTCTGGGTTGAAATAGTTACTTCCCTGTAACAGAATTGTTATCATAAATGCAAAAATATTTCAGTACTTTTATCTGTAAATGCTCTCTTGTCCAGCTACATTTCTAAGGTGGCGATCTGCATTCTGCTAGTCTGTGTAATCTTTACAATGCCCAGCGTATGCCTCCTTTCCATCTGCACTGTGATGTAACTCACGAATTTCACGCTGTCTCCTTAAGAATTGCACCAAGGTAATGGATGGGTTTTATGATCATTGACTTTTTGGAAGAAAGGAAATCACTTCCCAGGATATATGAACTGCAATAATGGCACCACTCTGCAAAAATGATTGACTCCATAGGTTTCTCATATGTAAGTTCCTAACACATTCCTGGCTGCTGCAATCCACAGCTTGGCATTTCACTCTATGACCACATCTCATAGTTTGTAACGTCTAGTATGAAATATGTAAGGCACCTAAGGAATACAAATGTATACTGTTACATACTAGGTTTATTTGTTTACATTTTTTTTCTTTAAACAGTGTTAGTATTTAAAGGTTGATTGCTTTAGTATGTTTTCATCAAGTCTCTTGGTAGGTGCTATATATTTTGAATAATATTAATATCTACTTACTGAACAGCAGATCATAATCTCTGCAATGGATCTTGTTCTACTTTTAACCAAACAGACCTGTGTCAGCCAGATTATGTAAAAGTTATTTCCCTTGCAAACACCTTATTTATTTTTTGGTGCAACCACATAGGGCTTTACATTAGGAGATGCTAACATATTTTAGTAAATTATTTTGTCCAATAAAAGAGAATCTAGTAAGACCCCAATTTATGAATGATTTACGTGCACAAACAGATGACAGAGATCTGTTGGGAGGCAGTAGCCCAGGTCTCTGTGGAGGGGGCCCCTCTTGGTTTTCCAACTGAGGATTCTTAGAGAGTAAACAGAATATTTCCTGTGTGCTGCTTTTGGGGGACCTGGGGTCCTGTAAAGCCCTAACCAGAGGCTCTGAAAGCTCATAAGTGAAGGGAACAATGAATGCATACTACAGCCTCAGCTTGGAGATTTCACAAGGAATGTATCACAGTAAAAATCCTGAAGATCCCAGAGGACAGAAACTAGCTTAATTTTGTTTAGTCTAATATTTCTTCAATTTCATTAGCCACAGAAACATTTATGAAAGGACATATTTGAATATATCCCTCTGTTATATCAGGGCATCGTTTGGGAAATGTAGACTTTGAGAAAATCCATCTCTTTAGGAGTTAGAGAAAAATATCACATTTCTGATGCCCGCAGGGGTCCACCTTGTCCACCTGGAGCAAGGCTCCAGGTATCACCAAGCATGGGTTGATCTTGTACCCTTAGCTGGATAGCTTTTCTGATGGGAAATGTGTTATCCACGTGAGTCTGATTGGCTGAGTTAGTGTCATTAGTACTCTACTGCAGTCATGTGATTCATTCTGTGAACTGCTAGGGGAGAAAAGGTTCTGAGATGCAAATCTATCTATTTCACATTATATGCTGAAAATATAATCAGCACACTTAGAACTGACAGTCTTTATTTTTTACCTTAAAGTTTGGAGATTCACTATAGTTTTGAAGTGTATCGAAGAACAAAGGAAATATTTTAGCAAAAGGAAGGGACAGTTTAGAATGAAAAATAAATAAAAGCCTGAGAACATTTTTAGTTCAATATATGATTAAATTTGCATTACAAATGGCAAGCTCCTTATATATACCCTGCAGAGGAGTAATTCTCATCAACTGAAAATGACCTGGCTGTGTAACACTGCGTTCATTTGCTGAGTCAAGTCTGTATGATGGAATATATCCGCTTGAGCACACACAGCCTCTAGCACCCAGGAAAATAAACATTCGTTCATTGCTAACTCTCTCTTCCAAATCTCCCACGAACACAACTGGAACTTTAGAGCAATGAAATGCAAAGAGAATGGATGTATGAAAATGCTGACTGTGTACAGAACTGATATTACGTCTTAAATATAGCTGAGCTGCCAAGTGTCCCCAGGTATGCAGCAAGCGAAACATGTTGGCAAAAGAAAGGAAACTCCAAAGTCAACTTCAAAAGGTAGACTTAAAAAAGTGAACAAGGCCGGGCGCGGTGGCTCAAGCCTGTAATCCCAGCACTTTAATCCCCAGCACTTTGGAGCCGAGACGGACGAAATAAAGAGACGAAAGAATCTGAGACCATCCTGGCTAACACGGTGAACCCCGTCCTCTGACTGAAAAAATACCAAAAACTCGCTGGGCGATGGTGGCGGGCGCCTGTAGTCCAGCTACTCGGGAGGCTGTAGGCAGCGTGGGCGTAAACCCGGGAGGCGGAGCTTGCAGTGAGTGAGTATCCGGCACTGCACTCCAGACGGAGAGGAGAGTAAAAACAGGGCCGAGACATAACTGTCTCAAAAAAAAAAAAAAAAAAGTGAACAAAACTTTTGAAGACTTTTCCCTATCCCGAGTGGCCTCCAGGGAATTGTCCTTGTTCAGCTGTCATAGTAATGACTCTTTTCTTGGGCAGCCCTATCAATTATTTGAATCTTGACTGCATAGTTTCTTTTTATAAAACCAACTTTGGAATTCTTCAAAAGTTTACTATCATTAGGGGAAAGTTCTAAATTTCTAGGGACCTTAAGAGAAAAACTGATCAAGAAAATTCGATATAGTAAATTGGAAATATGAATAAACATCCCCATAGGAGGGGAAGAACTGAGCAGTTTGGAGTAGTCGAGCTTGGTTACTTCTCTTCCTAGATGAGCCTGGTACTTTCTTCAGATTCTTTATTTCTGTGTGCTCATTTTCAAAAGGGCATTCTAATTTTAGCCAATTGGAAAATAAGAAAAAATAAATCACTTAGAAAATATATAAAGGATAGTGTTTTATGCTTTCTAAGTATTTTTTTTCTTTCTTTTTCCATTGCTTCTATCTTTTCCTTTAGGGGTAGGTTTGAAGTATTTATTCTGGGAATTTTAATGACATTAATTTTCAGCTCCATCTAGCCAAGTGATTTACAATAAGTATTTGTTAATACTAACATTTTAAAGTACATTCTCTAGTGATGACAGTAGGGAACTACCTTCTGCGTTCATTTCCACAATGAGTCATTTATTTTTATTTCTTTGTTGCAGTTTCCTGTAAACTGGATATACACACTTGATGGACATATACCTAGATTACCTGGACCATATTCTTATAATCCAGTATTATTCAGGGGGCTGCATAAAAATGCTACACCTGGACAAGGGTGTGCAGTCACAGCACATCAGTGCCTCCATTCATTAAAAGGTCTTCTACTCCGTCTTTTGATATAGGATAGATTTGTAGTGAGAATGTCTTAATGCTCATTTGACCAATATTTTTCCTTTCAGAAACACTACAAGGCTTGAAAGTCATTTCTAATGACTTACTCAACTTCTTTGCAGGGACATATCTTCTTTTAGGTATAGTTGATGAACTCAAAATGGAATAAATGCATGAATCCCAAAGTCCTTTAATAGCAACTCATTAGATGTTTGTTAGCAGAAATCACTGGAAGAAAACAAACATCTTTGTTTCATAGAAACATCTTGAACTACTTTACTATGCTTTTGGGTCATCAGGACTCCAAACGTATTGTGTCAAATAGTCTTTCTTCAACTTTGAAACCCATGTGGATAGCCAGGGAAAAGCAATCTGTATGTTTCTAATTAATTTACACTTAACTCATCAGAATGTTGTTTTCCAAGAGCTATTTGATGTGTAAGACCCCTTATGAGCCTTTCAAATATGGCTTCTAAGCATTTTTCCTTTGAACCAGAAAGTCACATTTTTTTTTTTTTCCTGAAGCAAATGGAATTCAATTCTCAAAAGGCTTAGTTTGGTTCAAAAAGTTGTCAAACTCATGCAATCTGACAAAACATGTTCTCTCACTTAAATGAATTAACTCATGAAGCAGACACTAGGAATTACGGGGCATTTCATATCATTAGGAATCGATTTACTTAAAATGACCACAGTGTTCAGGAAATTTTTGTTGATTTAGCAATGCTCCTAGATAAAGTGACATTAAGTGCACTTGTGTGAGTGAGTATAGGCACTGCTGCAAGAAAATGCAAAGGAATTAAGAACATTTTATCTGAAAAGTACACATTGGTCTTTCCAGTGTATAGGCAAAGGACTTATTCTAGTATTATCTCCCTGGTTTCAGTACTAAAGTCAATGTTGTGCACAGGAGACTCGTAGATTGGTATCATCCAATACTATTTCTCTCACCATTTCATACAGAAGAGAGAAAAAAGCAGTGATGACTATGGTGAAATATAATGATAGACCCAGAACATAATTAATGTCACAGGCATGTCATGTTTCATTATGTTTGCATAGTCCAACTGTGGTTGAGTGTTATATTTTTATCTAAATTTCTTCCTTGATATTGGTCTTACAAGTACATTTTGGCTTTCTAATAGCCACTTGGTTTGAAATATTTACATTGATTTTTAAATTCATTGCATCATAATTACCTGACTTACTTTTCTCTATTCACTGTAGCAAACTTTTTGTTTAGAGGTTTCCTGTCAACCCTCATACTACTGGAAAACATTCCTAGAGCTTTCTTTAGCTATCTTCTCTATATTCAATATACAAGTATCTGTGGAAACTTAAATATGCCCATGTGATTTCTTCCATCATTTATATCCAAATTTCTCCCTTAATTCAGGTTCACATTAATTCATCATCCTCTCTATCTTCTGGTTAATCATTACCTATTTCAAATTTCTTTTAGTATTGTAACAGGCAATTTTAGATGTCAGACATGAGCTGTCTATTACCATTGCATTTTTGAGGTATATACTCTTATGATACTATAGCCAAATGAACAATCCCATTTAGTGCATATTAAACCATCTAAATATTACAAATTTCTATTGCCAAGACAGTTTTGTCTTTTTTCCAGACCAACTTTTGTTGTAAATAGCATGAAAGCCAAGGCAATTTGAGCATAATGTAAAGACAAACATAAAGTTCGTAAAATTCAAAATGCGTTTGTGTAAAAGCAGGTATTGTATATATAACTTCTGAAAGTTTTTGATACACTATTTAGAACAGTACCCAAATTTCCATTGCTTAGGTTTAGTTCAGAAACATTTTCATGGAGGCAATATCCCTGATTTCAGTATACACATTAAAATTTTCAAGTGAAAAGCCGCAGAGTCCATTATTGGCCCTCTCACTGAATCATTGGATGCTTGCTGTATCCATGTATTTCTCCATGGGGAAGTTTGGAGATTTGGGGCAATATGTGCATTGCCCCTTCCGTGAGTTTATAATCCAAACTCCAGAACCCCATTTTCTTCCTGCAAAGGACTAGAGAGTCATATTTCCCAATTTTATTTTTAGGTTTCAGTGCCTAGCTTCTGAAATAAAGTTTAAAATATCATTGCAACAACCTTCAAAATAAGTGTACTTCTTTGATTTCTGATGTCCTTTGCATATGTCTTGATGAGAGAGCTTAGTCTGAGAGAGCACTTTTAAAGACATTACTATTCGTCCCCACTCTCCCGCCTATGAGAATTTAATTTTCAGGCAGCATCAGTAGTGAAAGATGAAGTGGCCCTGGCAGTTTCCTCTCCAGTCAGGACATTTAAATAGAGCAGTGCACGTGTAGTTTGTAACCATATTCCCTGATGAGAGCCATAGCAAATAGCTACAGCATATTTTCTACTAGTGGCAAGTTACTACTGGGAACCACTCCATTCACTTGTGAATTGTAAACACGTTAGTTAGGATCAATTCTCCTATAGGATAAAATTCAAAGTATTACCAAAGAACAAGGAGGTACTAAGTGATTACTTTCCAGCAGATCCAGTTGGACTCTAGTTAGAATTCAGATGAATAGGACTTTTAGTGAAATAGAGAAGAGAGAGGAAGAAAAGAAAGTAACTTCCCAACACTTGGCAATAAAGAAAAAACAATTTTTATTAGCTTTCAAATGGTTTCAATCTATGGTTACCTATTTATTTGGGTTGTCGTTCTGTTTACATGGGGCAAGAAATTTGTCAAAATGAGATTTTAAACCATTCATCCCTGATGCAAATATTAACTCAGTAACTATATTTAAGCATACCAGAAATTGTTCTATGAGGTGATTAGAATCCCTTTTCGTGGGTTAATACTCTTGTTTATTAATAGGAGCAATTAATCTAGACCAGAATTCTACCCTCTAATTTGGCTATAGAAAGTATAAGTAAAATTTTATCAGATCAAAGCCATCACATAAACTGATTTGAATTATCTGAGAGCCACGTTTGCCAAACGTACATTTAGTGAAGGGGTGCCATGATTTTCTTATGTCGTCCTTTCCTTGAACTCAAGGGCAGGGTGAGGACATGTTGCTGGAACCGCATACTTTCATTCAGGTCACAGTGTTCTTCGGGAGGTGTGATAGGGTTTATATGATTTTTCTCAGGTAGCATAAAAGCTGCCCTGTTGTGAAGGATCACCCCTATGTTTAAGTGGGATATAGTGTTATACTTCCATAAGACAATTAATTAACCATTCGTTGAGATTTAAACACCCTGTTGAGATATTAGTTTTTTATTGCTTTAGGCATAAAAGCATAATATTCCCAAACATGGTATACTAAAGTTTGCTTTAAAATGGAAATACTTTCAAATACAAGTAGGTTGTTGGAGTTGCATAGCATGATAATTTTCATTTTTAAAATGGAAAATATCAAATATTTTAAATATTTTGTGTTTATTTTACCAAGGGAAAACTACTATTAAAGCGAGGGGCAGTTTGATGTCTAAAATTGAAAGGGTAAATTGCTGCTTGATCACATAAGTGTCTTTTGTAGGCTGGAAGTGAAAATATTTTAATTTAGAAGTAAATTTGGAGATCTGGGCATGCTCACTGTACATCACTTTAAAATTATTAAAGTAGTTTGATTTAATAGAGTGAATCATCTCAGGCTGTGAGCAGTACTTCACTTTGCACTGCATAAGCTCAGATGTTAGAACCTGATCACTTCCCAGCTGAAGAGCTTATAAAAAATGTGAAGTACTCTAATAATTTTAAATTACTCTATATTGCACATTTTCAGGTCTCTGATCACCTCCAAATTCAAGTGCTTATAAAACTGCTCCCATAATTTTAAATTGCTATGTGCACAGTGATTTAAAATTGTGAGAGTGCTTCAAAGTTTTTTAATAAGTGCTTTAATTTAGAAGCAAGTTGAGCAATACTCCAGAATAACTTCAAGAAATTATCAAACTGATATAAAAATTTAGCCTCTGGAAAGAAAATTACATTATGTATAAAAGGGTGTGGGTTCCAAATGAATGTATGTGGGGACGAAGGTACCCAGTGCTTGGGAACACTCAGTGAATGGAATGTAATCATAGTGTCCTGGAAGTTTGTTTTGCTAACTTTGCCGATTGCTGGCATGAGGCTACATACAGTTCTTGAAACTCTAATGGGAATTTCCATTTCTTTAAGGTGAAAAGATCGCATGTAGAGGACTTCACTCTCAATTCTCAACATTCTCAAGGATATTGTCACATTTCTCTTGAAACTATGGGAAAATGGGAAAATGTTATTGGTAGATGAGAGGAATATATCTTAGAAAAGGTGGAGGAAGGAGGGAGAAGGAGGGCAAGAAAAGGAGGAGAGAAAGGTGAGGCAAGAAAAAGGGAGACTGACAGGATAGGAAAGAGTTTATTGTTGAAGAGGTTTTTTTCCCACTCAGGGTGAGTAAGATAGCTTCTGGACCTCCCTGACTCATTCTTTAATTTCTCGTTCTTCAAAGGAAAAAATGGCATGTTTTAAAGTGCACTGATGGACGAATGAAATTGTTTTTCTTCAGAGAATTCCTGTTGTAAACCAATGGTTCTGCTCACTCTAGAGGAACACATTGATTTTGTTTTCTGACTGTACACTACCGTTAGTACCATATACCAGTCAATTTGACTTTAAATATGCTACTTTCCTACACAGATCTAGCATTATCCCACATCCTAGAGGGATAAAATATCTTGTGATGTGCCAGCTGCCAACTCCCTGTTGGCCCTGTCCTCTCTAGCTTGTTTTTGACGTTGTTCTGATTCACGTGGCTCTACGCTTCCACTGGGTCACTTGGTTTGTCTGACTGCACTTCCTGATATACCTGAAATATCAAACTGACAGTAACACAGGCCTCTGAGATATTTAATTAGAATTTTACAATGTCTTTGATTAATCACACTAAATTGAAATACATAAAAGATAAGGATACTCTTTTGTCAAGTTGTTGAAGGCTTAGGATTTATAATAAATTGTGATTAATTATACATTTTCAAATTTTGCTAACCACTCATAGCCTTATTGCTAAGGAGAAGACATTTACATTTCACTGAGGTACAAATGAAATAAAAGGAAATCGACTGCTTGTTTCAGCAGTTCGTGTTTCAATATGGGAAATGATATACATCATTAGATTCTAAGGCACAATAAATGGGCAAATATAAGTTGTTATTAAACACATTGCTATAAATATTACTCATACAACAAAACCTTTGAAATAGTGTTTATCTCTATTTTTGGCTTTTATAACTATTCCTTGGACATAACATCATATTCCTGTGTTTGCTAAATGTAGAAGGTTGATCTTTGTCACTACAGAGAAAACTTTCTGCAACATAACACCATATACAGATAAAAAGTAAGGAACAGAAAAGTAGTGTGAAATCTTGAAAAGGACTTTTCTCAGGACTATTTATCGTTTATCCTGTATCACCATTTTCTACAACTTTTCTAGCATTTTTAACACAAATTGAATTCTGTGTCCCCAGTAGAACACCCACTAGTGGCCTGGAAATATAAGATACTCCAATTACGAAGCCTCAAAGAAAGACAGGAATTCCCTGGTTCCATTAAAGTTGTAGGTTTTGCTTTCACTGCCAGACTCTGCTTATCATTTCAGGCTAGAATCATCTCAATGTTTTTCTGCCTGGCATGATTTGTTTCTATTTCTCCAGTCTCTACAGACACTAATTTTAAAAACCCTGTGCAATGGTTTTGTTCTTGCTGGGGAAATGGAGGCAGTAGAGGGGAAGGGCAGAAAGCGCCTCTTGCTTTTTCCTGAGCTAATCTGGGGCAGTGAATAAGATGTCTTTTTCTTACCATTGTCAATGAAAGACCATCCCTTTAACTGCCCAGCTTATTAGTCATATGCTTTGCCCTAAGATATTGCCCTAAAGATCAATACCCTGATTTCCTTTCCATCTGCTCAGACCAAGATAATTAGGCTCTTTACTTTGTTTTGTATATAATGTAGGAGGCAACGAAGTGCTAGTAGAGAAAAAAGGCTATCTCCCTGTGGTAAATATATTGACATTTACAGACACCGACAGAGCACAACATGGAGAGAGTAATGAGAAATTTGACTGCTTTTCCCTCTTTCTCTGTTTCCTGCTTTAGGGCTGCTGCATCCCACAGTGAATTACTAGCTACAAAGAGAAGGGACTGCTCTGGGACTGGCAATTGAGAACATTTACAATTAGCTGAATTGATTAACCTTTACAAATGCTGTTATTTTATGAGGTGTTTTTCTCAGCCCTGGTTGAACAGTATGCCTTATTGATTCAACATCCTCCTTTATGGAAGCCCTGATTTGTCTGTGACTCCACCAGTCATAACGCCTGCCTTGGTAATCGCTTCTGCATGTTCCTGGGAAAACTTGACACGGGAGACTGATGGGCATTATGGAAATGGGGTCCATGCCTCCCTCTGAAGCCAGGGTGCAGACCTGCCTCTTCGCATCCCTCTCCTGTGGCTGCACACACAAAGAATGCCAGCTTCTGTGCCAGCATCTCACTGACACTCAATTCACTGCCTTGCGACAAATCCTTGGTTTCTATCCAGATTTCTTTAAATAATTTGGGGTATGTATGTGTGTAAGGGCAGAAGGTGGTGAAAAATTGTTAGAAAATAGAATTGTCTTTAGTTAGTTGTTTTTAAGATTATAGACTGACTTTGAGTGTCACTTTGAGTAGTGATCCCCAAAACATAACAAAAGGCATAGTCTTTAGAATCAATTCAAAGAAGCTCTGTGCTCAGAAATAATAAAAATCACGTAGAAATGGCTGCCTTCCCTCCTTAATTCTCCATCAAACTATATGACTACAAAGTAAATACCAGTTGGTCTAGTCTCTTTTCTTGTTTACTTCTCTCCCCACTTTTTTCCTTCTATCTTTCCTTTCTTCTTCATTTCAATCGGTAAATTTTTGTGATTTAAAAAATAAAATGACTGCCAGCTTGAAATACTACAGGGCACGTCCATCAGCTCTCCCACCAGTGTCTCTTAAACGCTTCCTGCCCTCAAGACTGGCTGCATGATTTGCAGGGTCCAGGGCAAAAGGGAAATGCAGAGCCCCTTATTCAATCATAAATTATTAACATTTTCTAAATAGTAACAGCAGAGCATTAGACTCAACCCACAATGCTCCTAAGCATGAGGGATGTGCAATTTTGCATGTCACATGTCCAGGAAGCCACCCTTGCCTTCACCTTGGCTTTTTGTGAAAAGATGGGGAGGCACAGGCCTGAGGTGATAGTATTTGTCTTCTTTCCCAACTTGAATTTAAACTTCCTTAATGTTGAACCTGGTTTAATCTACATCATGCTGAATTGCATATGCTTGTTTCTCACTTAAACTGCTGCTTAGTTGGGTCTGAACTAAGAACACCAAACTTGCTTGCATCTTCTGCAGGGTGAGAGAACCAAAATTAGACCTCAGTGACTTGAAACACTTTTATCCATGCCAGTTATGAGACTGGTGTGTTTGTCACTTTTTGTATCCAGTTATGGCTGAAGAAAGTTTGTTTTGCTTTGTGAGATCAAACTGAATATTTGGCTTGAGGCATGTGCAAATATATGTACATTTAATCTACTGTAATAAATATACATATTCAGATGCATCAGATATTTTACACATATGTGCATAAAAGAGTTGAGTTTATGGCATGCCAAGACACAGACGAACAATGATGGAAGACAGCCATTTTTTAAAATGAAGTATTGATGCAATTTTAAAGAAAAAAATCAGGGAGCTGCTCTAACAAAGTCTGCAGCATTCACAGCATGACAAACAGATTAGAAAACAGCAGATGCAGCACAAATTAAGATGTATTTAGCACAGCAGCCCATCAGATGTGTGAACGTCTTTTGTAACTCAGCTTTGCAAGGTTGATGTATTGCACTTTAGACAGCTGATAATGAACCCTCCTAGCAGTTAGAAGTAGAAATACTGAGGAGTCAAAATTGTGCTGTTCCCAGTGGGTCAAAAAAGGGAAACAAAAAACCCATGTGAAACTTATTTCTTTATGTGCTTGCAAAACAAAGAAAACGTTTCAATTTATATACTGGTATATTTGAATTTCTCTTGCCTTTAAAAAATTCCTACTTCATTTTAATTACCATCCGACTCTAAAGTGTCATTAAATAAGTATGAATTCTGTTGCAGTTACACACGTTTTAAGGCCAATACAATGTCTTTCTTTTATGGGGTGCATTATTTAGTAATCTTACATTAAGACAATAACTTCAATCATTATGCCTTCAAATAGCAATAAGCATGGTAATGGCTTTGCTGAGCTGCTTCCTGGCTCTATCATTTTGTTTTCCCTTTAATATTAGAATATTGTTTTTATTTTTATCCAAAGAGTGTGTGCCATCCCCTACCCCCAATTTCTGTTTTCTGAGAGCGGAAGCATCTTTGCAGTAGGGAATAAAACATCAAAGTTCATCTAATAGGCAAAATTCTGCTCCAACCCAGTGCCAAGACTAACGATGCACTGATAACGTTAGCTTTTTTTTTTTTTAATCAATGTTTGCTTTAAGCAAGTCTATCCTATCCTTCCAGGAGGAAGAGGTGCCCGGTAGTCACTCTGTAGAATTCGCAGTGGTCCAAAGTTCTGTCAAGTATGGGTTTTGACAAACTGAGAGAGCTTGAAGGAATTCATTGGAGAATAAGCCAAACAGCATGAAGGTAGAAAGAAAACAAATAAGAAAAAGAAACCTAATTGGTATATTCTGCTTAGGAAAGAGGTATCTGACAGGTGATGTAGAAGTCTGCCCCTCCCTACGTGAAAAAGCTTACATCATTCTGATATTCATTGGTGTTAAAGAAGTCAGCATTGCAGGTACCGTTTTCTTTTGAATCTGTTTCCTGCTCTTCTGTTGTTGCAATCTGCATCCTTAATTCCAGGCTTCCAAAGAGCAACCTTCCGGTGTCAAATTCTGTGAAGTCCAGAGGATCATGAGAGTGAATTACATTCACGTTTCTGTGAGACAGGATGTCAAAAATGTCAAAGTGCATGTGCTGATTGGTCACATGAACACAAATCACAGAATTTATTTGATAAGGTGGCAATCTTTCCTACTACTTAGAAAGGGGTTCATACAGTGTTGTCCTGGGTTTCCACTGTCATGTAAAGGAATGTAAAATGTAATTTTACATAATGTAAAAACTTTAACCATCTCAGAAGGCTTTAACGTCCTGCAGATGAAAGAGGAGACTGTCCTCAATTTCTTTGCAGCAAAACCCAATTAGGTGGCACCAACCTAGGCTTCCAAATGTGAAACCGGCACAGTTGTTCCATAGAACTGATGTTTTTGGTTTCTTTGAATAAACATATAAATTTATCCTTCCAGTCTTAAAACTTAAGAAAGTTATATTTGTTTTATCTGATTTCCTTTCTCAGGGAACCAACCATCAGGCCTCCCATGTAGTAGCAACAAACTGAAACTTACCAGATCATCTTCTCTGGACAATGAGATACCAGACCCCTCACCCATCATGACTACCTTAACTAATCCCTGCTTCCTGTTGACCAGCGCCTCTTCCTTACCCCTTCCTGATTCCTGTTTTCCCACACATGATTACATTTCTTCCCTGCTATATAAACTCCTTGTTTTAGTCAGGGAGATGGATTTGAGGCTGATCTCCCATCTTCTTGGCGGCAGCACTCGATTAAGCCTTTGTCCATGACAATACTCGTTGTCTCAGTAATTGGCTTTCTGTGTAGTGAGCAGTAGGACCTAGAACAACCTCTGGCATTTCAGTTACAAATAGAACAGCAAATCTATAAAAGGAAAGGTGATAGAATCTATATCGTAAGTCTGGAGAGGACGTGGGAGAATCTTCTGCTGATGATTCTTGTCCTTACTGCCATTGAAACCTCAGCTGATGTCAGTGTCATATCTTCCAGGAATACTGGCCATGGGCTGTGCTGAAGTTTCCAGCTGCCACTGGGGCCACTTCTCTGAGGGGCTCTTCACTCCAGTACCCTTAACTAACCATATCTAGGCAACCTTATTGGAGCTACGTCTGCCTGAGGTTATTGATCCTAGGGCTATCAGCCTCTTGGAGATGTATCTTATGTTAAGCTGGCTACGAATGCTCTGTGTAACACAGATTCTCCCCTGCACTTGTAGATGTTGCCATCCCATGCAACCACAAGGGAGCTCACTTAGTGGGTCTGATGGTGGATGCTGGCCTAGGAAGTTCTACACATGTGTGGCACTATCTCCCATCAACATGCATGGGAGGTCAGGCCTGATCTCTGCCTCTGTAGAGATCCTGAAGGGATTGAAAAGAACAGTCAAGTGCTGAAAAGGCTGTGATCAAGGAGGACCTTCAGGGTGAACGGACTGCTCCAGCTCGTGAGTTCACTGCTTCCCAGCTCAAGGTAGCAGATGAATCTGAAGGCTTGTAGGTGCCCTCTGTGCCTATTCAGCAGGTCCCTTCTGAAGACTGGAGCACTCAGCCTGCCACTGAATCGTGGTCTGTTATCCTGCTCAGGCCACTGAATGATAAGACTAACCAATGAGTGGGCTAAAGCTGTTATTCCACAGGCTTTTAAAGAGAAAATGAAGCAGAGAGGATTAGAAATCATCTTACCCAGCTGAGAGGTCATGAACTAGCAGGGTATAGACTGGAATAGGTCTGAAGATGTTTTATTTCATTTTCTTTTCAGTGTTTAAAATTGATGCAACTCTTTGAAAATCAGGACATTTCAGCAAAGATTTGGATTTCAGCTTTTGATGTTGGCTAACAATGGATCTGCATTCCCATACGGCCATGGTGAGGGGCCTGCTGTCTTTAGGTGGCCTGGTACTCTCCAGGTTTCCAGAGTCCTACAGTCCCTATTGCCCTCTCTTACTGATCTGGCCCATTAGTTACTACTTATCATTCTGCTTGACTGTGGGTTTTCTCAGACCTGAGAAACTGTTGTTACTTAACTGATTTCTTTATTCATGTTACCTGTTCAACCCTTACGGGCATTTGCGTTTATGGCCCCACCTGTTCTTAGTATCCTCATTTATGTAATCAAAGGGATAAATTAGTAGATCTTTTCAAATAAAACATTATATGATTAGCATTATATGATTCAATGGTCTATTTATATAAGCTGGCATATGGAAAAAATGGATTAACTAGAACAAGGAGAGATTTGTGATGAGCTTGAGAAAGAACTGCTAGAAGAAAATGTGAAACATTATGTTCTATTTCCTGATGGCAATTTTGAACTCTCCTTATTCTTAATAAAAGAATGANTGTCCTTACTGCCATTGAAACCTCAGCTGATGTCAGTGTCATATCTTCCAGGAATACTGGCCATGGGCTGTGCTGAAGTTTCCAGCTGCCACTGGGGCCACTTCTCTGAGGGGCTCTTCACTCCAGTACCCTTAACTAACCATATCTAGGCAACCTTATTGGAGCTACGTCTGCCTGAGGTTATTGATCCTAGGGCTATCAGCCTCTTGGAGATGTATCTTATGTTAAGCTGGCTACGAATGCTCTGTGTAACACAGATTCTCCCCTGCACTTGTAGATGTTGCCATCCCATGCAACCACAAGGGAGCTCACTTAGTGGGTCTGATGGTGGATGCTGGCCTAGGAAGTTCTACACATGTGTGGCACTATCTCCCATCAACATGCATGGGAGGTCAGGCCTGATCTCTGCCTCTGTAGAGATCCTGAAGGGATTGAAAAGAACAGTCAAGTGCTGAAAAGGCTGTGATCAAGGAGGACCTTCAGGGTGAACGGACTGCTCCAGCTCGTGAGTTCACTGCTTCCCAGCTCAAGGTAGCAGATGAATCTGAAGGCTTGTAGGTGCCCTCTGTGCCTATTCAGCAGGTCCCTTCTGAAGACTGGAGCACTCAGCCTGCCACTGAATCGTGGTCTGTTATCCTGCTCAGGCCACTGAATGATAAGACTAACCAATGAGTGGGCTAAAGCTGTTATTCCACAGGCTTTTAAAGAGAAAATGAAGCAGAGAGGATTAGAAATCATCTTACCCAGCTGAGAGGTCATGAACTAGCAGGGTATAGACTGGAATAGGTCTGAAGATGTTTTATTTCATTTTCTTTTCAGTGTTTAAAAATTGATGCAACTCTTTGAAAATCAGGACATTTCAGCAAAGATTTGGATTTCAGCTTTTTGATGTTGGCTAACAATGGATCTGCATTCCCATACGGCCATGGTGAGGGGCCTGCTGTCTTTAGGTGGCCTGGTACTCTCCAGGTTTCCAGAGTCCTACAGTCCCTATTGCCCTCTCTTACTGATCTGGCCCATTAGTTACTACTTATCATTCTGCTTGACTGTGGGTTTTCTCAGACCTGAGAAACTGTTGTTACTTAACTGATTTCTTTATTCATGTTACCTGTTCAACCCTTACGGGCATTTGCGTTTATGGCCCCACCTGTTCTTAGTATCCTCATTTATGTAATCAAAGGGATAAATTAGTAGATCTTTTTCAAATAAAAACATTATATGATTAGCATTATATGATTCAATGGTCTATTTATATAAGCTGGCATATGGAAAAAATGGATTAACTAGAACAAGGAGAGATTTGTGATGAGCTTGAGAAAGAACTGCTAGAAGAAAATGTGAAACATTATGTTCTATTTCCTGATGGCAATTTTGAACTCTCCTTATTCTTAATAAAAAGAATGATAATTGCTTACATCTGTACAATGCCTTAGTACTTTTAAAAGTGCTGTCACATAAAATTGCTTATTTAGGTCCATTTTATGAAGCTCTTTTTTTTTTTTTTTTTTTTTAGAGAAAAAAAGGATGTGGATGGCAGGCGATAGGTAATCCCATCTAGGATGAACATCAGCTAGGAGTTTGGGGAGTAAATTAAGGACCTCAGTGTGGTTTCTTCTGACTGTGTAATTCTATTTTTCATCAGGGTAATGGCCTTTTAAAAAAGAGTCATAAATACACTGTCAAGGAACGAGGCTATTGGAATGACTCTGGTTCTCTCTTCTTGGACTGATTTATAAGGCAGGTGGTATCAGGAATCATCTAGCTTATTACAACTATTTTTATTTCACTATTTTCAGTCTAAAGCATACCATGGTGTTTAGAAATAGCTGGAGAGACTTAGATAATTCTTGTTAAGCCAGGTCTCTGATAAGCATCACCACACTTGTAGAAGTCATTTGACGGATTTTGCTTGTCTCCATCATTCAACTTAGTTTGGATTTATCAGGTGAATGATGTCAGGATGAGTATCCAATCTGCAAAGGTAGTATGAGGACTGGCCTCAGATTTCAGAAGCCTATGTCCTGAACTTGCCATTTATCCGTTGTGTGACTTTAGCTCATGTATAAGACAAGATTACATCAGCAGAACCTAGCCTCCTTTGTGTGCACATGGGAGGGCACGTGGACCCAAATGGCTTTTATTCCTTTCCTCACACAATTGCAGTAACTGCTCATTCTCAGAACTGTTGAAGAGAAGAAATGTTTTATAGCTCCCTTAAGGTAGAAGTGTTTGGCCACAGTTGCTGATATCACATTCAGAGTCAACATTCAATGATTACTCAAGCTTCTAGGAAGTTGCTTGATCAGATACAGGTGGTGGGTGCAACTAGCTTCTAAGATAATGTGGTGCACAGCTATGAGCTAGGTAGTGGGTATCCTGGCTTCCTGTCTCTTCATGTCTTCCCTGCAGTGGTGATCATATGTCCAATTGTCCAAAGTCATTTGTTCCCCTAGGTTCTTACTTAACTTTGTCCCCTTGAAATAGTCTTTCCTTCCAAGTCCTAGCCCATCTGCTTCTTCCACCAAAATTGAAATTCCCCATTCCCTAGGCTCTACTTGATAATCTGATACAGTAGTTTATAAGTAGGTATTATTAATTGTACATTAATTGTTAATGTTAAACAAAAACTTATTATAATGCCCCTCTATTCCATTTGCATTCTAATCAGGGGCATCCACAACCACAATACACAAACACATTATCATTATCACTAAATGATGGCATTACCAGTACCAAATGGTTGATGGGAAAAGTGTTTGGGGGCTGGGTCAACAGTCGTTCCAACAGTCAGCATAAGGCTGATGAAGAAGGTAAAACTATAGGATAATACAGAACATTACAGCATTAATGACATTCAACATGCCCTCCTTAGCCCTCACAGGTGAAATCTCCTGGAGTAGGAACTTTTATAGGAAGACTCTAGGTTTCTTTTTTGTGCACGCACAATGCCCGTGTTAGATAGTTATATCATTAGTAAGGGTCTTGACCTGTTTCAGGAAATTCTTTGGTGGAGTTTTGGGGATGAAGGAGAAGCAAACATCGTAGGAGTCACTTTATAATGATGAACATCAGGTACTAAGCCCGCAGCATTATAAGTTAGGGGAAAAGAAACCCAATGATGACTACACAGTCATTTTTTGGAACCCTGGAAAGAAAGTGAAGCCTGTTGTGTAGTTTGGGAGCACGTATTTAGATAATTTTTTAAAAGATAAGCAAAATTTGCCCTGTTAACTGCTAGTTAATATTCTTTACCTTATTTAACATTCAAACTATAGCATTTGACCTTCATTTTCATGCTGTGAAATATTGGTAGTTATTAACAGTTATCATTTGATATGATAGTTTTAAAATTATACAAGATTGCAAGGCAAAGGGCTCTGATTGCCTTTAATCAAGAAGTGAGGAGTATTCTCTGTGGGCAAATGAGACACCTTTTTAGAACTTTAAAGAGGGAAAATGAATCAGACTGTTTTATTGTTTTCTTGTTTTGCTTTACTTTTAGGTGTTCCCC
>NW_016808057.1:937992-957394 GCF_001698545.2 Rhinopithecus bieti
TTTTTTTTTTTTTTGTCTTTCTTTTAAGTGTTCCCCCCCCCCCTTCTTTGTCTTACCTGTTTATCAATATATAATGTCCAATAAAAGGAAACATAAAATACAACTGCATTTTATTTAAAGAAAAAGACCCTCTGGACATGAAATCATTTCCAGATAAAGGTCAAATACTATTATTTCTTTGTTCAAATAAGTATTTTCTGTTCATGCTCAGTTCATTCTGTGCTTTTATCTTTCTGTGGAATGTGTTCTCTATTACCATCTAGTGAACACAGGCTTTTATATGCATTGTGTAATCATGAAAGTGTGATACTAAGTTAAATAGGCAAACTTATAACCGAACCATGGCATTTATAGAGCAGACTTTCTGCTGACAATGCTGGAGCCTACTTTCCTTCTTGGGGAAATGTTGGGTTAATTAAACATGGGGATTTAAAACTTTACTCTTTTTGTATTATGGTAATTTTTTAAACAATTATTTTTCAATGTGTCTTAAATACAACAGATATTCTATAATAATAAGTTCTAACATTAGTGTAAGTTAAAGTTTATAACATCTTTGCATAACTTGTTTCTTTTAATCATCATCACAGTCCTGTAAATTGAATAGTGTTACCCCATTTTATAGATAAAAACATGAGGTTCAGAAATATTATGTCATTTAATTAACATCAAATATATAGTAACTGATACATTTCATACTAGATCATGAATTTCTAATGTCAATCCTGGGATACTGGGGGACTCATTTCTTGTTTATCTTTCTAGTATTACAAGCCTATCTGTTAATGCAAATTTTTTTCTTTTGAAACCTCGATTTTTAATTTTTTCCTCTCTGTTGCTTAAAAGACCACTAAAACTTGGATATTCTTTTTTCACCATCTCCTTTTTCAAAATTACCCTTTCTCTGCTTTGCAAAACAGGGGCCTGATTCTTATCTATCCTGAATCTTACTCTCTCGTGCTCCAGGACACAAAGCCTACCTCTCATCCCTGACAAAGAAACAGTTCTTAAATGCATTCTTTTGGGAAAAAGATTCATAAAGCAAAACAGAAATTTCTAAAGGACTATTAAAGGAATCCTTTAGAAGGAGGGGCCTTATTTCATCCAGACAATAAACTTGAGTCAAGGAACTATTGCTGAATGTTGTAAGAGACCAAAATATGCTTCCCCAAAAGAAAATGTTGAGCTGAAGACAAGAAGAAAGAGATGCAGGAGAGATCTATCCTTCCTTTATTTGCTTAAAAGCAGGACATAGATTTGCACAGACAAAAAGGTACTATGTCCCCTGCCCCTACCAGGGACAACAAATGTTAGCCAATGAAGACAACAGCTTTAAATCCTTTATCAGCCTTGCGATGATACCAGAGAAATTCATATTACCAAGCTTTACTAACTAACCTTATCTGCCATTGGTTTGCCTTCCCTTCAATTTGCTACCTGTAAAGACTCCAAGTCCTTTTCCTCTGTCTTCTCACATCTCTAAAAATGTACTGTTCTTTGTTGAAGATGCTATATAAACTGGAATTCAAATCAACTCTTAGAGAACTGCTCATTCTCGACTATCTCTTGTGTTTACATGAGATATACATGTTTATAAACTTCTGTTTTTTTCTCTTGTTAATACATCTTTTTGTAACAGAGGTCCATTCCAATTATAAATCTATAAGGGTTTTTTTTCCCCTACACTTTCTGTCTGTCTTCTCTCCATCTATATACCTGTATTTATCCATCTTACCTATCTATCCCTACATTTACGTGTCTATATATCTTAGAATTATAATTTAGTCAGCCTTTTTACAGTAGGGGTTACTCAATAATGTGGATTAAGTCTTCCTGTTAGGTTATATGGTCAATATTTTCCAAAAATTGAATGAGCTACATCAATAGTTCCATGATTTTGTGAAACTATGTTTAAAGCATGTAAGCAAATTATAATTGTGTCAGAAATTTTGTCTTTTCCAAATAAACTTATAAGTGTATAATTGATAGTAATAAAATATAACAGTCTATAAATTATGATAATCCCATGGTTCAGGAGAAACTTATGAAAAAATATTTTGTTGTCAACAGTGTTCAAATGTATAGTCTTTCAAGGGTGTATGCAAGCAAGAGTGTGAAACCTTTTGTTCTTGGACGGTCACTTCTTTGGCAACTGAGAAACCTCTGAGGAATCAAGAACCACATAAGAATAACTTTACCAAAATTTGGCAAGTTGAATGATTTATCTACTAACTCTCATCCCTCATAGGTTGAGGGTTGCTACTGAGGGTGTTAAATCTCCAACAATATTGGGTTGCCCTGTACTTGAACTGACCAATCTCCAGTGGCACTAGAGAAAGGCTTCAGGCAGACCAAAGAATCAGAGGTGGAATCTACTAGCATGTAGGGAACTGTCCATTGTAGCAATGGACAATGAACCCAGAGATGTGAACTCAGAGATGGACTGAAGAGACATGGAGCATGGAATCAACAGTATCTTGCACTACTGATGTTCCACATTGAATCCTCTCTACTACTGACACTTGATGGTGGTTGCTGACCACAGTTACTAGAAATGACTTCAAACAGGAAGTTCAATGAAACAAGCAGTAGTTTCAGCTGCTGCAGATGGTTCCCGGGCCATAATTGCTATACATTGTTTCCTTCCTGTACCACGTAATCTAGATGCCATTATCTTCTGCTAGCACCCTTTTTGCTGGTCTTTATTGCTTATCTAGCAAGTAAGCAAACTTCCCTCCTGAGCTCTCAAGACCCATGGTTACCCTACCCTTGTTAGGCTGTGGTTGGTGCAATTCCACATTTATGTTTATAAACAGGTCCTCCACATGAAGTCAAAGAAAACATGTACTGTTTGAAGTTCTCTACTGGAAGAATTTCCCCTCACTACTGACCTTTAGTGTCACCTCTGGAGCAGTGCTATAGTGTGACCACAGTTCATTCTTGGCTTGTAGGAACAAACGGTGTCAACCTACCTATGAAAAAGACCCATAAGTTTTCTCCCACAAGGCCCTAAATGTGAACTGAGGGAGATGCATCAGTGCAAAAGAAGTAGATGATATAATATTCTGGCTCATTTGCATAAATTATTTGTCCCCTTATACCTGCTTGGGTATGATCCTAAATGTACCTTTTCTATGGAGTTACTACTGGAACTTATTATTATAATTGCCTGACCTTATAATGTGGGATCTGACAATACCCAGCTTACAGTGACACCTTCAGTCTTATAGCTACTTAATATCCCATGGTTAGATGGTCTCTCTCAGGATCTAGAAGTATGACAGGATCTGTTATTCAAATAGTATTTTTCTGCAGCAGAGGGCACGGCCTTGCTCTAGCACCGTAAATGCCTGTGCTTTAACTCTTTTTGGGGTTTCTCAGTGATAGTACACAGCCCTAATCTACCAAGTTGTTTCTAGCATCACTGGATCTACTGGGGCTGTGATGATTGATATTAAGTATCAACTTGATTGGATTGAAAGATGCAAAGCATTGGATTTTTATACATCTGGGTGTTTCTGGGTGTTGCCAGAAGAGATTAACATTTGAATCAGTGCACTGGGAGAGGAAGACCCAGCCTTAGGAAGACCCCTACTCCCATTGTGGGTGGGCACTATTCAATCAGCTGCCAGTGCAGCTAGGAGAGCAGGCAGAAGAAGGTGGAAGAAGCTGACTTACTGAGTCTTCTGGCTTTCATCATTCTCTCATGCTGGATGCTTCTTGCTCTTGAACATCAGACTCCAAGTTCTTTGGCCTTTGGACTCTTGGACTTATACCACTGGTTTGAGAGGAGCTCTTGGCCTTCACCCACAGACTGAAAGCTACACTGTCGGCTTCCCTACGTTTGAGGGTTTTGGGTTTGAACTGAGACACTGCTGGCTCCTTGCTCCTCAGCTTATAGACAGCATATCGTGGGACTTTGTGAGTAAATTCTCCATAATAAACTCCTTTTCATATATACATATGCACATATATCCTACAGACAAACAGAGAGCCAAATCATGAATGAATTTCCATTCACAATTGCTTCATAGAGAATAAAATACCTAGGAATCCAACTTACAAGGGATGTGAAGGACCTCTTCCAGGAGAACTACAAACCACTGCTCAGTGAAGTAAAAGAGGCCATCTCACTTTCTTTACCAAAGGGAATAGTCTCTGGCTTATTCCAAAATTCACAGTAGGCTGTTTTCTGGTCTAACTTAGTAAATCTCATTGTGCTATCCATTAAATAAGTATATTTATTGCAAGGCCTTGGTTTACATGATTGTGAGAGCTGGCAAGACAAGTCTGAAATCTGTAGGGCAGGCTGTTAAGAAGGGCAGGCTGGAGCCCTTGGGCACAGGCTGGAGCTGCTGTCCACAGGTGGAATTTCTTCTACTTCAGAGAAACCTCAACTCTACTCTTAAGTCCTTAAAACTGAATCAGGCCTACCTAGATGATCTAAGAGAATCTTCCTTACTTAGACCCAACTGATTATGTGCTTTAATTAAATATCTTTGCAGAAACACCTAGTTTAGTGGTTTATTGAATAACTGGGAACTATAGCTAAGTCAACCCCAAACTGATCATTATGGAGAACGAGTGAAGAAACAAAGAAACCTGGTGGGGCTCCCACAGAGGAGGCAAAACCTGGCATTTACTTTCTTTTCTGTTCTGAAAAGAAAGTGCTAGTTTAAGCTGTATACTTACACTCGACTTTTATATGCATTTTAAGCCTATCCATTTGTAAGTGTAGTTCTGTTGGTGACATAGAATTGGCCTAGTTAGACTGATCATCGTCTCCCTATGGAAGAACTAATTTGGGAAAATTAGAATGATTTTCCCACCTGTCTGGTCCAGGTTTCCATACATGTACTTTCTTTCAGTCAATCAAATTTATTGTGAACAAAGGCCAAAACTATTGTAAACTAGAGATATAGCTGATCCCTCTTCTTCCCAGAGAATCAATAAGGCTGATTCAGAAGGCCCTTTGCTTCCATGTATGTGATTTCTTCTCAGGATACACAGCTCTCACATAATTGTGTGGAATCAGTGATGAGTTGGGGAGTTCTGGCTTGCAAGAAATGCTTGTTTCTGCTGTCCAATAAAATGTGTCATGGCAAGATATTCATTATCTTTTGGTTGAAAATTCTCTTTCTGTTCCATTATATTTCATTCCAGGCTGTGTTGTCTAACATGGCATAATTGAACAGGTCATACAATTAGTGATTTATAATTTTACATTCCTCACTCATTATCAGCAATTCCCCAAACCCCTCAAGCTCAAGCAAAATGAATACAGTATATTCGATTAACTTTCCATAAAGATATCAAAGCCAAAAAATAGAATCACTTATCTCATAGAAATTAGATGTTTATTAATGTTTAAGTCTGAAAATCTTTCCAAGTTTTCTTTTCTGTGCAGTCTTAAACAGAAACATTCACTCAAGTGCCTAATTCATGACTAAATTCCTTCTTCAGTCGTTGAAGCCTGACCTGTCCTTCTCCCACTGGATATGGTGTAGCTCCTTCATAATTTCCAAAATTGGACTCATCCATCACTGAGTCATCAATATGTCCAGTGATTTAAAGTTTTTAAAGTTTAGGAGTATATATAGTATCTCATAGTAGCGTCACATTCATAAGCTGTAGAACACAAAAATCTTCAGCACTATAGCAGTTATGACAAATACAAAATGATATTCTTAAAATCTGGTGTTTTATAGACCGTCATTGTAATTGTCAATCATAGGCCATACTTTGGTCTTAGGAATATTGTAAAATATACAATATAGGGGACTCCCTTATCAGCTGTTTGAAAAACTATGATTCTTTTTTTCCCTGGAGAAAAAAAAAAAGCTCATCCACAAATACTATTATATCTTCTTTCTTCTTAGAAAGTGGCATTTAAACCATTTGTCTCTACTTGTAAAGTGGAGCTCCTAGGTCTTTCCTGATGTTCTTTCTGAGTTCTTGGAACCTCAATCAAGTGACAAAAGGAGAAACTAGGGAAAAATAACTCAGTACCAGGAAGCAGTGGAACAATAAAAGGGAAGTATAAAGCATGCAGGAAGTGACATACATAGCAATTATTAACAATAAAAAAGCCATGTATTTTGAAATGAAAGACAATTGAATAAATCTATAGGTCAAATGAGAAATTATAATGGAAATTAAAAATCTATAAACCCAAATAGCAATTAAATACTACCTATAAAACTTACAGGATAACTAGAGTCGTATTGGAGAACAACTTATATACTTAAATGTTTATATTGGAAAAAAAAAAGAAAGGCTAAAAACTACTGAGTTTAGAATTTAAGAGGTCAAAAAAATAAGAATAGAGAAAATAGAAAAGATGAGCTAGTAAAAAAAAAATCAGATATAAAAAAAGTTATGTTGGAGAGGATTAAAAAGACTATAAGTGACTTCTTGAAAACCTCATTAAAGTGACCCCAAGAAGTCACAGATAAACTAGTACTGAAAAGGGTAACTACAGAGTCAAGTGGATATTAAACAAGTAAAGAATTCTACAAGTAATTCCAAAAATTTTGAATTAAAATAAATAATAGCCCAGAGATTTTGATAGGTTGTGTCACTGTTATTGTTCAGTTCAAAGGCTTTTTAAATTTTCATTTTCATTTCATTGTTGACCCAATGATCATTCAGGAACAGATTATTTAATTTCCATGTATTTGCGTGGTTTTGAGGGTTCTTTTTGGAGTTGATTTCCAATTTTATTCCACTGTGGTCTGAGAGAGTACTTGATATAATTTTGATTTTCTTAAATTTACTAAGACTTTTTTATGGCCTATCATATGTTCTATCTTGGAGAATGTTCCATGTGCTGATGAATAGAATGTATATTCTGTAGTTGTTGGGCAGAATGTTCGTAAATATCTGTTAAGTCCATTTGTTCTAGGGTATAGTTTAAATCCACTGTTTCTCGGTTAACTTTGTGTCTTGATGGCCTGTCTAGTGCTGTCAGTGGAGTATTGAAGTCCCTCACTATTATTGTGCTCTGTCTATCTCCCATTTCTTACGTCTAGTGTAATTGTTTTATCAATTTGGGAGCTCCAGTATTAGGTGCATATATATTTAGGATTGTGACATTTTCCTGTTGGATAAGGCCTTTAATCATTATATAATGTCCCTCTTTGTCTTTTTTAATTGCCATTGCTTTAAAATCTGTTTTGTCTGATATAAGAATAGCTACTCCTGCTCACTTTTAGTGTCCATTTGAATGGAATATCTTTTTTCACCCCTTTACCTTGAATTTATGTGAGTCTTTACATTAGGTGAATCTCCTGAAGACAGTAGAAACTTGGCTGGTGAATTCTTATCCATTCTTCCATTGATTATCTTTTAAGTGGAGCATTTAGGCCATTTATATTCAATGTTAGTGTTAAGATGTGAAGTACTATTCCATTCATCATGTTATTTGTTGCCTGAAAGTGGTGGTAAGAGGAAAGTTCATAACATTAAATGCCTACATCAAAAAATCTGAAAGAGCAAAAATAGAGAAGCTAAGGTCACACCTCACAGAACTGGAGAATCAAGAACAATCCAAACTTAAACCTAGCAGAAGAAAAGAAATAGCAAAGATCAGAGCGGAACTTAATGAAATTGAAACAAAAACAAAATACAAAAAGTAAATGAAACAACAAGATGGTTCTTTGAAAAGATAAACAAAATTGATAGACCATTAGTGAGATTACCCAAGAAAAGAAAGATCCAAATAAGCTCAGTTAGAAATGAAATGGGAGATATTACAACTGATAACACAGAAACATACAAGATCATTCAAGGCTACTATGAACAACTTTACATGCATAAACTAGGAAACCTAGAGGGGATGGATAAATTCCTGGAGATATAGAATCCTCCTAGATTACACCAGGAAGATATAGAAACTGAACAGACCAGTAACAACCAGCGAGATTGAAATCATAATAAAAATTTGCCAACAAAAAAGTCCAGGACCAGATGGATTCACAGCGGAATTCTATCAGATATTTAAAGAAGAACTAATACCAATCCTATTGACATTATTCCAAAAGATAGAGGGAATCCTCTCGAAATTGTTCTATGAAGCCAGTATCACTCCCAAACCAGGGAAAGACATAACAAGAAAAGAGAACTATAGACCAATATCCCTGACGAACATAGATGCAAAAATTCTCAACAAAATACTAGTGAACCCCATCCAACAATATATCAAAAACGTAATCCACCATGATCAAGTGGGTTTCACACTAGGGCTGTAGAGATAGTTTAATATATGCAAGTCAATAAACATGATACACCACATACACAGATTTAAAAACAAAAATCACATGGTCATCTGAATAGATGCAGAACAAGCATTTGACAAGATCTAGCATCCCTTTGTGATTAAAACTCTCAGCAAAATCAGCATAAAAGGGACATACCTTAAAGTAATCAAAGCCATCTATGAGAAACACACAGCCAACGTTATACTGCTCCCTAAAAACCTATTGAAATAAAAAAAAATAAAGTACCAGTTTGATATTGTTTGGATATTTGTCACCACCCAAATCTCATATTGAATTATAACCCCCAATTCTGGAGGTGGGGCTGGGGCCTGGTAAGAAGTATTTGGGTCTTGGGGGTGGATTCCTTATGGCTTGGTGCAGTCTTTGTGATAGTGAGGGAGTTCTCATGAGATCTGGTCATTTAAAAGTGTGTGGCAGCTCCCCCTCTGCACTCTCTCTCCTGCTCCTGCTTTTGCTGTATGAAGTGCCTACTCCTGCTTCAGTTTCTGCTATGAGTAAAAGCTTGCTGAGGCCTTCCTAGGTTAGATGCTGGTGCCATGCTTCCTGTACAGCCTGAAGAACTGTATAAACCTCTTTTTTTATTTAAAAAATAATAAATCTTTACAAAAATACTACATGAAGATTGACTCAAGAAAAAAACTTTGACCCTGAAGGTCAAAGTCTTATAACAAATACAAAAATAAGCTTTACAGTTTTCTTCTATCAAATGTTCTAAGTTACATGCTTAGAAGTATACTGAGTAGAAAGAGCTGTATACATTTAATGGCTGTGAGGTCTAATTTTATGTGTCAATTTGACTGGGCTAAGAGATGCCCAGATAGCTGGTAAACATTATTTCTGGTTAAGTCTCTGAAGATGTTACCAGAAGAGATGAGCATTTGAATTAGTAGACTGAGTAAAGAAGATCACCCTCACTGATAAGGGTGATCACACAATCTGTTGAGGGGCTGCATAGAACAAAAAGGTAGAGAAGAAGGAATTTGCTCTGTGTGATTGAACTGAGTTATCCATCTTCTTCGGCCCTTGGACATTAGCACTCCTGGTTTCTTGGACCTTCAGACTCTGACTGGGATGTACACTATTGGCTTCTCTTGTTCTCAGACCTTCTGGTTTGGACTGTAATTACACTAACAGCTTTCCTGAGTCTCCAGTTTGCAGAGAGCAGATCCTGAGACCTTTCAGCCTCCATAATCATGTGAACCAGTGCCTCATCACAAATCTCTTTCTGTCTCTATATACTATTGGTTCTATTTCTCTAGAGAACCCTGATTAATATAATGGCATTTTTATAAAGCAGAAAACAAACAGCGCCAAATAATATGTTGCTTAGGAATACAAATGTTTGTGATGAAACTATGAAAATATGTAAGGGAATGATGAGCCTAAAATTCCGGAAAATTTTTTTGAGGGGGAAAGGATGAAGGAGATGGTATAAGGAGATGGTACTGGAAATGTTCTCCTTATTAAGCATTCTGGAAATTATAATTGCCAACATCACCTAATGGTCTCTATCTAATGGCCCTGATTCTCAGTGCCTTTTTGCGTTACCTGTCAATGACAGTTCACATGGTTCTTCACTCCTTCCTGCTTGTTACACTTCCGGTCATGTGGCTTCCACAACAACACATTTTCTTGGGTTTTCCCCCATCTCATTGGCTTCTACTTCTCAATCTTCTTTGCCAGATCCTCATCTCCCTTATCTTTTAACATTTCCTTGTCCTAGGACTTAATTCTTATTCTGCTTTCCTTTTTGGTATTCCTTATCTTTGCTAGAAATAATCCCATGTCTGGGTTTTTGCACAGATAACTACAGCAAAATCTTTCATCTCTATCAAGTCTTTGCTCAGATGATGCCTTCTCAATAATGGTCATCCCTGAGCCCTGAGATTAAAATTGCAAACTCTTCTTCTTGCTTCCACCTCCAGTCTTTTCCACCGTTCTGTATTCACTTTTCTCTTTTTCCTCATAATATGTATTTAATACATTTATATACACCGAGCATAATTTAATTATTCATTGTGCTTATTGTTTGTCACTTGATGCTAAAATATAAGCTTAAAAAGGCAGATTTTTTTGTCACGTTTGGCTGTTCATGAATCAAAATTTTTAGGAGATGGCTGGCACAGAGTAAATGCTCAATAAACAACTGAATGAATCCTTTTTTGGTCATGAATCTAACCATAACTTACTGAATGTCCATTGGAAATAATTTTTGATTGATTGTTGTTGTTTCTATTTAAACCTGTGATGCTTTTTGAAAGATTCCATATAGATTTAAATACAACTTACAAATTACAGTCCCTTTTGCATCTTGGGAAGACCATGGAACACAACTTGAAAATGTCATTTTTAATAAGAATTTTACATAGAAACTTTCATATGTAAAATATAGCAAATTGAACTAAAATGAATACTGTGAAAAAGCAGAAATTCAAATATGACATATTATGCAACTCAGTTTTTTTTTTAATGGAAAAGATAATTAAATACAAGGTACAGACTCACAAACCTAATCAATGAAAAACGCAGGATGTTATACAATCTCACAGGCCCAAATAAAATATTTACAAATAGGAGAATTTGTTGGAACCTTATTGGCAAAAAAGTTTAAAATAAGGAGATAAAAGTACTGGTTGCAAAATGTGAATTACAAAGTAACAGAACAAGTAAGAGGAGTATGACATGGACAGAGATTCTTCGTCTTTTGTGAGTCTTTTCTCCTCTGAAAATTCCAAACGTCTTTGCTAATAGATTAGTGGAAGCCACGTGTCTGCAGTGTCTCAGTGCACAGTTATCCAAGAGTTCTATCCAGCCTCCTAACTCACAGACTCTTGCAGTTCTCATTCATAATCTATTTCCTTTTATTCAAAACATTTATTTAATTTTAAATATATAAGCACTACATGAATGTGTTTCATTATAAAACATTCATATAAACAGTTAAAATTACCCCAATCAGCACTTTCATTTCCAGAATTCTCTACAATGGTAGTTGTTATTTTGTCATTTTTCTCTGCATTTACACAGCAACATACATGTTGCCAAAAATACACAATCAAGGTGTGTATCTTGGACTGTATATTTCTCTGATGTGCTTTATTCACTGAACAATTTATTTTAAAGATCTTTCCGTTTTGATTTACTAAATTAGTTTTAAATGCTACATGATCTTTCATAGTACATAGTTGACTTCAGTTGATTTTATCTATTTTACTACTTCTGGAAATTTAGATATTTCTAATGATCTTTTATTGCAAAAAGTGCTGCTGTGAACATTCTTACAACAAGCCCCTTGTATGCATGTAATTTTTTTCTAGGGTAGATATCAAGTAAAATTGCAGGGACATAGAGTTTGTACATTTAAAATTTTAAGTGGGCATTGGCAAATAGTCGTTCAAAATGTTTTTTGTCCCTTAATAGCACCAATATAGATCATTTTTTCTTCTGAATGTAATCTTTTGTGAACTGCAATAGTAGAGATGAGGTAACTACTTTCTAAATGCTTAGAAAGAATACACATTAAAATGCAGAATGAAAAGTCATTAGAACCTATTATGTAGCCTCAAGGAAAATTGGATAAGAAACATAGTGGTCTACAAATAGACAAAACCATGTATATTTATATATGATGACCACTATAATAAGGAAATAGTGAGGTTCTATAGGCAACAGTGACATGAAAGAAATTTGTTTAGCTGCTATTTCTTAATACAAAATGAGATGTTAAAAAATGAAGAATTTCTTTTCAGGGGCTAAAAAATAAAGAATGAAGAAAAGCTATTATTATTTTTTCTTCAGTAGTAGGTTTTCATTATTTTTTGCCTTATTTCTACTTGTACTTATTCATTTAATACAAATAAATGTGTAAACACATATTCTTGTTTTCACTGTCTTTACTAGATAAAATAGAACATTCTGTATACATTCTTGTGGACCTTGCATAAAATACCAGTCTATTGAGATCTTCCTCATTCCCTTTTGCTAATAGGTTGTAGTAAATTTAAAAGTGTGTGGCACCTAGGTTGTGTTCCATTATGGGCAGGTGAACCATCCTGGGTAAGGTATGGTATGCCAAGACGCAACTTGTGCCTCTTGTGAGAAGTAAACTGAATAAAAAATTCTCCACATCATTTGGGCTGTATTGTTTTCGGAAGTTCTCAGAATATGTATTATTTAATAATAATGTATTTATCTTTTGCATATTTACTCTACTAATCTATGAACTTATTGTTGGTAAGGAATATAAATTATTCATGTTTATACGAGTAAATTCCTGCACCATGATAGATGCTCAATAAAGGGTTTGTGGAATTCATGCATAACTGCTGAATCAAATTGGAGACCTCCAAATGTGACTATTCTTAAGATTTCTGGACTATGTAAATCCCACATCCAGACTTGTACCATACAAGCCCAATAAGTTCATGTGGGATTTCCATTTTCGTAGCTACTGGAATGAAAAAAAATTGGACCCTGTAGGATAATAAATTTATTGTGCAGTTAATATAATTAACAGATTTTGTACTGAAATGATAAAGATTATAGAACCAAACACCTAATGAGAATATGGGCATTGAAACTAAAGGAAGAAATTAGGCAAAAGTCAGGAAGAAATAAGTCATGAAACTCTCAGCCTGAAACATTAGAATTTAATATTTATAAACCATTTACCTGGGAAACAGTAACTAATGAGTGGTATATATGGTATAAAGTGATTATCATGCCACTAACTGTGTCACTAGCAAGCACAGTAACTCATAAGTAATATGTGTGTTAGAGTGTGATTAACATGCGGCTAGCTACACCATTAACAAGCTGCTTAGTATTCTGCCAATTATTTAACCTCTTTGGACCTTGGGTTCCACCTCTGAGCATTAAACATGTTGACTCTAAAACAGCTTAGGTCATCCTGTTATTACATGCCATGATCACACATTTATCTTCATCATGCATTATTTTTCCAAATATTAAAAAACGTCCTTCCACTCAATTCCAAGGACTCAGCAATCCAGAAAAACTTAGGTTTTATATGATTACATATGACATCTACAAATTGATTGTATCCCCAATAATTCAGGTCTAAGATTTATGGAGATGGGATGTCTTTAGGCAAAGCAACATATAATCATAACTTGGACAATTTCATGACAAGGAAATTGAAAAACAATGTGAATGCCGTACTTGTGACAGGAATCCATTGTTTCCTGCATGTGCATTCCAGCACATGAAGACATGGGGCAGAGAGACACTCTGGAGTTCAAATAATTTTAATTGCAGGGTTCATGAAAATTATCCGAGGCTATCTATAAATCAAAGGTACTTACCCTAGGGCAGTGTGGTGCAGTAGACAGGTCAGAGGTCAAAATCAGATGGAAATGGAATTGAAGTGAAGCTTTGCCACTAGCAACTAAATTTTTAAGGAATTTACCTAATTTTTCTGCATCTGAATTTTCTCATCTATAAAATGAGGCTCATAATACCTTGTTATATGGTTTTATAAGGAATACATAAAATGCCTTAAGTAAATTGGTTGTTACTTAATAGGTATCTAAAAAGAGCTTTTCATCTTTAGTTTAATTTTTTCATGATCTTCAAGTCTACTTTAAAGTCCACAGCACTGACACATGACAAGAACCCAATCATTTAACAATTTGAGAAATAGTTACTGACGGTCCTCTTTGCATCTGATCATGTGTTAAATGCAAGAGATACAATGGCATCTCCAGAGAGCCATAACTCCTACTTTCATGGAGTCTCCACTCTAGTAGAGAATAACAAAATCTAGAATACAACTGTATCAAAATATCACATATACCCCATAAATATGTACATTTATTATATATCAACAAACAAGAACAAAAGTGTCATTATAGGCTGTGATAGTTGCTATGAAGGAGACATGTAGGAACTATGGGAAAAATAGTGAAATATTGGGTGGTTATTAATCGGAACAGAAATCTATTGTATTAAAAAAGGAAAATGTGTAAGTTTATGTTAACAGAAAAAGAATAACTTCTAACAGTAAATTCAGTAGAATGTTGCACGGGTCAGCAAGATATTGCAGAGAAACAGAGTAACTCAAGCAAAGGAAGTAACAGATATCAGAGGCTGAGCAACTGTAATCTAGGCAGTTGTACTTTGGAAGAAGTCTGGGACCGGATCTGAGAAAGAAAGGATGAGATAGTCATGGGTTGTACTTTTGTTATAGGTGAAAAGGTATATAGCAAGTAGCAAGTCTGACAAGAATTGCTTTGATACTGAAGTTCTTTTGTATCTCCTGTGACTTGGTTAAGGGAGTATGTGAGGTCTTTGTGGATTCATGTGCTTCATCTATTTTTTATCACTGTGTGCTAAGAAAATTAAGAGAGAGCAGGATAGTCAATTATACAATAAAACATGTAGTATGAGGAAGAGTTTGCAGTGTAAAGAGTAAAGGACCTTCTAGGTAATTGTAGATGAGGTAATTTACTAACCCTGATTTTATTGAGAATAACTGAAAATATTGAAGGACACCTTAAGCAATTTCTGCTTAAGACAGCAGAGAGCTACAAGATTATGAAAAATTAAAGGAGTGAGATCTTGGAAAAGAAAGAAACCAACAGAGATGAGCCCCGTATTTGACTTCTAAAACAAACTGAGAATTATAAAGGCAATATTTACATAGATATCATTGAGGTACTGCTTTTATTAGCAAAAGTGTTGAACATATCAAATGACACCAGTGATTGAATGGACAGATAAAATCCATGTAGTCACATGATAGGAAGCTATGCAAAGCATACATAGAATTAAACATCTATATTAATCAGCCTGGGTGGATTTCAAAAATGACATTGAATGAACGGAGCAAGTTGATCAATGAAATGCATAAATTTAGATACATTTCAAATATGCACAAAAATTTTCTATGCATATGTAAGTATGTAAAAAAGGGATACAATAATTTGTGTTGTTTTTTGCTGAAGAGTTATCTGGTAAAATCCAACAATAAATTGTTGCTTTCGCTTACAGGAACTAAGAATACACTAGATAGAGAAAAATGTTACAATGTAGTAGCATACACAGTACTCTTCAAACTACTAAGTTTTCTACCCTTTTCTGAACTCAGATCTCATCTGGAAATAATAGCTTACATGATAATTTGTCTTTCATCTAGATATAATTTCTTTATTGAAATATAATTTTATATATTTTGATGAATATGTAAGAATATAACAATGGAAAGAATATTTAGGAAAGTGTAAAGGATACACTTTACATACATGACATTGAATTTCTTTGATGGGTGTAGTGATGAGACTGAGAATAATAGATTAAAGAAATGCAAACCAAAAAAAGGTTGGGGTTATATCTTCTCTGATAATGATATTATATCATCAATTGGAAGGTACTTTTGATTGAAATCTTTCTAGTTGGAACCTATGAATACTCACTGAAAGAAGAATATACTTTTCAATTCAATATGCTATTTTACTTAAAATCTTATAGAAATGAACAGGAGAGTTTTCAATGAAAAGGATTATAATCCACTATGTTAAACTGGTTATGCAGGGGAAATAAATGAACTGCGTGTGAATAGGCAAAAGAAGTCTCTGGAACCCTGTGTAATCTTCAGTTCTGCATAAGTTTCTAACAAAATAATTTCAACAATTTATAACCAGTTAATAAGCAAAATATTTATTAAAATGTTTACATGATTAATTTATCACTAATCAGTATAATTTTTAAACTCTTAGAGAAATAAATTATGGTACATTCCTTCAATAATGATTTAATCTTAATCTCCATTGAAAGCAATATCACATACTCTGACATTGAGTTGAGTTAGTTTGTGTGATAGACAAGCTATCTCTGATAGTAAGTAGACTGAAATTTTTGCCATGAGAATATTTAGTGTGGTTGCTTATCACCTGTGGTTTGCCCTGTAGTGTGCTTGTATTTTTCCACACTAACCACAGCTTGTATTTCTCCTACTTTATCTTGTTCATTTATTTCCAAATCGTTTCTCATTATTCAATTCATTGTCATATATTATAGTGTTTTTGGTTACTCCTTTCAAAACATATTAGTATTTTTCTTTTGTTTCTCAGAGTTCTTCTATTGTATGCATCGAGTTAATTGCAATGTAGATAGCAAGATTTTAATTTTCCAGATTATCAAATTTCAAGCTCACATTCATATGGATGAAATAAATAAAACCCAGACACATTATAATTCTGATAATGATATTGTCATCATAATATCATCTGTAATTCATCTCTGCTTGTCAACATTTCTTCACTAGTATATATATTTATCATGTAATTTCAGGGTACTGACACATTCAGTGTTTGATATTATCATGCAAAGATCACTTCCAAATGAATCTTGGAAAAAGATGAATGTTTGTTATTTTCTGAAAGTGTGTGTAGAATTGCTGTTATAAGAAGAACTTAAATATTTTGAGGAATTTGCCAGTAAAACAATCTGGACCTGTAAATTTCTTTTTGGAAAGTTTTAAACCATAAATTCAATTTTTAAATTGGACTATTTAGGATATGGAATTCATCAGAGGTGGGTTTTAATAGTTTGTGGATTTTGAGGAATTGGACAGTTATCTAAGTTGTTGGATTTATGTGCGTAGGGTTAATTGTTCACAATATTCTCTCATTATCTCTTGAATGCCTGAGGGGTCTACAATGATATTTCCCTTTTTCATTCCTCATTTTCCTTTTCTCACTCCTGATTTTATTAGTGTCTTCTTTCTTTGTTTGTTAGTCTTTTTTCTTTGCCTGTCTTGTCTGTTTTGCTAAAGGTTTATCAATTTTGTTGATATTTTAATATTTATTGTTGCTCTTTTCAAAGAGCCTGTTTTTTTTTTGCTTTATTAATTTTCATGATTGTTTCCTTTTTTTCAAATTTTTGGTTGCTGCTCTTACCTTTGTTTATTATTTCCTGTTTTCTGCTTGATTGGGGTTTATTTTGATCTTCTTCTAATTTAGTAAGACAGAAACTTAGATTGTGGTATGATACCTTTCTTTATATCTAATATGAACATTTAATGCTATAGATTTTCCTAGAAGCACTGCTTTAACTGCATCTAACAAATTTGGTATGTTGTATTTTCTTTTCCTTTAATTCAAAATATTTTCCAATTTATTTTGTGACTTCCCCTTTATGGATTGTTTAAGATTATATTATTTAATTTCTACATATTTGGATATTTTCTTATTTTCTGTGATTTGTTTTAGTTTAATCTATCCTGATCGTAGAACATACTTTGTCTGATGTCAGTTCTTTTAAATTGGTAAGGTTTATTTCATGCACTGGGACCACAAACCCATGGTTTATTTCATGATCCATCTTGATGAATGTTTAATGTGTACTTAAAAAGTACATATATTCTTCTCTGGTTGGGTGTGGCGTTTAATAAACATCAACTAGATTCAGTTTGTAAATGTTTTTTTCAGATCTTCTATATTCCTGTTAATTTACTGTTTACTGGTTGTTGTATCCATGATAGAGAGAAGTGTGTTGACGCTTTCAGCTATAATAGTGGATTTAGATATTTCTTCTTTCACTTCTCTCAGATTTTGCTTAATGCCTTTTGAATCTCTGCTGTTAGGTGAATAAGCAATCTTTATTTGGAAATGGAATGTATATTACACGAATAAGACTATAAAAAGGGGGGTAAGGCACATATATTTTATTATACAATAACATCATATATGAGATTTATTAGAGATGAAAAGTTTGTAGTTTTAAGAACACAGTTATAGAAATAACTACAATTTAATCTGTGAAAACAATCCAAATCTGAGAAAAGGTGATTTCTTTACCTCTTTTCAGTATGTCATAATGAGAAATTCGTATAACATCTTCCAAAGCTCAAAGAAACCACCTTAACTAACTTCGCCACCTGAAGAAGGTAATTACAGTTTTAAAACATGATATTCTGCAAATTAGATTGTAAATGAGAATGCCATGAGCTCAGTACCAAGTATCTTGCTTTGCAAGACTATTAAAACTAAAGAAGGGATACCATTTCCTATTTTAAAATGAATATTTTAGAGAATAAACTAGCTTTTCCTGCCAAATATTAAAACATTATTAATCTATGATATGCCATATTTCCATATAATCACTGGTATTTCTCATAATGCTAAAAGTACTTCCTTTCCTGAAGATAATTTTAACATGATTATTGTACCAGCATTATCAATAAGATTTTTCGTGTGTATTTCTTAAGAAAGGTATGTACCAATTCATCTCCCTCCTGCAATCCAAATAGTATTTTATTTGGAATAAAACACCATTTTAATTATCTGGTCCTTTCTCATCCCTTCTTCAATTTGTGAAAATCTGGTATGGTTGTGTTACTTAAGAATATTTTTAGTCTCTTTTTTTCAGTGGCCCAGTAGCCTACTCTAGAATGGATGGGATATTGTAATAGAGGGAGAAGGACAGAACAGCATGTGAATGTTCAATTTCATAAAAAGAACAGCTCTGGTATTCTAAGGAATTTCAATCATATTTTCCTTTCTCCTTGGACTTTGATAAATTTTTATAGTAGAAGGCAGCCTATTAATTTTAGGATTCAAAAATAATTATTTATTTACAAATAACAGAACACAATTTGAATACTAGTTCAGAAGAAAAAAATGACAAACCTCTACTTGCCCTTATTTTTACAAAACAAAATATATTTAAGCATTTTCATATACTTGCAATTTTCATTCTTTAGAAATTAAATGTTTATAGACATTTTCCTATGTGCTTAATTTGCCTGAGCTTAGAAAAACAAAAGTAAAATAAAATATTCAGCAACTTTTATTTTCATTATAATACATGAGATTTTTACAATGAAATATAAGTTAATAAATTGTATTGATATTGTATAGATAGAGCCTCCATCTCCAGGATTAGTAAAGTTTTAGTTAAGTCAACCCTGAGATAGGGTCCAGAATTTTTGTTTTAATGTATGAACACATTTTATGATCAATATATTTTCCAAAACAAAACACAAAGATAAGAAGAGTGGCATTATTTTACATCTTGCTTGTCTCTTTAAAATATGTCTGAATAGGGGATAGCTGGATTTTTATATTTATTTCTGGAATCAAGCGTTTGTGATATGTAGTTTT
>NW_016808057.1:958987-962344 GCF_001698545.2 Rhinopithecus bieti
TTTTCCTATGTGCTTAATTTGCCTGAGCTTAGAAAAACAAAAGTAAAATAAAATATTCAGCAACTTTTATTTTCATTATAATACATGAGATTTTTACAATGAAATATAAGTTAATAAATTGTATTGATATTGTATAGATAGAGCCTCCATCTCCAGGATTAGTAAAGTTTTAGTTAAGTCAACCCTGAGATAGGGTCCAGAATTTTGTTTTAATGTATGAACACATTTTATGATCAATATATTTTCCAAAACAAAACACAAAGATAAGAAGAGTGGCATTATTTTACATCTTGCTTGTCTCTTTAAAATATGTCTGAATAGGGGATAGCTGGATTTTATATTTATTTCTGGAATCAAGCGTTTGTGATATGTAGTTTTGTTGACAAATATGAAGAAAATACATTTCTATGCAGATATGAAGCAGAAAAATGAAATTAGTATTTTAAGAGCCTTTGCAGATAATTGTGCAAAGTTTCCTTTGATATTCTATCAAAAATCAATAAGGAATATTTTCTTAAAGCTTAGTTGCAATTTGGGATCTGTTCAGCAATGAACATTTCATATGCTGTAACATTAAGATTCATTGGTCTATTTTGCACTTTGAATGAATCTTTTACCTATGTATGATTTTGCGTCATCAGTCATTAGTCATTTGGAAAATATTGGTTCACTGTGTTATCCCATACCTGCAAATTGTTAAATAGGAAGTAAATATTTTAATGCTCTATATTTGAAAATTTGTTCTGCTATTAGTACTAATTTATGTTGTGAATTTAAGATAGATTTCTTTTACCTATGATGTGTCCGTGGAGGTGAATAAGACTAAGACACTTATTTGTTAATATCCTGTTTGTAAAAGACAAAACTATTCTGTTTTAAAAAACATTGCTTGCCATTTCTCTTTAGAAATGTGTCAATGAAGTACACATGCTTTAATTAATATTGTGCAATTATTATAAATAAAAATTAGCATATCTAAAATATCACAGCCTTATACATTAATTTATTGAGATAAAATATACATATGTTTTACCAGCTTTACCATTTTAAAGCATACAGTTCAGTGATAACAAATACATTTATATTCTTTTTCCCTCTTAATTCCTCCTTTCTGCCTCCCCTTCCTGGCCTCTAGTAACCACCAATCTACTGTCTATCTTCATGTCATTCACTTTTTTAACTCCCACATGTGAATGATAACATGCAGTATTTGTCCTTCTGTGCTTGGCTTGTTTCACATAACATAATGGTTTCCAGTGTCATTCATGTTGCTGCACATGACAGGATTTTATTCTTTTTTAAACCTGAATAATATGTTGTGTACAAATACCACATGTTCTTTATATATTTATGCATTGATGGGCACTTAGGTTGATTCCACATTTTGGCTATTGTGAATGGCACTGCAATACATGAGGGAGTACAGGTCTCTATCTCCTTGATATATTGATTTCAGTTCTTTTGGACGTAAGCCCAGAAGTGGAATTGCATAGTTTTTGGAGGAATTTCTGTACTGTTTTTCATAGTGGCTGTACTCATTTGCATTCCCACCAATAGCATACGGGGGTTCCCCTTTCTTTACATCCTTGCCGCCATCCATTATTATCTGTCTTTTGGATAAAAGCCATTTTAACTGGAGTGAGATGATATCTCATTTTGATTTTGATTTGCCTTTCTCTAATGATTAGCGATGTGGAACATTTTTTCATATACCTGTTTTCCATGTGTATGTCTTCTTTCCAGAAATGCCTATTTAGATCCTTTACCCATTTTTAAATTGGATTATTTATCTTTTCGTTATTGAGTTGTTTGAGCTCCATATGTATTCTGGTTATTGATTCCTTGTCAAATGGTATATTAGTTCATTCTCACACTGCTATAAAGAAAGACCTGAGACTGGGTAATTTATAAAGAAAAGAGGTTTAATTGGCTCATGCTTCTGCAGGCTGTACAGGAAGCGTGGCAGGGGAGGCCTAAGGAAAGTTATAATCATGGTGGAAGGCAAAAAGGAAGCATGCACATTTTATGTGGCCAGAGCAGGAAGAAAAGGGGCCGGGGGGAAGTGCTACACAATTTTGAACAGTCAGATCTTGTGAGAAGTCTATCATGAGAACAGCACTAGCAGGGTGGTGAAAAACCATTAGAAATCGCCCCATGATCCAATCACCTCCCACCAGGCCCCATCTCCAACCATTACACATGAGATCTGGACGAGGACACAGATCCAAACCATATCATTCTGTCTCTGGCCCCTCCCAAATCTCATGTTCTTCTCGCATTGCAAAATCCAATCATGCTTTCCCAACAGTCCCCCAAAGTCTTAACTCTTCCAGCATTAACTCAAAAGTTAATTTTGATTTTGTATCTTGCAATGTTACTGAATTACTTTATCGGTTATAACAGTCTTTTAGTGGAGTCTTTAGGTTTTCTAGGTGTAAGATCATGTCATCTGTGAACAAGGATATTTTTGCTTCTTCCTTTCCAATTTGAATGTCCTTTATTTTATTATCTTGTCTAATTGCTATGGCCAGGATTTCCAGTATTATGTTGAATAATAGGGGTGAAAGTGGGCATCCTTGGGTTGTTCCAGTCCTTAGAGGAAAGTCTTCAATTTTTCCTTATTTCAGTATGAGGTTAGTTGTGGTTTTGTCATATAGGTCCTTTATTATTTTGAGATATATTCCTTCATTATTCATGTTGATTAGTGTTTTTTTAATAAAGGCATGTTCTGATCAATTTTTCTGAGGATTTAGATATAAGCGTATATTTATTCAAATTAAAGCATAAAGTAAAATTTCTTGATCATATCCCCACAAATATCTGATAGTTAATCTTGAAATTATCAACTGTGTCATATAATATGGACAAATACTCTTTGTTGTGGAGTTTTTCATACTAAAGAGGTTTCATATCAATTAATCAGACTGAAGAATCTCTCTGGTCAACTAATAATTGTCTTAAGAGATTATATATTTAATATTAATGACTTTTTTGAAAGTTTTCATAGTATATGTTAATACCCTCTTCCACTATGCAAAATTGAACAGCCTTTGACTTTTCGTGGAGAACAAAGTTGGGTTTGTTGTTGTTGTTTTTTGTTGTGCTTTCATCAGCATATCCAGCATATGCATCACCTCAAATTGTATCTATAGATTTATCACGAAAAAAGTAAATTATTGAATTGAATAACAATTCAAAAGTCAAATTGTAGTCTATTGGCTTATTCAGTGTAAGATATGGTTTATGGCTTGGTGACCTCTGACTTATTTTAATAAGCTGTTTTTCTTGGTCTTAGGACATAGATTTTTAAAAAATAAATTATCAGACTTTATTCTTTTTTTTTTTTTTTTTTTTTTT
>NW_016808057.1:962601-996446 GCF_001698545.2 Rhinopithecus bieti
TTTTTTTTTGAGACGGAGTCTCGCTCTGTCGCCCGGGCTGGAGTGCAGTGGCTGGTTCTCAGCTCACTGCAACCTCCGCCTCCCGGGTTTATGCCATTCTCCTGCCTCAGCCTCCGAGTAGCTGGGACTACAGGTGCCCGTCACCTCGCCCGGCTAGTTTTTTTTTTTGTATTTTTTAGTAGAGACGGGGTTTCACCGTGTTAGCCAGGATGGTCTCTATCTCCTGACCTCGTGATCCACCCGTCTCGGCCTCCCAAAGTGCTGGGATTACAGGCTTGAGCCACCGCGCCCGGCCCAGACTTTATTCTTTAGAGCAGTTTTAGGTTCACAGCAAAATTGAGAGGAAGGTATAGTGATTTCCCATATACCCCAAGTTCCTCCACACGTGCATAACATCCCCTATATCAACATCTCCCATCAGAATGGTACATTTGTTACAATGATGGGCCTACAATGACACATAATTATCATCCAGCGTCCATAGGTTACATTAGGGTTCACTTTTTGTGCTGTACATTCTATGGGTTTGGATAAATTTATAATGACATATATCTACCGTTATAATGTCACACAGAATAGTTTCACTGCCCTAAAAATTCTCTGTGCTTGGCTTATTCATCCCTCCTTTTCCTCTAATCTCTGACAACCACCAATCCTTTTACTGTCTTCATAGATTTGTTTTTTCCAGAATATCATATCATTGGAACAATACAGTATATAGCCTTTTCACATTCCCTTCTTTTACTTAGTAATATGCATTTAAGTATCCTCCATGTATTTCTATGACTTTCTAGCTAATTTCTTTTTAGCACTGAATAATATTCCATAGTCTGGATGTACCAGTTTATCCATTCACTACTGAAGGACATCTTGTAGCTGCCAAGCTTTGGCCATTATGAATAAAGTTGCTGTAAACGTCTATGTTCAGGTTTTTGTATGGACATAAATTTTCAACTCTTTTGAATAAATACAAGAGGTGCAACTGATGGATCATATGTTGAGAGTATACTTAGTTTTGTAAGAAACTGTCAAACTCTTCTCCAAAGTGGCTGTACCATTTTGCATTCCCATCAGCAATAAATGAGAGAGTTCCTGTTGCTCCACATCTTTGCCAGCATTTGGTGTTGTCAGTGTTCTAGATTTTGGCCTTTCCAGTACGTGTGTGGTAGTATCTCATTGCTCTTTTATTTACATTTCCTTGATGACATATGATGTAAAGCGTCTTTTCATGTGCTTGTTCGCTAACTGTATGTCTTCTTTGATAAGGTGTCTGTTAAGGTTTTGGACCTAGTTCTTAATCAAGTAAAACATACATTTTTAAAACTTAAATTTATAAATATATTTTAGTTGTTTTCTATAATATGTTTGCTGAAGTCAGATCACTAAACCTTAGAATTATGTGACAATTTCAAAGCTGATAGAAGATCTGGTTTTCAGTAGAATTAAAGGGTATATTATTATTTTAAAAATTACAATTTAAATATCAATGTCTAAATGGAGGATATGCTATGTGTGCCACAAAATAGATACAGTATAACTTTGATATGTTTACTGATGAAATATTTATTTTTGCACCAAGAGGATCAATATATCCTCTGCCAACTAGTTTGCAGAAAAATGTCATAGTATGATAGAAGTAGATCTCTCCAGAGATGGTGATATTTATCTTAAGTTTCATAAACTTACATAAACATTATTCTCACTCTTGGTTTGCTTCTTTATTTTTCAAAGAGTAGAGGTTATATATACACAATGTCTAAACAACTGGATAAAAAGTGGCAAATTCAATCCACTATAAATTCATTCTGGCTACATGATGCCAAACATTTGGCTATAGCAATAAGTAAAATTTAACATTAAGAACTGTTTCATTGCTTGTATGGTTGTATTGATAAAGATGAACCCAAATAAGAGTAAGTTAGGAAATATTCCAAAAGAAAGAGAATAGGGAGCAAAGCCAGAGAAACAAAACCAAATATTCATGAACAGCAGTCCACGCCAATGAAATGGGAAAGAATTAGCAAGAATCAGAATACTTTTTTACAGTGTTGTGAAAGAGATTATGATATTAACTGTCATGCCTTGTAACAGTGCTAAATAGTGAGTAACAGGTGATCAGCTTTTCCTGAATTGAAAGTCAGGTCAATATCATAGGAAATCTCTACATTTATATTTTCAATTAAGAAAATATGTTTTCTTTTTGGGAAGGAGAAGTCTCAACCCCATGGGTCACTGGGATGGCTCATATAATGTAGGCTTTATTATTTTTTGTTTCATCTGGCAGGTAAGGGAGGAAGTATCCTTTAATTTATAGTCAATTTTCTTTTAACTACAAGCTCTTGACTTTCATCTTCACTCTAGTTCTGGGTCCCCAGGCAGTAACATTGCTTTTCTTGGCCTTGATTATTTATTTTTTCTACTTTGTTTTCAGAGGGTTTAAAAGTGCTAGAATTGTGAGGACCTCTGGGCAAGTATGACATTAAGATCTCTTTAACACACACATGCGCAGGCAGAAACACACATACACACAGAAGGAGAAGGCAAAGAAGGAAGAAGGAGAAAGAAGAAAGAAAAAAGAAGAAGGAAAGCTAGAATAAAAGCAGGACAGCTAGCTCCTTGAAGGACTCTCGGGTGATTTGTAAACCACTGTCACACTGAAAGCAGAAGAAAAGATTCTGCAATGCCATCCACAGGTTCCTTCAAGTTGACAGAGATTGCAGTTGTACTTAGGTGGTTTAGGGGCAGTTTTCTCCCTTTCTCTGATATTTGGTATCCAGGAGGGCTGATTCCAAGGAAACTGAAAATAGGTTTCTCATTTTAGTTGCTTTAAGCATGAGGTTTTGATAAATCTGAAGTTTTAGTTGTCAGTAGAGTTCCACAGGTGCTTGGAAAACTGTGAAGTTTAAATTATTACGTTACATGCACTACAAGTTTTCTAAGATTCTACAGAGAAGAAGAAAGACATTCTGGGGAAAGGTATATTAAATTTGATTGCCCAATAATTTTTCATAAACATATATCTATATGTATAATACTTGATAAGCTATATTCTAAGATGTACATTTATTTCATATTTTAACCTTTGAAATTGGAAAATGTCTTATTAATGTACATATTTAATGTGGTGGTATTTTTGTTTCAGAAAAACTGTTGTCTTGGAATTGCACAAATACAATATGCATAATTGGAAGTAAAGTGTATCTCTGCACACATCCCTCTACCCAGAATGGGTGTTGAAAGTGAATAAGAAAGAAACCGCTGCTGTTCTCCATAATGATATCCAGTGTGTGGATTTTGCTGAACTGAGGCAGTGAACAATTACTGTCTCTCAGAACAAAATAGAATTCCTTAAGATTACAGGAAAAGACAAAAAGCCCAGGAGGATAAGCAGGGATTGGGCCATTGATTCAAGCATTTCTAATTAGTAGGACAGACCTACTCCCTACTGAGAGACCCACAACCCAGTTAGGAGTAAGACTGTTCTATCAAAATGCCCCTAAATCTCCTTCATTGTCTTATTGAGACTGACTTCCTGTAATTTGGGTGTCACCTATTTGATATCACCACATATTTTACATTACTGGGAGGGTATATGGTTACAAGGGGAAAAATGACTTTCATTGATAGGGGGTTGTTATGAACGGGTGGTGTTCTCTAGGCAGAGTTGTAGTTTGTGCAATGGATATTTGTTTGAAGAAGGAGTTGTTGAGGTGGCAACAAGACCAAGGATAAGAAAACAGGTCTAGGACTGTATATGTGCTCAAGTTTACCCCCCGGCTCCCGCCCCACGAAAGAGTTAACGTTTTAATTATTTTCCTTCACTTACAGAGATAATTTTAAAAATTGCCTCATTTATATTTCTCTTTATTGCATCTCTTCTACAATGTCTCGTTTATACTTGTTCAAACATGCGTTGCAGAGTTGGAAAGAACCAGGGAGAGGTGTAGAGCAGGCAGGCATGTCCTGTTCTACATTTGCCAGAACTTTCAATGTCAAGTCCAGAATTGCAGTAGCAATGCCCTAATTAAGTTAATTTAGGACTTCAAGTTATTGAGTGACAATGAAGTCAATGTTGGCCCACAGAGAAATTCAGAATCTTTAAAATATGAGATTTCAGAAAGCTGAAAGAAGGGACCATTTTCTGACAGAAGCAAGAAGGTATTTTAGGACAGAGACATCAGCCAGTTCTCTCTGGGAATCCACTTATACATCATTTTCCTATTAGTTTTATTTCTTGACAGTACTTTTCTTCTTCCATTCAGAATCCGTAGGCTTTTCTGAAAGCTCCTAATTGTTTCCATAAAGGTATCTTTTGGTTTACTAATGAGTGATCAACTGTAAGTGGAAAACCAACTGAAACTGTCCTAGCCAGAAAAATCTTCAGAAAATAGCGTCATAGTGATATGTTAGGCAAATGAGCTGCAAAGAAATTAAAAGATATACTTGAAGTTAACAGTGTTTAGTGGAGTACTCAAGTTTCTGACTCCCAGAAACTTTAGTGTTTTGTTGGCTATCTCATCCTTGCCAATTCATAAGACTTGTATTCATAAGACTTGTATTCTTGTATTATTCTACTAAGAATATCAAAATACAAATCCTATCCCATTTTGAACACTCAAGATATTAAAACTCAAGTCTATAAATATAGTCAGTCTTACTCCTGGCCAACTTAATTTTAAAAGCAAAACAAAACAAACCTCTAGTGTGGCATTGATATATCTGCTATGAACAATCTTTCCACATGTTTGTGGTGTACAATCAAGGTAGAAAATGGAATTGTACCAAGACAAATTAGAGGCATGCTAACGAAAAGACAACTTACCTCCAAACAGACTACTTGATATTTTAGAGAAACATTTTGTATTAGAGGAAAAATATTTCTACTTAGAAAATATAAAATGGCCTGATATTTTGGATGTTTACATCATTTTAATCTAAGAAACTTAAAGTATTCAATTTTCACCGAAATTCTATGCAGAAGAGAGATAATTAGAAGAACAGACAGGTCAAGTTAATTGTTGAAATCTCTGAGCTACAAGCTGGCTTGAGAGTTTTCTGCTCCAGAATTAGTGCTTTGTCCAGTACTTGTTTTGCATAACAAAAACATTCGTTGATATTCTTACTGGCATGTCTGCATGTGTGTGTGTGTATTTCTGCTGCTATTATATTATGCAGAATTACTTAAAATCATTGAACTGCTAGGAAATTCTGAGTTTTTTTTTTTTTAAACTGGCATCTCGTGCTTTAAAAATGACATCATTCAAGTGTGATTTTTTTCAGGTTTCCCTTTGAATATATTGTATCTTTAGGTACTTAGGGCATAAAGCAAATTTAACCATTCATTCTAAATCCAGTCAGCATCTGCCAATTGCACATTTAACCATAGTCTTTGAGTTTATCTTCCTTAGACAATTTGGGTCACCTGAGCATACTGCAACAGTAGGTAATCACTTGATAAAATAACCATCATAGAAGCTGTCCCAGAGGTTTCAGAACAGATAGAACACAGAACCAATGTAAGGTGCTCAAATCTCATGGTTTATTTAGTCAGTTTTCAAAATGTAGCAAGAAACAAAGGGAAAGGATCAGTGTAGGTTTTACACTCACAATTTTAGAATGCATCTGAAGTGGACAGAGCATTCTAGTGGAGCCCTGTGTTATATGATGTTCACATGTCCATCTCTCTGTCCCTGTGCTTCATCCACCTGCTCTGCTAACAGTGTGGTCACAAGGACCAGACCTTAGGATTAGAAAAGGTGCTCAGTATATGTAAGACCCTCTGATACATCATTTGCTTATTTGATTAGAGAGATGCAGGGGAAAGCATGCCTGACCAATAGTTGTAGATCACTGATGACCTGCTGAGCAGCCACAGATGTTATCTGCATGTCTCTGGCCAAGGACAGTCATATGGAACCAAAATGGAATCATCACTGGGAAACAGTGTCACAATAGCCATCCCATTACTGAGACTAGGAGTCTTTTGGAGGAGTCTTTAGGGTTTTCTAGGTATATGATCATGTCATGGGTGACAAGCAATAGTCTGACTTCCTCTTTTCCAATTTGAATACCCTTTACTTCTTTCTCTTCCCTTGTTGCTCTGGCTAGGACTTGCAGTACTATTTTAAATAGAAGTGGTGAAAGTGGGCCTCCTTGTCTTGCTCTAGTTCTCAGAGGGAATGTTTCAACTTTTCCCCATTCAGTATGATGTTGGTGGTGTGTTTGTCATATATGACTTTTATTATTTTCATGTAAGTTCTTTCTATGCCTAGTTTGTTGAGGGTTTTTTTTTTTTTATCATAAAGGGATGCTAGATTTTATCAAATGCTTTTTCTGCATTAATTTAAACAATCATGTGGTTTTTATTTTTAATTATGTTTTTGTGATAGATCACATTTATTGACTTGTGTATGTTAAATCATCCTTGCATTCCTAGGATAAAACCCACTTGATCATGGTGTATCTAATTAATCCATGGCATATTATCTTTTTGATGTGCTGTTGGATTTGGTTACTAGTATTTTGTTGAAGAGTTTAGCATCTATGTTCATCAGGGATATTAGTCTCTAGTTTTCATTTTTTATGTCCTTTTCTGGTTTGGGTATCAGGGTGACAGTGACTGCCTGATTTTCATAGCTTTATACTAAGTCTTGAAATTTAATTTGGACAACTCTCCAAACTTGTTCTTCATTTTAAGAATTGATTTGTGTAATCTAGGTCCTTTGTATTTAAACATAAAAGCAGAATTGGCTTCTTAATTTCTATGAAAATTTGCAGGGGTTTTGATTGGGTTTGCATGGAATTTATATATAAATTTTGAGTAAATTAAAATCTTAACAATGTTAAATATTCCAGCCAAGGAATACACTGTATCTCTACATTGGGGAGAGGGAATTTTCTTTCATTTCTTTCAGCAAAGTTGTGTTGCTTCTTTTACCAAAGCACCAGGGTTCAGTCTGGGTCCTGTCACTTGCTGCATAGAAAGACAATCACTAAGATGATGAGTTTTCCAATGGAAGAAGTCTTTATTCGGGTGCTGCAGCAGAGAACAGGAGATCAGTCTCAAATTCTTTCTGACCAACTAAAATTAGGAGTCTATATGGCAGAGAAAACAGGGATGAGGGGTGGGGTAAGAGAGGAGTTGGTAATCAGGAATGATGATAAATGAGGAGCTGGCATCTCATTGTCTGGATGCAGTGATCTGATGAGTTTCAGTTCCTTGATACAATCTGGAAGGCCTGAGAGTGGTTTCCTGAGGAAAGAACTTGGATAAGACAAATGTAAGTTTCAGGCTTTCGGATCAGGAGGGTGAATTTCTATATTTATTCAAAAAACAGTAAACATAAATTCTGTGGAAGAGTTGGGTCATTTTCACTTCCAGTGTAAAAGTCTTACAAATTTCCTCCTATTTTATTTCTAAGCATATTTTTAGAACTATGATGGATATATTATTTTCACAAATTATGTTTTAATTTATACTTGAGGATATAAATAAAATGTTTTAAAATCTTAATCTGTTTTCATATTATCTTGCTAACTTCATCTATTATTTTAGTAGTTTTGTAAATTTTCAGATTTCTGAAGCAATCATATTATCTGTAATTAAGAGCGATGTTATTTCTTTCTCATCAATATACACTTTATTGTTTTTACCTTATTGTTATGGTCAGAATTTCTATTACAATGTTAAATAGATTAAGAGTTGAAATCCTTGAGTTCTTCCCAATTGAGATGGAAAATGTTCAATATTTTATCATTTAGCATTATGTTTCCTGGTTGTACATAGTTACTCTTTATTGGAGTGAGGAATTTTCTTTCTATTTCTCATTTGCTGATAGTTTCTATCATGAAATGGTGTTAAATTTTCTCAAATAATTTTGATAGCTATCATAATATTCACAGTTATTTTTATTTGATCAAAATGGTAAATAGCATTAATTGATTTTGCAATGTTAAACCAATCTTCCATTCTTGGAATAAATCCCATTTTGTCATAATGGACTATTCTTTTTTTATGTTTTGGATTCCATTTGCTATATGTTATAAGAGTTTTGTCTCTAAATTTAGGGAATATATCGGTCTTTTAATTTTCTGTAATATTTTTGTCAACTTTGGTAACAGGGTAAGGAGTTTGGAAATATTCCCTCTTCTTGTATTTTTTAAAAGAGTTTCTGTCAGATGGGTGTTCTTTCTTCTTTAAATGTTTGATAGGATACACCAGTTAAATGTTCTGTGTCTACAGTTTTCTTTATGAGATGGCTTTTGACGATGATCTCAATTTGTTAAATAGATGCAGTGCTATTCAGATTTTCTGTTCTAACTTGTGTAAGTTTTGTTAAGTTATGTCTTTCAGAGAATTTTTCAGTTTCATGAGGATTGTCATATTTGTTGCCAAAGAGTTGCTCTTTACATTCTCTTAGTATCCTTTTTATGGCTGTGGGGTCTATTGTCATTTTTTTTCCTTATATTGGTAATTTCTAGTCTCATGGTTTTTCTAGATTAATATTTTTCTATTCCTAGATAACAAATCAATCCATTTTATTGATTATTTTCTAGAAGTTTAATTTCGGCTTTGTTAATTTTCTCTATTTTTAAGAATCTCTTCTATCTCATTAATTTAATTTATTTTCTTTAGTATTTCTTTGCTTCTACCTACTTTGGATTCTTTTTTTGTCTACTGTGTTCTAGCTTCTTAAAGGGGATAATTTGGGTCATTTTTTTAAGGTATTTATTCTTTTGAATATAAGCATTCAAGATATACATTTCCCTATGGGCACTTATTTGGCTGCATTCCACAGCTTTTATTATATTGTATTTCATTTTTATTCAGTTTAAATATTTATTTACTTTGCTTGTTATTTGTTTTTCACACACTGACATTTTCAGAGCTTCTTTAATTCTCAAACATGGGTTTTAGTAGGCATTTTATTGTTATTTATTTCTAATTTAATTTTATTTTGGCTAGATAACATGCTCTGTTTCATTTGAATCCTTTTAAATTTATTGAGATTTGCTTTTAAGCCCAGAATATGGTCTTTCCTAGTGAATATACCATGTATGCTAATAATGTCTTGTATATAGTGTTCTCTACATGTCAGTTAGGTCAAAGTGATTGATCGTATGTTTAAAAGTAATCTGTGCATGTATTGATCTTTCGATCTAATAACATAATTAAAATATAGTTGTAATTTTCTCAATTTTTCCTTTTAATTCTGTTTTTTTCTATTCTGATGCTCTTTTAAAGTACATTTACATTTATGATATGTATTCCTGCTATGCTGATCCTTTTATTATTATTAAAGGTCACTTATTATCTCTAGAAAAACCTTTTTGCCTGAATTCTATTTTATCTGATATGAAAATAGCTACTTCAGCTTTCTGATGCTTACTCTATATAAGAGAGTTTTTTTCCATCTATTTATTTTCAACCTATCCATGTCTTTACAACTAAAGGCCAAACCATTTTGAAAGAATGTAGTTTAATTTTGCTTTTTTATCTCTTCTGAAAATTTTTGGCTTTTCATTGGAGTGTTTAATATGTTAAAATTTAGTAAGATTGCTGATACGATTGAATATGGATCTACTATTTTATTGCCTGTTTTTCATTTGTCATCTCTGGTTTTTTGTTCCTCTGTTCATTCTTTCCTATATTTGGATTATTTGAAATTTTTTGATATATATCTTGCTTTAGCTATTGAGTTTTATGTTTTACCTATTTACATTAGTGTTTCAATGGTTGCTCTAGCAATGACAATATATCATAACTTGCTAACTTTCCCTTCACTTAGTGGTTAATATTTTACCACTTCACATAAAATGTAGAAACTTTGTACCTGTATAGTTTCCTTTAATCTCCATCCCGTATTCTACTGATGTCATGTACATTACATCTACATACATATAAAACCCAGCAAACAATGTTATACTGTTTGTTTAAACGTTCATGTGCATTTTTAAAAATTAAAAACTGTTTTATATTTATTTGAATATTTACAATTTCTGATGCTCTTCATCCCTTTCTTACGATATGAGATTCCATCTGGTAGAATTTACACTCACTTGAAGAACATCTTTTTGTAGTTCATATAGTATAGGTCCTCTGACAAACACATTTACTTATTATTATTATTTATTCTGGAAATATCTTCATTTGGCCTTCATTCTTAAAGAATTCTTTCACATGAAATAAAATTCTGGATTGATCTAATTTTTAGCATTTTATATTTTCTCATTGTGATCTAGCTTCAATTGCTTCTGATAAGTTAGTGGCTTTTGAATCATTGTTCCCTCTATGTGATATGTTGTTACAATATTAATATATTGTAATATGTATAATATATTGTTTATTTTTGACTGCTTATAAGATTTTACCTTTATATTTTATTTTAGCAGTTTGACTGTAATGCATCTAGGCATTTTTGTCTCTGTATTTATTTTGCTTGGAGTTTGCTGAGCATTTTGAATTTGTAAATGTATGACTTTCCCCAAATTGGGGAAAATTTTATCCAATAGTTTTCCATTTTTTTTCTCTCTTTTCCTAAGATTTCAATTACATGTATGATGGATACATTTCTGATATAGTTCTGCATGTCCTTGAAGTTCTTTTATTTTTTAAATCTGTTTTCCTTTTCTGTTCTTTAGGTTGGATTACTTTTACTGATACATTCAAGTTGAGAGACTTTCTGTAATATTGTATATTTTATTTACAAAATGTTCCTTGAGGTTTTATTATAATTTCTGTTTCTCTACAATGTTCTATCTTTTCATTAATTGCCAACATATTTTCTTTTACATCATTAAACATAGTTATAAATAGCTTGTTTAAAATTCTTTTCTGTTTCTTCTAATATCATTGTCATCTTTGGATGTATTTCCGTTGATTAACATTTTATTAAGAATTGGTCTTGTGTTTTTATTCCTTTGTATGTTTAGTCTTTTGAATCTTATCCTGGACATTTTAAACTGTATGTTGTGGAGATTCTGAATTCTTTTATGTCTCTCTGAAGAATGCTGATTGATTTATTATTTTTTAAGCAAATAATTATCTTGACCAGATAAAAAGAGCAAATTGTTTATCTTGAGCTACAATTGAAATTTCAGTTCAGTTCTTTTATATCGGTTACATCATTTCGTGTCTGCCATGTGGTTGTATGATCAAAGATCAATCAGAGATTTGTGCAGAAGTTATTCACAAAAATTAGGGTGTCTTTCTCTGCATATTTTGTATTGCTGCCCTCCCTCCCAGTTTCAGAGACTGTCATTGCCTTGCACTCTGTTCTCTGATTTCTCATCTCAGAAAGACTATATGTTTTCTATTGGCATTTTATCCACCATGTGCAGAATCAACTGTATGCTGTTCTTCATGTAAAAGGCTTAAAAACAGAAAACTTACACCATATCCTACCTCCATTCAAATATTGACTCTCCTTCTAGACTTTGCTGCTTGTCCTTTCTCTAATGACTTCAAGTAGCTGGTTATGGATGTATTCTAGAATTTGCAGTGGTTATTCCTGACAGTAAGCCTGATAGACGCTTACTTAGCAATACTGAAAGCAGTACTTGAAATTTTACAGCTTATTCTTCTAGAGAGTTTCTCCATTGTGAGAAATATATTCATGTGTCCAAACCCAAAGAATGTACTTAGAAACACGAAGAACAGTGGAAAGAAGACTTTTAATGGTGTTCTTACAAGATCGGGTGTCTGGTAGGCAGGCACACCTGGGGCAGTCACAGCACATAATTTATCTCCTAGCACGCAGGTCCCTCCCCCAGTTCCTCACTGGTCGAATGCTATGAGGTCACCATCTTCCTGGACAGAGCCTAAGTTTCATTATCCCCTTATAAGGTGGTACCCCAGTCCCTTTCCCTGCCTAAGTTTCGATTTCCTAGTAACGAAACTTTCTTCCCTTTTATGGGCTGATTCCTCCTCTGCATCCTGTTTACTTATCATGACTTGCTAGGTGAATGAGCTGTGCAGTTTGTCACGTCCACAGGCTGGCTGCCAGTGCTTAGATTTATCATGCCTTGACAATGAACTATTTAAAATGTTTTCTCACGAATTCTCTCCTCTTTTCTATTTACTTCCTTTGGTCTTATTTTCATTTAAACCTTTCTGTTTTGCGAATCACTCTAGAAGTTGTTTACTGTCTTCCTCATAGGAGAGTGGGTTTAATTTGGTTTATAATAGTAGCAGGTTTTTTTGCTGGTAAGTCATGGACATTTGTTTATTAATAGCTGTTTCAATTAATCTCTGTGCTAGTCCCCTCACACAGGGATAGTACAACATCCCACTGCTGTTTAGACTCCTGCCACAATTATGGGAGATGTAAGGATTGAAGCTACCATGCCTTTCCATTTTCTAAACCATCCTTCTAGCAACCCATAAATGGATCATCAATTCCAGCATTTTCTGCCAGTTTGTTGGCTAGGGTTGTCAGTCCTTGTAAAGCTTTTGTGATGGTTCCATGTGGGGCAGTATTGCTGGCAATGAAAGTACAACATTTTCCACCCTGCATAACACATATGCCCGCTTTTTCTGCTAGTATCATGTCTAGCACAAGCCTCTTTTCCCAGGCCACTTTGGCTGGTGGCATTTAACTGGCCAGCCACCCCTTTGAGGGTGTTTCAAGTATAACTAATGAATCTCTGTTGATTATAATAGCTGTAATTGATCCCATCCACATTTTTATTAATAATTGACCACCAGAGGAGTGCTGAGTCAAACCCAACAGCTATTTGGTTTCAGGCCTTAAATTCATTAGGCACCCCCTCTAGGTACTCCTATTGAGTCAACATATATATTGGGATCAAAAGAATTTGTTAAATCTCTCTGGTTTCGGTGGCCATGTGTATTTTCAGGTATCTTATGGAATGCCAGGGTGAAGGGAATGGCTAACCGGACCAAAGCACAAGTCCCAGTCCTATTGGATGGTAACAGGTTACAGAGGTTCCTTTTCCCACATTACCACCAGACATCAGGCTGGGGTGTACGGCAAGCTGTGTAATTTCCATCACCTGACTTACCAGTGACGTTTAGGATGTGGGTACAAGCCGAGAGTTCTCCCGTGCCTTGTTGAACTCTGCCCCTGCCTAGAGAGGCAAGAGGAGTGGTTCATATTCCCCATGGAGAATGAGGGGATTGCTCTGGTAGTTGACCTCTGCAGGAGGAGATGCAGGAAAGAGAAATGACAGACTCTTACAAGTCTCATCTCCGCATGCATCATTGTCCTGGTATATAGCCAACATGCAATGCATTCCTTCAGGATCAGTATCCTATCCTAGGGGAAGTGGAACCACCTGTGCCTGAGGTCGTCCTGCAGCACATGTGTAGCCATTACTCTTTTTGAAGGCTTGTACCGAGAATTTGATCCATTCGACCTAGGCATTCAGATGTCTGTACTCTGTTTCAATTTCTAAGGTTTGCTTAAATCCTTTATTTCAATTATTTCTACTCTTTTAGGATTATTATGTGATGGAATAAAGTACTTACTAGGGTCTGAGTTTGGAGTAGTCCCAGGCAAGTGGGAGGTTGAGTTCTTGATTAATTCAAGAACAGATCACCCTAGTGGATCTTTTCCTACAACATCTTCCCCCAGCCTACACTTGAGGCACCACCCTTGGTTCTTGATCTAGGATCCCTGGATTGTTGATAGTTATGAGTATAGGGTTACACTAAGTTTTGGCAGTTAGTTGGTGGGGAGCCTTTGTATAGATGTATTTTATCTTTTAAGGGCTCCAGGATGGGGTTACCTATCCCATATTGACAGTCCAACCCTGATATTTGGTGGTCCACCAGACATCATTCCAGCTAGGGCAGGGAGTTGCACTGTTGTAGCCTGCATCTAGTTCAGGAAAAAGACACTCATCTGCTTGTGAAACCTGCTTCTGGTTTTCTAAATTTCCACAAGGCAAAACTTGGCAGGCATCAAATTTTATAGTTAGGGGTGCTATAGTTTTATTTACATTAATTACCAGCTTAAGTGAGTAGTTGGGAGTCCCTTTCCAGTTTCCCCGTCCTCCATTCCAATCTTTAGTCCCTGGCATAATAGCTCATCCCAACCACATTAACTTCCATAGAGGGGGCCAGCCCGTGCTTTCTTTCTAGGTTTTTCTTAAAGTTAACTTTAAGGCTTTCTTATGTGACCCATGCACTTTCCACTGGTCTTTTTCTCTCCTTTCCAGGGTCTCTTTTACCAGTCCCTTGACTCAAGTACGAGTTCACCCCCTTTCAGTTGTTCCTGTGACCATCTTGGTGATCAGAAGCACTTCTGATAGGGACCTTCCCAGCTGGGTTGGAGCTTGTTTTCTTTCCAAGTCACCAGGCTGGAAGTGGTGAACTTCGAACTCAGGAGGTGGGGTTTGAGTCAGAAGTCCTAAGGGATGACAAGGTGAAGGATATGGCCAGTACAATTTCTCAAAAATTGGTTCTTGGTTTCCATAGTAAGAAGATCTGTAGTCCTGCCCAAATATGGGAGTCCATGTAATAACTCAAAGGAGGACAGTCTCGAGATTTTTTCTTGAGGGGCTGTCCTAACCCTAAGAGAGCTACTGAAAGACATTTGGTCCAGGGCATTTGAGTTTCTAATATTTGTTTGGTAATATGCTTTTTGAGAGTTTGACTTATTCTTTCTAACTTTCTAGAGTAAGGGGGATGCCAGAGAGTATAATAATCCTATCTAATTTGTAAACTTTCCATAATTTCCCTTAACACCCTTGAGGTAAAGTGGCTGCCACTGTCTGAATCAATATTTTCTAACAGGCCAATCTGGGTATTGCTGGGTATAATCTGCTCTAAGATTATTTTGACCATATTCCAGGTAGTGGCTGTCAGACGCAGAGGCTTCTACCCAGCTGGAAAGGTGATCTATGATCACAAGCAAATACTTTAGTCTTTCTACTTGGGTATTTCTGTGAAATCTAGTTGAATGCTCTGGAATGGTCTTAGTCCAGGAGGTCGTCCTCCTGTGGCCTGTCTTCCAATTACCTTTTTGTTCATCCTTTGACAAGTTACACAACTTCCACATACTGTTTAGCAAGGATATAAATCCCTAAACACCAATAATTTCTAAGTATTGCATCACACAGAGCCAGGGGTCCCCAGTGACTCCTTTTGTGTAATATATTCATTAGTTCTCTCATCAGGGGTTTACTTATCATCTCTCACATCAGGAAGTAACTATTTCTCATCTTCAGTTTGAGTGACCGCTATCCTGTCTAATTCTTCTTTCTCCTCTTTGGTAAACTGAGGCCTTAATACTACCTTAGGGAGGTCTGGGATCAGGCTAAATAATCTTCCTCCACGGGGCTTGCTTAACAGCTTCATCTGCAAGCCTGTTTCCTATAGCTTCTATAGTGTTCCTTTTCTGATGACCAGTTACATTGAGTGTGATTAGTTATCTCTGCTGGAAACAGGAGGCTTTCTAAAACCTGTTTGACTAGTTCTCCACGTACCAGTTCTTTTTCCCCTGCTATTTATTAGGCCCTGCTCTGTCCATATTTTTCCAAAAGTGTGTATCGCCCCATAGGCATATTTAGAATCAGTATATATAAAATGCCTTCTTGGCCTTCAGGGAGCTTTAGGGCCTGGTTAACAGCATATAATTCACAGGTTTGGGCCCACCAGCCATTAGGTAATCTACCTTTCTCACATTAAAAAGTGTTTATTTCCATCAGTGACAGCACAGCCATTGTATTTCTTGCCATCTATCACTCAGGACGACCCATCCACAAACAGCCTTAGCCCATCACGTAGTGGAACTTTTCTGAGGTCTGGTCTAACTTTGGTTTGGTATTCTATGATATATAAGCAGTTATGGTCTGATGCCTCTTTGTTCTCTTCTCCTTTCCATATGAAACTGGCTGGATTCAGGTAAGTATCTGCTGTTATGACCAAATCATCTTTTTCTGGTAATATGGCTTCATATTTTAGAATCTGAGAATCTGTTAACCATCTCCCAGCTTTTTTATTTAATATATTCCTGACCTGATGTGGGGTGCTCATTATTAGGGCCCCACCTAGGGTTAGTTTTTGACTCTTCTCTATCAGCAGGGCTGTGGCAGCTACTTCTCGCACACATTCGGGCTTCCCTCGAGAGGCGGGATAATAAAACTTGGTGACAAAAACAACAGGTGGCCTCTTCCCTTCCCAGGTATGAGTGAACACCCCAAGGGCTATGCCCTGGTCTACTGTTACAAATAGATGGAATGGTTTCTCTAAAGATGGGAGGGCCAGGACCAGGGCTGTAATGAGGGCCTGCTTTAGCTGTCTCATTGCCTGAATGTCCTCTGGAGACCATTGCAAGGGATCAGGTTCCTCTTCTAGTAGCTTGAGATACACAGACTTTGTCTTTCGAGCATATGAGTCAATCCATAACCTCCAGCAGCCCGTTAAACCTGAAAATTTTCAGAATTCTCTCTTTGTCTTAGGAAAAGGAAGATCCACTATTCCTGACAGTCTTTCTGGGTTTATTTTCTGCTTTCCTTCACTAATCAGGTGTCCTAAAGATTTAACTTATTTTTCTACAAAGTGCAATTTGTTTTTAGAGACTCACAACCCCCCTTCTCCTAGAAAATTAAGCAAGCTTATGGTGGTTTCTGACACCTCAGACCTCCTCTCCCCAGAAATGTAAAGATCATCTATGTATCATAACTGGGTTCCCTTGGAAGGTTGGAATTCCTCTAGGAATTTTTCTAAGATTTGACTAAATAAGTTTGGGGCTGCCATGAAAGCTTGTGGCAGCACAGTCCAGTGGTACTGTTGTTTTTCTTTCCAGTTATAGGATTTCCCCATTCAAAGGCAAAGAGGTCCCTACCCCTAAAGCCTACAGTACATGCTCAGAATGCATCTTTTAGATCCACCATATTGAACCACTTAGGTTCATAGGATATCTTACTAGGGAGGTTGTAGATGTTAGGCACCACACGGTGGTGGGTCTGGACAATTTGATTTATGGCCCTTAGATCTTGCACCAATCTATATAACCCATCAGGCTTTTTGACTGGGAGAATTGGAGTGTTATATGGTGACATGCAGGGTTCTAATAATCTATCTTTGATGAATCCCTTTATTACCCATTGGAGACCATTTTTCTCCCTTCAGTGGGAATGGGATATTGTTTTCTGCAAACTATTTCTCCTGGTTGCTTTAGTTTAATCTGTAAAGGTATAATTTTTAATCTTCCCCTGTTGCCTTCCCTAATCCACACAAGGGGATTAATTTATCTTTCCTCCTCCTCTGTTAGGAGGCCCATTATTACTTTTATTTGTCCCCCTTCTATTCCTAATCCTAAATCCAGTTAGTTCCTGCTTCAGGAACACATAAGAGTGAACCTTCAATTTGTTCTGGTCCCAATCTAATTAACATTTGCTTGAATATCAGAACGTGGAATCCGTCCCCTTTTACTCCTGATACTGTCCATTTTTCCTTAGAGAGTTCTGTACCCCTTGAAGGATGAATTAGGGAGAATTGAGCCACCCCAGTATCAACCAAAATGTTACTTCTGCCCCCTCGAGTCCCACCATCAGTTTTATCAAGGGTTCCTGGTAGGACCTACTTAAAAGGAGCCCCAACCCCCTCCAATCTTCATCAAAAGTCATCACAGGGATTATCTTCTCTCTCTTTTTCCATTCTGGACATTCTCTCTTAAAATGTCCCGGTTTTCCACACTGCAACATCCACTTACAGTCTTAGGAGTTTTTCCCTGTATTTCTCTTCTGACTTTTTGCTGAAACCTAGTATTTTCTCATCTCCTCCAAGAGGGGTCTTGATCTAACTTCTTCCTGACTACCTCCTCTACAGTGGAAACCATGATTTTCACTTTTTGTCTCTGTTTCTCCTCTTCTCTTCATACAAAGGCCTTTTTAGCTTCCTTCAGTAATTCCTCAATTGATTTTTTCATTCCAACCGTTGATCTTTTGTACTTTTTTTTAAATGTCAGGTCAACTCTTAGTTACAAAGTTAACCTTCAAAGTGCTTTGCCCTACTGGGTCCTCTGGATCTAATCTGGAGTATTTTCTCATTTGATCTCTGAGCCTCTGAAGGAATGCAGAGGGAGTTTCCTTTTTTTCTTGTTTAATCTCGAATGCCTTTGAGATACTTTGTGTCCTAGGAGTGGATTCTTTGATCCTTTTAATTGTTAGTTCCCTGAGGTTCTGCATTTGGGCACAGCCCCTGGGGTCATTATCCCATTTGGGATTGACATTAGAACATTTTTGCTTGGCTGGTAAGACTCCTTGTCCGGGATAATTCCCCTTTATTCTCCTGTGAACATGATATTTATGATAGACATAATTTCAGCCCAGGTATAAAAGCTGGGTCCTAGGAATTGGTCCAGCTGTTCTGCTAAACCAAGAGTACCTTCTAGGAGTGGTTTCATTTCCTCTTGAAATTCTTAACTTCAGTACTTGTAAGAGGAGCATTTACAAAGCCAGTCTTTTCCTGCCCTATGGGAAGTTCCCTAAGAGGAAACAGGCTAGATGTTTGCTGTTTGGAGGGGGTAGGGAAGTTCTCAATAACCCTCTTACACTGTTCTAATTCTTTTGTTAAATTTGCATAAGGATATAAAGGAGTAGTTTGTTTGACTCCTTCATGGTCTCCAAGTCTTTCTTCCTCTAACCCTTCTGCTGCTCTTGATCTTCCTGTCCCTCATTTTATGAGACATGTGGAGGAGACAAGCATGATAGAAGGTCCCAGGGCTTTTCACTGGGCAAGGGCTTTTACTAGGCTCTTTTCTTCCTCTTTGATGGGGAACATGGGGGCTAATTTCTTAATCCAGCAGAGAGTGTAACTTATCTCCTCTTGTGAGAACGGGGTTTTATTATTCACATAATTAAAGGTTGGTGCTCCCAATCCTCGCCTGAGCCAAACTTAGGCCAAAAGACCAAAGGCTTATGAATGGGGTCTTTGGGCCAGATTAAATAGCAATACTTTACCATCTTTTGCTTTTCCTTTCCCTGATTTGAGGGTTGTCCCTCCCAACCTGCAACATTCTCCCCAAAGGACTATCTGGGGGAATGTCAGAGGGAGTCTCTTTGGCTCCCTCTTTCCTTTGTTCCATAGGCCTAGAATTTCTGTTTCCCATTTTCTGTCAGTCTGTATATCTGAGCTTTTCCCTGTGTACTCAATCCACCCTACTGGAGGTTTCTTGCACACCCCAAGAATTGCTTTGTCTGTCTCTGGCTGCTTCTCTTGCAGGAGAATGAAACTGTGGATTGGGACTCTGCCCTCACTTCATGTCTAGGATACATCTCAGTCACATACACTCAACCTCTGAAAATGCCCAACCACCAAGGCAGTACTGATAGTCCAATTTTCCTACCTTGGCTCATGTACAAGTTTGCTTGGTTGCTACAGTGCCTGCTTTTCTCCCTGTGTTGCCTCCACTGCCTCCTGAATAACAGTCTCAGGTTTGTCTATGGCCTCTGTGGGGAGCCAAGATGCCTGGACAAGGTGAGCCACCTAAAATCAGGTGGGACGTGTCTTCCCTCTCAGCTGGAGTCCACTCCACACAGGCACACACATCCCAGATGAGCCCCCAAGTTTGTGAGAAACACATTCACCTGTCTAAACCCAACGAATGGACTTAGAGACAAGGAACAGTGGAAATGAGACTTTTAATGGTGGTCTCACAAGGTCAGGTGTCTGGTAGGCAGGCACACCCAGGGCAGTTGCAGCAGGTAATTTATCTCCTAGCATGCAAGTCCCTCCTCCAGTTCCTCATTGGTCAAGTACTATGGGATTACAATCTTCCTGGATGTTGCCTAAGTTTCATTATCCCCTTATAAGGTCATACCATATCCCCTTCTCTGCTTAAGTTTTGATTTCCCAATAACAAAACTTTCTTCCTTTTTATAGCCTGACCCCTTTTCCACATTCTGTTTATGTATCATGACTTTCTAGGTGCATGAGCTGTGTGGATTGTCACATCTGCAGGCTGGCTGCCAGTACTTAGATTTATCATGATTTGAAAATAAGCCATTTAAAATGTTCTCTCACACCATCACCAAGGAAAATATCTCCTGAAAATTATTTTTGTTAATTATAGCTTAAAAGTATAAAGCTATAAATATATTCTTTTGCTATTACTGAATGAAGGCAGGTGTATTCAACCTTTGAAATATAAAACTAATGATATACTCAAGATAAATTAGGAAAAGGAATGGGATGAGTAGAGATATGGAAGGTCTATAGAAACACAAATATACTCATATTACAAAAATAAACACATACAAAGCGACAATCTAAACAAGAAAGCAAAGAAAGGGTCAGAGCAAGATGACCAAGTAGAACCCCTTCTGGCAATTGTTCCCCCCTGCCCCCACAGGAACAACAAATTGAACAACTATCCACACAAGAAAGCACCTTTATGAGAACCAAAAATCAGGTGAGTGATCATAGTACCTGGTTTTGACGTTATATCGAACAAAGAGACATTGAAAAGGATAGAAAAGACAGTCTTGGGTCACCTACACTACCCTTTCTCTGTCCCATAGCAGTGGCCATATGGCATTAAAGAATAATTTGTGTGCTTGGGGCAGGAAGAGCTCAGTGATTGTGGGACTTTGCATTGGAACTGAGTGCTGCCCTCTCACGGTGGAAAGCAACACAGGGCAGAGTTTGGCCAACACCCACAGAAGAAGCATTTAGACCTGCCCTAGCCAGAGAGGATTTGTCCATCCCTGTGGCTAGAAACTGAGTTCTAGGAAGCCCCACCACCACAGGCTAAAGGACGATGGGGTCCTAAATATATTTGAAAGGCAGTCTAGACCACAAGAGCTATAATTCCTAGGCAAGTCCTGGTGCTGTGCTAGGCTCAGAGCCAGAGGACTTAGGGTGCACATGGTCCAGTGAGACACCAGCTGAGGTGGCAAAGGTAATATTTGCATCACCTCTCCCTCAGTCCCAGGAAGTGCTTCTTGCAGCTCTGGCACAGAATCTTTCTGCTTGAGGAAAGGAATGGGAAGAGTGAAGAGGACACTGTCTACAACTTGGGTGCTAGCTCAGCCACAGTAAAACAAAGCAGCAAGCAGAGTCCTGAAGCCCTCATTCTAGGCTCTAGCTCCTAGATGATAGTTTTAGACCTGCCATGGGCCAGAAGGAAACCCACTGCCCTGAAGGGAGAGGCACAGGCTTGGCAGGATTCACCACCTGCTGACTAAAGAGCCCTTGGGCCTTGAATAGGTATCAGTATTAGCCAGACAGTAGTCACCATGTGAATGGGGCAGTGGTATCCATCAGGACAGTCACCTTCTGCTTCAGTAAAAAGTAGGGAAAAGTACAGAGGTCTTTGTCTTGCAACTTGGGTACCAGCTTAACCACAGTAAAATAAAGCACCAAGCAGAGTCTTAAAGTTCCTGATTCCGGGTCTTAGCTTATGGACACCATTTCTAGACTCACCCTGGGTGAGCAGAGAACTTGATGCCCTGAAGGCAAAGACCCCAGGCCTGGCAGGATTCACTACTTGATGACTAAAGGGCTCTTATGCCTTAAATAAACAGCAGCAGCCAGGCGATAATTGCCACAAACTTTGGGTTACACCCAGTACTGTACTGGCATCAGGAATTACCCTGAACAGTCCCAGTGGTGGTGGCCAAAGAAGTTCTTGTGTCACCCTCCCTGTAACTCCAAGCAGCTCAGAACAGAGAGGGAGAGACAGAGATTCCATTTGTTTGAGGAAAATTAAGGGAAGAGAACTGTAGACTCTCTGCTTGGTAATCCACAAATTTCTCCCAGATCATACCCAAGTCCATGGAGACAGTACTTCTGTAAGTCTGCAAGAGTCAGAGTGTTACTGGGCTTGGAATCCCCATAATGCAGAGACAGCTGCAGTGACCAAAGACTTAGATCACACCAATTTAATTTCCTTTGAATACTTGGAAAAGCCTTCTCAAGATGGGTGGGTACAAACAACTTCAGACTGTGAAGATTAGAATAAATACATAACTTATCAAGGTCCAGACATCAATAAACATCCACAAGCATAAAGACCATCCAGGAAAACATAATCTCACCAAATGAACTAAATAAGGAACCAGTGACCAACCTTGAGCTGACAGAGATATGTGACCTTTCAGATAGAAAACTCAAAAGAGTGGTTTTGAGGAAGCTCAATATTAAAAAAAAGAAGAGAGAGAGAGAGAAGCAATTCAGAATCCTATCAGAGAGATTTAACAAAGAGATTGAAATAATAAAACAAATCAAGCAGAAATTCTGGAGCTGAAAAATTCAATTGACAAACTGAAAAATACATCAGAGTCTCTCAACAGCAGAATTGACCAAAGAGAAGAAAGAATTAGGGAGCTTGAAACAGGGTATATGAAAATATACAGTCAGATGACAAAAAAGAAGAAAGAAGAAAGTATGTCTACAAGATGTAGAAAATAGCCTCAAAAGCGCAATTGACCTCAAAGAAGAGGTAGAGAGATTAGGATGGAAAGTTTATTTAAAGAAATGATAAGAGAGAACTTTCTAAACCAGGAGAAATATATCAATATTCAAGCAACCAAGGTTATAGAACACCAAGTACTTAACCCAAATAAGACTCAAAGTATTTAATAATCACACTCCCAAATGTCAGCAATAAAGAAATAATACTAAAAGCAACAAGAGAAAATAAACAACATATAAAGGAGCTGCAATACTTCTGGCAGCAGACTTAGTGGAAACCTTACAAACCAAGAGAGAGTGGCATGCCGTATTTAAACTTAGGGAAGAAGGCTGAAGGTAAAAATAACAAAACAAAACCTTTTATCCTAGAATATTATATTCAGGGAAACTATACCACAAACATGAAGGACAAATAAACACTTTCCTACACAAATAAAATCTGAGGAGTTTCATCAATACCAGATCTGTCCTACAAGAAAAGCAAAAGGGAGTTCTTCGATTTGAAAGAAAAGAACATTAACGAGCAATAAAATATCATCTGATGTACGAAACTCACTGGTAAGAGTAAGAATACACACAAATACAGAATATTAAAACACTAACTGTGGTGTTAGTATCTTGAATAGTAAGGTGAAAAGATAAACCTATCAAAAATAATAACTACAACAACGTTTTAAGACAGAGACTATAATAAGACATACATCGAAATGACAAGAAGTTAAAAAGTGGAAGGGATGAAGTTAAAGTGCAGAGTTTTTTTAGTTTTCTCTTTGCTTCTTTGTTTGTTTTTGCAATCAGAGTTAAGTTGTCATCAGTTTAAAATAATGGCTTATAAGGTGTTACTTGCAAGCCTCATGGTAACCTCAAATCAAAAAATCTACAATAGGTACACAAAAAATAAAAAGCAAGAAATTAAAACATACCACCAGCGAAAATCAGTTTCACAGAAAGGAAGACAGGAAGGAAGGAAAAGAAGAACACAAAACAACCAGAAAACAAAGAACAGAATTGCAATAGTAAGGCCTTACTTGTCAATAACATGAAACATAAATAAACTGAACTCTTTAATCAAAACATATAGAGTAACTGAATGGATTAAAAAATAAGAACCAAGTATCTTCTGCCTACAAGAAATGCACTTCACCTATAAAGACACAGACTGAAAATAAAGGGATGGAAAAAGTTATTCCATGCAAATTGAAACAAAAAAAGATCATGAGTAGCTATACTTACACCAGACAAAACAGATTTCAAGGCAAACATTATAATGACCTTATCTCTTTTTAAATAATGATAAAGGGAACAATTCAGCAATAGGATATAATAACTGTAAATATATGTGCACCCAACACTTGAGCACCTAGATATATAAAGGAAATACTATTAGAGCTAGAGAGAGAGATAGACATCAATATAATAATAGCTGGAGATGTCAACACCCTACTTTCAGCATTGGATAGATGCTGTTACATGTCTGACTGAACAGTACAGTCAGAAAAATCAACAAACACCAGGCATAATCTGCACTCTAGACCAAATGGACCTCATAGATATTTACAGAACATTTCATCCAAGAGCTGCAAAAATAACACATTTTTCTCAGCACGTGGATTATCCACAGAGGTAGACCATATATTAGGCCACAAAAGAAGCCTTAAGTATTTCAAAAAAGTTGAAGTCATATCAAGTATCTTTTCTGTACACAATGGAAAAAAATCACTAAAAAGAGAAACTTCAGAAACTATATAAATGCATGGATATTAAACAATGTGTTGCTGAATCACCAGTGGATCAATGAAGAAATTAAGAAGGAAATTAAAAATTTCTTGACAGAAATGAAAGTGGAAATACAACATACCAAAACATGAGATATGAGAAAAGCAGTCCTAAGAGAAAAATTTATAGCAATAAGTGTGCACATTAAAAAAGTAGAAAAACTTCAAATAAACAAGTTACTGATACATCTTAAAGAACTAGAAAAGCAAAGGCAGACAAAACCAAAAGTAGTAGGAAAAAAATAGAGCAGAAATAAATTAAAATAAAAATATAAAAGTTCAATGAAACAAATTTTTTTTTAATTTTTTTTTAAAGATAAAGTCAACAAACCTTTATCTGGACTAAGAGCAAAAGAGAGAAGACCCAAATAAATAAAATCAGAAATGGAAAAGGAGACATTACAACTGATACCACGGAAAATCAAAGGATCATTAGAAACTATTATGAGAAACTATATGCCAATACATTTGAACACCTAGAAGAAATGAATGCATTTCTAGACACATACAACCTACCAAGATTGAAATGAAAAGAAATTCAAAACCCAAATGGATCAATTAAAAATAATGAGATCCAAGTCATAATAAAAAGTCCCTATCAAAGGAAAGCTATGGACCTTCCTTTGATGGCTTTGATGGACCTCCAATGATGGCTTCATTGCTGAATTTCAAAACATTTAAAGAATAATTAAAACCTATTCTACTGAAATTATTCTGAAAAATAGAGGATAAGGCAATACTTCCAAACTCATTCATCCAGGCCAATACTACCCATATATCAAAACCAGACAAAGACACATGAAAATCAGAAAGCTACAGGCCAATATCTCTAATGAACATTGATGCAAAAATCCCCAACAAAATACTACCTGACTGAATTCAACAATGCATTTAAAAGATTATGACTCATGACCAAGTGGGATTTGTCTCAGAGACAGAAGAATGGTTCAACATGTGCAGATCAATTAATGTGATATATCATATCCATGGAATGAAGGAAAAAAAAATGATATTTCAAGTGATGCTGAAAAAAGCATTTGATAACATTCAATATCATTTCATGATAAAAATTCTAAAAATCCTGATTATAGAAGAAACATACCTCAATGCAATAAAAACTATATGTGACAGACCCACAGCTAGTATCATATTAAATGGAGAAAAATGGAAAGCCTTTACTCTAAGACAAGCTTATCCAACATACAGTCTCTGGACCTCATGTGGGCCAGGACAGCTTTGAATATGGCCCAATACAAATCTGTAAACTTTCTTAAAACATTATGATACTTTTCTGATTTTTTTTTTAGTTCATCAGCTATTTGTTAGTGTATTTTATGTGTGGCCCAAGACAATTCTTTTTCTTCCAATGTGGCCTAGGGAAGCCAAAAGATTGGACACCCCTGTGGTCTAAGACCTGGAACAAGACAAGGATGCCCACTTTCACCACTGTTATTCAACAGAGTAATGGAAGTCCAGCAATCAGACAAGAGAAAGGAAAGGGCATTTGCATTAGAAAGGAAGAAGGTAAATTATCCTTCTTTGCAAATGATATGATCTTATATTTGGAAAAACTTAAAGACTCCACAAAAAACCCAGTTAGAACTAATTAATTCAGTAAATTTAGAAAATATGAAATCAACACACAAAAATCAGTAGCACTTCTGTATGCCAACAGTGAAGAATCTGAAAAAGGAATCAAGAAAGTAGTCCAATTTACAATAGCTACAAATAAAATAAAATATCTGGTAATAAGCAGTGAAAGATCTCTATAATGAAAATCATAAAATATTGATGCAAGAAATTGAAAAGGACACACAAACACAAAGAAAAATATTCTATGTTTGTGGATTGGAAAAATCAATATTATTCAAATGTCCACACCCCAAAACAGTCTATGACTTCAATGCAATTCTTATCAAAATACCAATTATATTTTTCACAGATATAGAAAATATAATCTGAAACTTTATATGGAACCACAAAAGACCCAGAATAGCCAAAGCCATTTTGATCAAAAAGAACAAAACTGGAAAAATCACTTTACCTCACTTCAAATTATATTGCAGAAGTATAGTAAACAAAACAGTATGATACTGGCATAAACCCTCTAGACACATAGACCAATGGGACAGAATAGAGTTCCTATAAATAAATCCATACTGTTAATACTTCAGGAAACTCATTTTCAACAAAGTTGCCCAGGACATACACTGGTAAAAGGACAGTCTCTCCAATACATCATACTGGGGAAACTGGCTGTCCATATGCAGACAAGTGAAATCAGACCTTTATCTCTTGCCATATATAAAAGGAAATGAAAATGGATTAAAGACTTACATCTATGACCTCAGGCATTGAAACTACTGAAAGAAAACTTTGGGGAAGCTCTCTGGGACTTTGGTCTGGACAAAGATATCTGAGTAATACCTCCAAATCACAGGTAACGGAAGCAAAAATGGATAAATGAGATCAGATCAAGTTAAAAAGCTTCTGCATAGCAAAGAAAACAATTAGTGAAGTAAATAGACAATGAACAGCGTGGGAGAAAACATTTGCAAACTATCCATCTGACAAGGGATTAATAATCAGAATATGTAAGGATCTCAAACAACTCAAGAGAGAAAAAATCTAATAATCTGATTTAAAATGAGTGAAACATCTGAATAGATAGTTCTCAAAAGAAGACATACAAATGGCAAACAGGTATATGAAAACATCCTGAATGTCATTGGTCATCAGAGAAATGCAAATCAATATTACAATGAGATACCCTCTTACTCCAGTTAAAATTATTTTTATCTAAAAGACAGGCAAAAATGAATGCTGGCAAGCATGTAGATAAAGGGGAACCCTCGTACACTGTTGGTAGAAATGTAAACTATTAGAGCCACTATGGAGAATAGCATGGACAGTCCCCAAAACACTACAAGTGGAACTAACATATGATCCAACAACCCCACTGTTAGGTATATACCCAAAAGAAAGGAAATTAGTATATGAAAGAGATATCTGCACTTTCATGTCTGTCACAGCACTATTCACAATAGCCAAGATTTGGTAGGAACATACACCCATCAACAGATGCATGGATAAAGAAAATGTGGTATGTATACACAATGGAATATTACTGAGCCATAAAAAGAACAAAATCCTATAATTCACAACCATATTGATGGAACTGGGGGACATTTAGTTAAGTGAAATAAGGCAGGCATACAAAAACCATTTTCACATGTTCTCACTCATATATGGGAGCTAAAAATTAAAGCAATTGAACTCATGAACATAGAGAGTAGTATGATGGTGACCAGAGACTAGAAAGTGTAGGAGGTTGCAGTGGGGTTTGTGGGAAGTAGCAATGGTTAATGGGTACAAAAACATAGATATAATGGATAAGATCTATTTTTTGGTAACACGACAGGGTGATTATAGTCAACAATAATTTATTGTTTATATACACAAATAACTAAAAGTGGAATTAGAATGTTCCTGACACATAAAATGATAAAAAGCTTGAGGTGATGGGTACTTCAATTACCCTGATGTCATTACTACACATTATATACTTGTATCAAAATGTCTTGTGTACCCTATAAATATATACATCTACTATGTACTCATAAAAATTTAAAAAAATTCCCATAAAAATAAGAAATCAGTTGGTTTCATATAGATTGACTTCTATTTGAATGGAATGGATTTTATGAAATCAGGATGCTGAATAATATTAGTGATAAAGTAGAAAAGGATGTTTTCTCTCAATAACAATAAAAAAGGCAATAATACCAATCCAGGAAAAGAAACTCCAGGTTATAATCATACTATAATATAAAAGCAACCTAAATATGATTTTATTTTGAGAAATTTATATAATGTAAGAAATGTTAAATACATAGGTCTGTTTATTAGGAATGTTTTCATTTGGATACAATTATGGTTATTACATTTGACCTTAGACAAATTACAGCTTATTACCTAATTTTTTGTGAATTATATTTATATAGCATAACTTTTAATAATGGTATTATTTTTAACTACAGATAAAATATTCTTAACGTTTTCAATGCACTAATAGAAGTGCAGGTGAAAGAAAACACAAGGAGAAAGAAAGAAGTGGATATTAAGATAGTTTGTAGTTTCATGCTTATAGTTTCATGTAATATTATAAAAATTAAGAGATACTTTCAAATGCTGATCTAATGATAAACTGAGATTAACGTATTTATATATCCAAAATAATCATTACAATAACAAAATAATAGCTAACTAAAATTGAGAAGAAGAAATATGGGACATTGGTAAACTAATGTTTATCTTTAAATGTAGAAATTTAGTAGAGAATTTCTCAAATTTATATGTCAGAAATGGTGTCATGTCAATATTTTTAGAGTAAGAAATGTATTCTTAAGAGCAGCTCAAAATATGAAAATGTTAAGTGGTGATTTTTAGAAAACATATATAAAGGGTACTACATGGCATTGCTACTTTTTATTAAGAGCACTTAAGTTTTATTTTCAAACTGTATATGTTAAAAATTAAGTTAGATGTAGTTTAAAATTATGTAAGGAAATGATAATGAAACTGCAAGTACAACTATTAATTTACAAGAACTGACCAGTGTCTGGAACAGAGTTCCCCATGCAATGATCACATCTGATATTTTTTCCAGAAAATTCCCAGCACAAACTTAGTGTGGGTATTGCTTTTGGGAGACACAGAGCTCAGGAAACAGCCAAACAAAATTTAAGTCACATAAAACTAAATTAGGTTTTAAAATCTCTATTGTGTTTAATGTCCATTAATTATATTTTATACCTAGTAAAATTAGTAGGATTTTGAAATCAGACAAACGTATTTTAAAATCTTATTTTAACCAATTGTTCATTCTGTTTTTTAAGGCAACTTTTCTGATTCTCAATATTCCTATTTATCTAAAAGGGCCTCATTATCAACTTCACAGGAATTTTATCAGTGGTAAGATAACATATTCAAAGGATTTGGCATAAAGTGGATTCCTCTATGTTTTCTCCTTTCTCCTATACTTCTCTAACTCTTCTACACATTTCTTCTCCTAAGCACAGGACATTTTCATTTAACACAATATACTGGCCATAGAAAACATTTCAACATTGCTGGAATTTCTAGACTCAGTTGAAATCAATCAACATTGCTGGCCTAAAATGTATAATTCAAAGAAATGAATTATCCAAAGTAAATCATTTTGCCAAGTTATAGTTTAACTTCTTCTAGCATCAGTTACTACTTTGTGTTTTAATGGGACTATTTAATCGTTATATTTCAGTCATCCTCATTCATCAGAGTTCAACTTTATACTAAAAATAACTTTGTATTTGCAACCAAGTGCAATTATAAGAGTTTTATGCTTGTAGGTAGAAAAATTACAAGAAACATATTTTGGATTTGCCACCATTGTATTTGATGGCCTGTGTCTTTTCTGGTGTATGAGTTTATAAAGGGGTTTTTCTAAATATTATTTACAACTATTTCAGTAACATCAGTGGTTGGATAGCACAACTGTTTTGTGCTGGGGTTCAAAACATAATACCCTAAAGTATAGCACTTTGGCATGCTGAGTACTTTCAATTAAAAGAGATTGGAAGGCTTCAGAAGCAGCCTGGGGACCTTCCCCAGTCCTCCTGTCTCCTTCATAGAAAGCCATGGAACTGGAATTCCCCTTCCTTGAGGAGGGTCATAGAAACTCGAACTCCTCTCTCCCAAAGCCAGAATAAAACCTAGAAATATAACCCTAGCTTTTCCCTGCGTTTCTGTGTAAGAGCTGGCCATAAAGAAATTCGCTGACTTGTCTGACAGGTTATAAGACTCTCATTCCAGAGGAGTTTTGTGCCATACCAGGAGGACAGAATGCTGCACAGATAGGCCAAGAAGAATCTGAACCTGGATGTCCCCTGCTCAGTCTGTCACTGTCAGATCATACCCTTTTGTACAATCACATTTCTACACAGCTGCCCATTTATCATCAAACCTAAGCATAAAAGCAGACAGTTTTTCCTAGGTCTTTTGAGTCTTCATTTCTGAAGGCTTCCACGTTATGTACAATGTTGATTAAATATATTTGTTATGCTTTTCCCTGTTAACTTGTCTTTTGTTGTAGGAGTGTCAGCTGTGACCCTTATGATGGGTGATGAAAGGTATCACACCTTTCCGCTTCTACATTTGCTGAAAGTAAAGATTTTAAAAAGTAGTTGATTCTCTTTATTTTCCTTTTTTCCCATTTTCATTTATTTTATAAATTACCTTAGAGGAAACAGGACATCCATGTTAAGTGCTTTGATGAGGAAGGCTGAAGAAGAATATTTTCCACTAACTCTCCCGTGAAGCTCAAAACTTCTTTCTCAATTAAGAGGCACACAAAGAATTAGGGACATTTAAAACCAATGCAAAAAATGTATCATTTATAGTTAACCATGTATAATAAGATCATTGGTAGCCAAATATGTTAGCAATTGAAAACATTACCTAGCAGCTGAAGCTTTAGCTTGAATTATTTAGAAAGGAAAATGAAATAAAAAGGATATACAAATATCCTATTAGTAATAGTGCTTCAGAAAAATAATAAAAATACAAATGCACAATCATAAGCGTATTTGTTGTATTTTCCTTGATTGAAGCTTAACAACCTTCTGATTAAATGAATACTTGTCTAGTAAGGGTAGGATAAACTCTCATGAAAATTGATTGTGGTGAATCAGAGGTAGATAGCAATCTGAAAACTTAAAATGACATTGAATCCTGCCTACCCTTTCGTCTGTTTGACCATAAAATTGGAAGTGGTTGGCTCTTTCAGCTATGAGCATTGGCATACCCTTTTTGTTTTCAGAACTAAGGAGCCATTTAAATCTTACATTTCCAGATCAAGTTAAGGAACTGTTTCCCTTGTGGTATCACTAGTAGCTGTAATACAACACTTGAATAGAACTGGAGGCAATCTGGGAAAACGCAATTTTCACTAGATTAACTTGAATTTTCAGTTATGATGAAAATTATCTTTGGAAAGAAAATATACAAATAGTCAAATTTTGACCTATTTTTGTGAGACAATATGCCTTTATAGCCCAATGAAACCATTTTCATAAAGCTAATGATAGTCCTAAACATGCATACTTTGAATAAAGTATATTATATATTCCAAACAATAAGGAAGAGATTATGCTGAACAACAGCCAAGTAATCATAAATAATTTTGAATAATCTAACTTTGAATTGAATTCACTAGTTCCCTATTCCTAGAGAAGTTCTCTATTAACTACTTGTTGCCTTACCATAAATAAGGAAATGAAGATTATTGGTGGGAAATTTGGATCTTTACTTTCTGGAGAATTTGAAGAGGTTTGGAGCTCAGGAATTGCAGGAAATGTGGGTCGGGCATAGGAGTGAAAAGGGAGATTGACTGCAAATTCATATGCATAGTAATCAGACCCCAGCCACCTCATCTCTGCCCCATGCATAAATAATACCGGCAACATTTTTATCTACTAAAAAGATACTGGACAATTTTCCTCTAAGAAAACAAATCAGAAGAAAGCATTTTAGGGTCTAGAAATAAAAATATCTAACGTCCCCCACTCATCTTAAAGTGAAGCCCACTATTCAAACCAATCCCATGTACACAAAGTTTAATATCAACTTTATATCTCCTACATTTAAGTATGGATGGACAACCAAGGACTATAAGGCACTTGAAAAAATGTTCATTATAAAAAGGAGTTATTAAAATAAGTAGATGACTTTAACAGGGATACTGCAGAGAAAAATATTAAAAATTCTCTAATAAAGTATTCTTGGAGAGATAGATAAAGTTTGAATGTAAATTCACTGTCAAAATTGAAATGTGACAACCACAAATAAAAGTAACGCTGTAAGAATAGGAATTTTGAAATTATTAAAAAGTTGCATTATCTACAACCTTTAAAGCTATAAGGCAGTGGAGAGGATCTACACACAATGGAAAAAAAAGATTAAATTCCAAGGATTAAAGTCCAAGAATCTTAGATATAAACAACATCTTATAAACTCATCAGGATGAAAGGAGATCGTTTGTGAAGATGCAAGATTTCAAGATACGTTACCCCCTTGTCCCATCTGAAAAAAAGAGCAACAAATAAAAGGATTTAACCACACAAAAAATTAGAAGTGAGACCAAATGTTACGAAGAAGAAAGAGAGGAAAACAGTTAAACAATTTAGCAAAGGCTTGGAACCAACCCAAATGTCCATCAATGATGGACTGGATTAAGAAAATGTGGCACATGTACACCATGGAATACTATGCAGCCATAAAAAAGAATGAGTTCATGTCCTTTGTAGGGACATGGATGCAGCTGGAAACCATCATTCTCAGCAAACTATTGCAAGAACAGAAAACCAAACACCACATGTTCTCACTCATAGGTGGGAATTGAACAATGAGAACACTTGAACACAGAAAGGGGAACATCACACACCGGGGCCTTTTGTGGGGCGGGGGCAGGGGGAGGGATAGCATTAGGAGATATACCTAGTGTAAATGATGAGTTAATGGGTGGAGCACACCAACATGGCACATGTATACATATGTAACAAAACTGCACATTGTGCACATGTACCCTAGAACTTAAAGTATAATAAAAAAGGAAAAAAAAATTTAAGTTGATAAGAAGCATGAGCTGCTCATAACTGAATGATATATAAGCTAAGGAAACAGTCTTGAAAGAAAACAACTTCTAATGATTTCTAAGTTATCCGACATACCCTGGAGTGGAGGTTAGTGGAAATGAATGTGTTCCCAAAGTCACATGCAGGGTGGTGGAGAAGGATGGAAATAGAGGGAATAAATGATGGAACTATTGGAATAGTGTGATATTTGAGTGAGAGAGGACCAAGAGAAGAAACAAAGCATCTTGTGAAAAAGAAAATCTATATCCTCGTTAGGGTACTAATTGAGTTACATGAATCTGACTACAGGAGCAGGAAAATAAAAAGGTGTGTAATAAGTAATTGTACTAACTTGTTAAAAGGCACCTTTTCCACAGGCAAAATGTACCCTCACTTAATTAAATAAACTAGTTTTTTCCTTTCTTTGTGACATAGAAATGCAGAGCAGTCCCGGGCCCCTGTGGCAAACCACACAACAGCATCAGGACCCGTGTCTCCTCCGTCATTTTGTTCTGCCATCCATGTGAACATTTATAAGATCACCTTCTGTTCTGCCATTCTTAGCCTGTGAACATTTACAAGGTCACCTCATGGTCCAGAACAGTTTCCAGAGCTCAGCTATCTCATCTGTATTTTAAGGAGGAGGAAGTGAAAATGAAGAAAGTCAGAGTACATTACTCCCAGCTGAACCATCTGTCTTTGAAAAGCACTCCCAGAATCCCTCAAGAATCTCTCCTTGCATCTTATTCCCTATCCCTAGCTATGAGGGAGGCTGGGAGTTTTGAAATAAAATCAGGTCTCTCAGTTAAGGGAGAAAAGTGGATGAGTATAGAGTGGGCAGGCAACTGTAGCTAGCAGTCTGCCATAGAAGGTAGCAATTAAAGTAATGAAAAAAAAAAAGTTAAATTTATAAAATACGCTTGTAGTCCCAGCTACTTGGGAGGCTGAGGCAGGAGAATGGCGTGAACCCGGGAGGCGGGGCTTGCAGTGAGCCGAGATCGCACCACTGCACTC
>NW_016808057.1:996684-1053669 GCF_001698545.2 Rhinopithecus bieti
AAAAAAAAAAAAAAAAAAAAAAAAAAAAAAAAAAAAAAAAAAAAAAAATTTTTTTTTTGGGGGAAAAAAAAAAAAAAAAAAACAAGGGACAAAAAAAAAAAAAATTATAAAATATATTTTGTTAGGAGAGCAAGGAAAGAGAAAGTACTAGTGAACTGAATGAAAAAGCCCAATTGAGTATCCAGATTAATAAGAGGAAAATATAATAAATAACATCATGACTATACCAGCAAAATTAGGAAAACAGAAAAGGAAAAAAATAATAAATATGAAATAAGATGGGAACAATGAAACAATGTATTGCTGTCCTTACAGTAAATGTAAGCATAGTGCATTATTTCATTAAAAAACAGTTCATGTTAGATTAAGAATTAAAACCCAATTTCATGTGTTTACATGAGACACTGGAATCAGTTACTTAAAAAGGTTAAAAATATAGGATTGTGTAAAGAGACACCAGAAATATGCATACAAAACGAAGGTAGAATGACTAATGTAATATTAATATTAGAATATGTGTACTTTAAAATTATAAGCATTGAATAAGATAAAGACCAGTCTGAGAAATGTAATACTCATAAATCTGTATGTAACAACTAACAAAGCAATTAAACATGTAATATTTTAACTCCCAGGAGTATTGCCACTAGCGTTGTTTCTAGTAAACAAACTATTTTCCAGTTTCTTTTGTAGGCATTGATAAAATATAAGCAGAAATATTCAGGTGGAGTTTCAGTGAAAATTCTTTGAAATGGGCCCGTTCAGATGGTATGTGCCTCTGAACCCACTTACTTAATCCTTCTTCCTAACTGAAATGTGGGTGTGATGGCTGGACTCCAGCAGCTATCTTATGAAAATGAGGTGACTCTGAAATGACCCTGAGAATGACAAGATGACTGTGATAATGTGACTCTGTGGATGAAAGCCACATGATAAGGATTGTGGAACAGAAAGATAAAAGACACCATATTTCCTGATGATATATGTATATATATGTAGAATTGCTGTGCCTGTCTCAGACAGCAGGTTTATGAGAAAAAATAAATTCCTTTCTTGTTCAAGACTCTTATTTTATCTCTCTATTATTAGAAACTCAATATAATTTTAGCTGATACACAAGAAAAAACTCTTTAAAAAGCACAACTATAATAGATTTTAAAAAGATCTCCCAAATGTGAACAGACACAGTTCAAACACGCAAAATTAGTTATATAGTGATTCTGACTGAAATGAATTTGAGTTGACGTACATACACTTCACTCTGCAGCAATAAATGTGAATATTTTCTCAATAAATAGAGCTTGGGCAGCAGGGCTTTTATTTATGATTGTATTCAAATTATGAAATTTATTTGATATTATATAATTTTAAAATATTTGTATATACCATATGACCTATTCAGAGGACTCCAAATGGGATGTTTTATTTGTATTCAATTTGCAGGACTCTGGATGTTGTTACTTTGCTAGTAAGGGTGTTGCTAAATCCTTGGTCTATATCTGGTACTGACTTTTCAGCTGTGGGTCATATCTTTCAAGTGACATTATAACCATTTCCAATAAAACACATACCCCCCAAATCAAATTTCAAACTCTTATAATTTATAGTGACACGAATTCTCTTGGTTTTCAATAATGGTGACCATGTCAAAGAGGCTTTTGTGTGACTATTTAAAGACCATTATATAGTGTTAGATAAAGGACACAGGCTAAAATGGTGGTACTTAAGAGAGTTTTAGCCATCAGGATTGATCTTAGGTGAACTGCATAGAAGATGCATTTTTTCCTCGTCCTTTTGGTTGTTCTTTTGAATCTCATTTTTATATAGATTTGTGTCCCATTGTACTCTAAATATAATTCAAAAGATATCTAGCAGTTGATAACCAGGCGTACATTAAAAGATGGGAAGCATGAAGTGGTGTGAACATACATATTCATAATAACTGTCTAATGTTTTTTTCCCTTCAGCAGACTAAGTCATGCTGTATATTTCCATCCAACTGAAATATTATAAATCACTTTTTAATATCTTTTCATCTGAACAAGAAAAAAAATCATTTGTATTACAGACATGTAAATTTAACTTAAAACTACAAAACCTAGTTTGAGGCTTGATACTGTGGCCATAAATCATATACAATAACATTGTAAATGAGATAACTGTAACATTATATTCTCTGGGCAAGGTTAATAGATTCAGTTCAAGTCTAGCAAGAAATTGTAGCTGACATTTTCCCATTTCTTTCTGAAAAGGCTTTATAAATCCTCAACTTCTAAATTGGACTGGATTAGGTCCCAGTGGAGAAAATCCTAGATTTAGTGTTTTTAATTTCCTAAGTTACTGAGTGAGAACCAACTTTATAACTGTAGTCAAATATGGCTTGGGGACTTTAACAGTTAGGTTATTTTTGTTATTCCCATCCAATTCCAAAAATAAGACTAATCATATTAATAATAACAAAGGAGAAATGATGGTGAAAGTAATAGCTGCCTGAAGTTTTGAAAAGCCTGTCAATTTGGTTAACCTGGGTGAACAGTGTAAAGAGATATAAATAAGCCTTTCTTGGGTGACTAAACAAAACACAGCAGGTCTACTGCTTTCATTTTCAACTCCAAGCTCTTCATCATAGTAACAGAATATTTATATTCTGCTGCATCCTGCTCCTTGCTGCTGTCAAGCTCTTCTCTGAACTGGCACAATGGCTGACCTTCATTTTTTCTACTGTGAGAAAGAGAGTGTTTGCACCATGATATTCCTGAGGCCAGTAAGCTCAGCTCCCCAATGTAACCTGTGGAGGGAGAATTTTCTGAATGCCACATAGTCATTGGGGATTGGTTACAAGATCTTCAAGACTGTTTTCTGTAGGTGGAAACTGACCACCAAGGTGGGGAGGTTGTTGTGCAGTAGAATTCCCCACAACTTGCTGTTTCCTCTCCTTTCCATTTGCCAGAGCACTGGTCTCCTTTCTTATCCCCAGATACCAAGATCATTGAAATGACCTCAACCTTCCCAAAAGTTTCTGTGGATTTCATTTTATCCCGTGCATTCTTGTTGGATTATTCTTCTTGGAATTCAATTTTATCATTTCATTCTGCCACCCAAGGTTTACCTGGCCTCTCCACCCTTCAAAGACCACATGCATGCTTTTCTGTCTTTTCTGGCCTTCTCACAGTGGGCTCAATTCAGGTGGACTTTTGTTGTCTTTCTGTTTTCTATTTATAGGGAAATTCATTTCCGGTCTTTGCTTTTCTCCTCCACTTGGATGTCCACAAAATCCAAGTAAAGTCACACGGTATGCCATGCAGAGGACATATGATTAACATATGTCTAAAAACCCAGATGAAAATTTACCTGATCCCTGAGACTTGCCTTCATTAATTCACTGTACATTGACTGTCTCTTATTTTGAGTTTCCTATAGACTTACAGCAATACTATATCATATTTAATTTCCTTTAGGTTGTATTCTGGTTATTTCTTGAGAATTACTTGTATTTCCTCAGTATTGATTCCAAGTTCCTTCAGGACATGATACTTTTTCCTACTTTTATATTCCCTACAGATTCAGCGAAATTCAAGATGTATAGTAACTGAGAGTTGAATTTAAACTAATCTTTAAAGCAGATTGTAAGCCCCCTTCTTAAAGGCTTGGCTGTTCTGGACATATTTAGGCTAGAATATTTTTTCCCCATTTTTGCTTGTAAGGAGGTTGTGTGTTAATATAATAATCCCTTAATTTGCAATCTTGCTCTTTGAATTACTGTTAAAATGGCCTGAAACACTATTATATTCTTTTAGGGTGATTTGAGAATCAGAGTGGTGTTATCTTCCCACATCTTTGCCTCTGTAACAAGCAGTAATTACTTCTCTGAGATGCGCCTCCAGCTCTGTGCTTAAGGACATGTGTGTTTTCCCAGTCTTTTGTACTGTTCATAGTGTTGTGTGTTCTCTATAGTTGACATCCCAAATATTGCCCAGTTTGCATTCACAGCCCCTAAGGGTAGAGATTATTTAGTCATAACTTTTCCTAGTTTAGCAATGCAAACAACACACATAATAAATGTGGGTATTTAACGTTCAAATCTCTGATGCAGAGATTCCTATATTGTAATTAGATGCAACATGTGCCCTGAGGCCCATGGCACGCACTTTCATAAAAAGATTGGCCAGGAAGGAAGGATAATATTAACATCTGCCTCATGTATAAAGTGTTACCATTCATCTTTTAAATATCAGGCTCATAAAGTAAGGAGGATAATGGTCTGATAACACAAATTGCATCACAGTGTTGAAAATCATAACTGCTCTTGAGCTTTATAATTTTCAAATCTTAATTATAGATACAAGAACTTGTTAAAATGATAAACAGATCTTACATGATTGGCAAAAGCATCTACTAGATACTATTTTAAAATTTCGTTATTTGTTAGAACGAATTCACAGAAAGGGTAGCTTTATGTAAGTTCCTTGGTGGCAGTGTCTATATGGCATCAGGTTTAATATCAGTAAGTTTAATAGCCTCAATTAGTAACTTGCACTGTGGTGTTACTTAAGTCATTAATAGATTATTGAATTATTCACTTTCAACAATTTGTTGTCATTAATGTTAATTTTCTCCCTCCATCAACAGATGCTCATCTTTGAGTCTAGTTAGAAACCTACTGTGGAGGCTTTGTGGGCACAAAGAAATGTAACATACAATCCTATTCATGCACTGAATCCAGAAACATACATATACAGGTGAATGGCGAAATAACAAGAGAGTCACGTGTACTCCCATAGAACAATATGACTAAATGAGTGGCAGTATAAGTGAATGAGCAGTGTAAGTAAATATTATGAAGTGATAGGAGATTATCACTGGGCTGGGTTTTTTAGAGAAAGAAACTTCAGATAGTCTGCTATTTAGTAATTAGTACACACTTGAAGTTCATGGTTTTAACATTTTCAGCTTTTATTCTTTTCAGAAGACTCTGTAAAAGCCCACGTTAAGTGGCTTTATACTTTTGCTGACGAAAGGTTCTGAATTGTATAGCACATGAAGTTGTTGTACGAGTCTGAGAAGCTGTAATGCTCTTGGCATTCATTTGTGTTTCAACTTAGCTTTCTGATTTCCTATGAAGACACTGGTCAATTTGGGATTCAGGAAGACCTTAGATAAGTTGGTCTTCTTGAATATCAAGTCTTCGTTTTTATGTGTCTCTGACTGCATCTTACACTTTTGTTTAAGGGACAGGATCTTTCACTCTTGCCCACGTTGGAGTGTAGTGGCATAGTCATAGCTCACTGCAGCCTTGAGTTTCTGGACTCAAGTGATCCTCCTGCCTCAGTTTCCAGAGTAGCCAGGACTGCAAGCATACACTACCACTCCTGGCTAAATTTTTATTCTATTTGTAGAAATGGGGGTCTTGCTATGTTGCCTACTCTGGTCTTGAACTCCTGGCCTTAAGGGATTCTCCTGCTTCTGTCTCCAAAGTGCTGGGATTACAGGCATAAGTCACTGTGCCTGGCTTGCTTTACACAGCCTTACAACCCTTCCATTGCAGTGAATAGTATATCATGGGTACTCAGTATTAATTTGAATGTATGCATGGCTGACGGACAGATGCATATGACCTCAGTGTGCTGTGACAAATGGTTCGTGTAGAAGTGTGATGGAAGACAAAGTTGAAAAATCAATGAAGGTCACAATGGAGAGGACTTTAAAGTCTAGAAGCAACTTTTTCCTCCCTATACTGTAGGCATTTATTTAAAATGCAGTATTCATAATAACAGTTATCATGAGGAAAGTATCTACTTTATTTTATAACACGATATGTAGGAGTTTTTCATAACAAAATCATTATAGATGATTTTCTTAAAATGGTATGATTTCTTCACATGAAAATATGGAAACCATGAAAAACAACTGTGGCAATGATATGAAGTGGATATGTTGGGAGATATATTGCTTACTTCATTAACCAAAGTAAATAAAGGTAATATTTAGTCAATTTTGAACAATCAAACAATACAGAAAGGCTTATATTGATACATGAATAGTGTCCACCCCACCACCCTCTTCCTTCACTCCCATCCTCATAAGACACTTTTATTTGCTGATTCAGTTTTCAGTTCTTCTTATATATTTTCATAGATATATTGATTGATCAATGATAGTGTTTATTGACTTCTTGTTATTTAAAATGAGTATTTTACTTTCCTGTTCTCTCTCTCATTTATTTTATATGTAGTTAATTTTTCTATTGTTTATACCTATCATCATAAATTTGTCTAAAATCCTAATACTTTACCTCCTACTATTAGCAGTCCTTTTATTTCCTCTCAATGTTGTCTATCCACTTGAATCCTTCCAACATTATCAAGGTTAAAAATACATGTTGCTCTTTAATGTTTTGAGGCCAAATAAAATATATAGATACGAAGCTCTAAATTTAATGTTTATTTGGGAAGAAAGAACTGCAATTTTTGGCATATGCACAGACTGGATAGCCTTCAGTATGTTCAAAGAACAAAGAGAAGATTGGTGGTTTTATAGAAAGAAGAAGTGTTGACCTCTGGGGACAGCGCACAGCTGAAGACCAACAGCGGAAGCAGCAGGGGCCGGTGCAGATGCGAACAACTCTGTCTGACAGCTTTGGGGAGAGCCGTGGATCTCCCAACGCGGAGGTTGAGATCTGAGAACGGACAGGCTTCCTGCTCAGGTGGGTCCCTGAACCCTGAGTAGCCTAACTGGGAGACATCCCCCACTAGGGGCAGTCTGACACCCCACACCTCACAGGGTGGAGTACACCCCTGAGAGGAAGCTTCCAAAGTAAGAATCAGACAGGTACACTCGCCGTTCATCAATGTTCTATCTTCGGTATCCTCTGCTGCTGATACCCAGGCAAACAGGGTCTGGAGTGNGTTTTGAGAGTTGGCAAGGTTTGAATGATAAGTGACAGCAGTGGGCAAAACTAGCCTAAGAGTTGGAACAGGTTGTTTCAGAAGCCTTAGATTAAACTGGTTTCAGGTTATAGCATGTGGTTTCAGCGGCCAAGCTGACAGAGAATTACATTCTTGGAACAATGTTGTGTTCTGAGTTATTTTCCCCCTGGCTTCTTGACTCTGTATTAGTTAGGTATGATAAGAATGACCCAATTCATATGAATAACTTTCACAGATTAAATTTACATCCCTCTCCTATCGATTACCACAGGCAGCCTAATGCTTGAAAACCAATTTTTGGAACTTAAAATATTACAATGAAAGTGTTCACCACTGATGAAATTAGAAATGTGCTAATATTATATTATGTCATCTACAGTTCCAACATTCTGGCCACCCACTGGAAAAAGCAATCCTTAATATCCAATTAATTGGGTTCTGCTTTCTTATACATTATTGCTCAGATTTGTGTTATGTTTTAGTTTTTCTCTATTTAAATAATCATTTTCTTGAATGTGTTTTAGTTTCTACTGATGTCTTTTATTTTCTCTTACTGAGAGAATGAACATATGTTTTTATCCTCATATAACTAATGCTGTTGCTTTTAGTATATTTTTGGGTTCTGTATATGGTGTAGAATTTATCTCATTCGTCAAAATGTAAAGTGTTTTCAGAGCTCCCTGATTGCCTCTTCTGATTTTGACTTTTTGTTTTGCAGGCCTGCTTCAGAAGGCTTATCTTGCATATTCTTAGCTGTATGGTTCTGTACAGTGATATGTAAAATTTTGAGATTCACCAAATTCTGGCTGATAACCACCAATGTTCATGTTATTCGTTTGCATCATTTTACTTTTTGCCTATTTGTACCTTTGTATTACCATGGGTTTTGTATAGGTAACATAAGGATGGATATTGCTTTTTATGAAATCTGATGACTTCTACTTCTTAACTGAGGAGTTTATATCATTTACACTTGATGCAATTATTGATTTGGCTGGTTTTAAATCCATCATCTTGCTGTTTGTTTTCTTTTTCACTCATCTGTTCTTGGCTCATTTCTTCTATTTTCCTCTCTTTTGAAAAAATTATTTTTTTCAGATTTCATTTTATCTTTCTATTGGCTTATTAGTTATACATTTGTATGTATAATAAAAAAAAAAAGAAAGAAGAAGTGTTATGTACATTTCAAATGTACTGCTCTTTGACAAAGTTCCTTGACACAAGTAAAGTTTTGAGAGTTGGCAAGGTTTGAATGATAAGTGACAGCAGTGGGCAAAACTAGCCTAAGAGTTGGAACAGGTTGTTTCAGAAGCCTTAGATTAAACTGGTTTCAGGTTATAGCATGTGGTTTCAGCGGCCAAGCTGACAGAGAATTACATTCTTGGAACAATGTTGTGTTCTGAGTTATTTTCCCCCTGGCTTCTTGACTCTGTATTAGTTAGGTATGATAAGAATGACCCAATTCATATGAATAACTTTCACAGATTAAATTTACATCCCTCTCCTATCGATTACCACAGGCAGCCTAATGCTTGAAAACCAATTTTTGGAACTTAAAATATTACAATGAAAGTGTTCACCACTGATGAAATTAGAAATGTGCTAATATTATATTATGTCATCTACAGTTCCAACATTCTGGCCACCCACTGGAAAAAGCAATCCTTAATATCCAATTAATTGGGTTCTGCTTTCTTATACATTATTGCTCAGATTTGTGTTATGTTTTAGTTTTTCTCTATTTAAATAATCATTTTCTTGAATGTGTTTTAGTTTCTACTGATGTCTTTTATTTTCTCTTACTGAGAGAATGAACATATGTTTTTATCCTCATATAACTAATGCTGTTGCTTTTAGTATATTTTTGGGTTCTGTATATGGTGTAGAATTTATCTCATTCGTCAAAATGTAAAGTGTTTTCAGAGCTCCCTGATTGCCTCTTCTGATTTTGACTTTTTGTTTTGCAGGCCTGCTTCAGAAGGCTTATCTTGCATATTCTTAGCTGTATGGTTCTGTACAGTGATATGTAAAATTTTGAGATTCACCAAATTCTGGCTGATAACCACCAATGTTCATGTTATTCGTTTGCATCATTTTACTTTTTGCCTATTTGTACCTTTGTATTACCATGGGTTTTGTATAGGTAACATAAGGATGGATATTGCTTTTTATGAAATCTGATGACTTCTACTTCTTAACTGAGGAGTTTATATCATTTACACTTGATGCAATTATTGATTTGGCTGGTTTTAAATCCATCATCTTGCTGTTTGTTTTCTTTTTCACTCATCTGTTCTTGGCTCATTTCTTCTATTTTCCTCTCTTTTGAAAAAATTATTTTTTTCAGATTTCATTTTATCTTTCTATTGGCTTATTAGTTATACATTTGTATGTATAATAAAAAAAAAAAGAAAGAAGAAGTGTTATGTACATTTCAAATGTACTGCTCTTTGACAAAGTTCCTTGACACAAGTAAAGTTTTGAGAGTTGGCAAGGTTTGAATGATAAGTGACAGCAGTGGGCAAAACTAGCCTAAGAGTTGGAACAGGTTGTTTCAGAAGCCTTAGATTAAACTGGTTTCAGGTTATAGCATGTGGTTTCAGCGGCCAAGCTGACAGAGAATTACATTCTTGGAACAATGTTGTGTTCTGAGTTATTTTCCCCTGGCTTCTTGACTCTGTATTAGTTAGGTATGATAAGAATGACCCAATTCATATGAATAACTTTCACAGATTAAATTTACATCCCTCTCCTATCGATTACCACAGGCAGCCTAATGCTTGAAAACCAATTTTGGAACTTAAAATATTACAATGAAAGTGTTCACCACTGATGAAATTAGAAATGTGCTAATATTATATTATGTCATCTACAGTTCCAACATTCTGGCCACCCACTGGAAAAGCAATCCTTAATATCCAATTAATTGGGTTCTGCTTTCTTATACATTATTGCTCAGATTTGTGTTATGTTTTAGTTTTCTCTATTTAAATAATCATTTTCTTGAATGTGTTTTAGTTTCTACTGATGTCTTTTATTTTCTCTTACTGAGAGAATGAACATATGTTTTATCCTCATATAACTAATGCTGTTGCTTTTAGTATATTTTGGGTTCTGTATATGGTGTAGAATTTATCTCATTCGTCAAAATGTAAAGTGTTTTCAGAGCTCCCTGATTGCCTCTTCTGATTTTGACTTTTGTTTTGCAGGCCTGCTTCAGAAGGCTTATCTTGCATATTCTTAGCTGTATGGTTCTGTACAGTGATATGTAAAATTTTGAGATTCACCAAATTCTGGCTGATAGCCACCAATGTTCATGTTATTCGTTTGCATCATTTTACTTTTGCCTATTTGTACCTTTGTATTACCATGGGTTTTGTATAGGTAACATAAGGATGGATATTGCTTTTATGAAATCTGATGACTTCTACTTCTTAACTGAGGAGTTTATATCATTTACACTTGATGCAATTATTGATTTGGCTGGTTTTAAATCCATCATCTTGCTGTTTGTTTTCTTTTCACTCATCTGTTCTTGGCTCATTTCTTCTATTTTCCTCTCTTTTGAAAAAATTATTTTTTTCAGATTTCATTTTATCTTTCTATTGGCTTATTAGTTATACATTTGTATGTATGTGATTGCTGTAGGGTTTATATAATATATCTTTAATCACAGTGTAACCTCAAGGAATATTATACCAATTCATGAGTAATATAGAAACCTAACCATAGCATGTTTCTATTTCATTTCTCCTGCCCTGATGCGATTATTATCATACATTTTACTTCCACATATGCTGTAAATTCAACAATATAATACATTGCTATTATTTTTGCTTTAAATAGTCAAACATTTTTAAAGAGGTTTACACAATAAGAAAACAAGCATTTTGTAATTACCTGCATAGTTACATTTGTGGTGTTTTTCATACTTTTGTCCAGATTCAGATTTTCGTCTGGTAGTACTTTGCTTCTGCCTGACAAAATTTCTTTAACATTCTTTGTTATATAGGTATGCTGCTAACAATTTTTTTTAATCTTTTTTTTTTTCTTTTTTGAGTTAGAGTCTTGCTCTGTTGCACAGGCTGGAGTGCAGTGGTGCAATCTCGGCTCACTGCCACCTCTGCCTCCCAGGTTCAAGTGATTCTCCTGATTCAACCTCCTGAGTAGCTGGGATTACAGGCACCTGCCACCATGCTGGGCTAATTTTTGTATTTTTGGTAGAGATGGGGCTTCACCATGTTGGTCAGGCTGGTCTCGAACTCCTGACCTCATGATCCTCCTGCCTCAGCCTCCCAAAGTGCTGGGATTACAGGCATGAGCCACCAAGCCCAGCCTTTTTTTGTCTTTCAAGTGTCTGAAACATTATTTCTTTTTTCATGACTTTGAATAATATTTTCACCTGGTATAGTACTCCAGGTTTATTGTATTTTCCTATTAAGTAATTTAGGAAAATCCACTGTCTTCCTGCTTGCATTATTTCTACATAGAAGTATGTTGTCTTTCTTATCTTTGTTTTTATGTATATCATAGGTCTACCCCCTTTTTCCTTTCTTTCCCATAGGTGCATTCCAAATTTGCTCTTTACTCCTGATTTTAAGTAATTTGATTGTAATGTTCTTTGGTATAATTTTTTTTCATGTTGTGCTTAGGTGTTTGTTTGGCTTTTCGGACACATCAGTTTATTATTTCACCAAATTTGAAAACATTTCAGCCATTATTTTTTCCAGTTGCACATGTGTCAGCCCCTTTGGTATTATCTCAAAGATTGTTAAAATCTGTTCATTTTTTCCAATTTCCTTTCTCTGTATTTTATTTTGAATGGCTTCTATTACTATATCTTTAAGATTGGGAATCTTTTCTTTTGCAATGATTAATCTATGAATCCTGTCCAGGGTACATCTCACATATTAAAGTGTCTTCCATGTTTCTTCTTGACATGCACTTGCTTTTCTCTACCTTCTTAAAAAAAAAGAATATATTTATAATATTTATTTAAAGTATTTTGTTTCTAATTCATATCTCTGTCATTTCTGGGTCTGTTTCTATTTTGATTGATTTTCTTATTATGAGTTGCATTTTCATGCTTCTTTGCATGACTGGTAATATTTTACTCTCACTCAGATTATGGACAATATCTGAATCTCACCATTCCTGTATGAATTGAGCTAAAGTTATGAAATTAAAATCTTTTCTAATTCTTGTTACTCTTTTCTACAAATTTATACTAATTTTCCTACATTTTATTTTCTTTATTTGTGAAAGAATTTGTCTCCTATTGTTTAAAGCAAATTTCTCCACTTATATTTTAAATATCTAACCAGAGACACTTTAACACTGGCTGTTCCTCACTTTTGAAATGATTTTAATTTCACCTTTCTAAAAGTCCTTTCTTCTTATCAGCACATCAACATAATCAAATATTTCTCATTTGTGTATCCATATTGTCCTATAGTTTATGCTCTCTCTTTTCTTCTCTTCACTGCCCAGATTTTTGAAACAGATTAAGATGTTACTTCAGGCTTACTCTTAAAAAATAGTTTTATTATGTATTATCTCCTGACTGTTCACTACAGTGGTTCATGTCCTTCTGCGTTTTATAATTTTTAGAAGATACTCTTCTTCAGTGAAGAATGTTTTCATTGTGAGTCACTGAGTTACGGAAGTATCTTTAGAGGGTAGATTTGCCTTTGTCTGTCCTGGGAATGTATATACTTTTGAGAAGCAAGAACTATTTTCATAGTAATGTCTCATTTGGGTGTCAGGAATTATATGATAATTTGTATGTGAAGCTTTCATTTGCCTACATTGCGGGTTTGGGATTATAATTATGAGTCACTTTTAAAACCTTGCTGTCCAGTAAGTTTTTACTTGTTCTGTTTTTATGATGGGTGGTACTGGATTCATGCAGAAATCTCTGTTCATAATAATAACTTCATTATGCATGAGCCTTATCTCACATTCTCCAGCAGGCATTAAAACACCAGCCTCTACTTTACATCTTGATTTCCAATATCCCTGTAGGCCGCTTATATTTAGTATTCATTCTTTTCTCTAATTTTGAATTTCTTCTTCAATCTTGGCATATCACATTTAGAAAGTTTGGCTATATATTAAAATTTGTTATTCAATTATTTTATTTTATATTGTTAATTATTTCAAAAAAGAAGGGGAAATTTCTAGGCTAGTTCTATATGGCATACTGAATTCTCAGTTCCTTGCAAAATGGAGGTAGCCTGAACATTGCTATAAATTCTGTTTTTATTACTGTAACAAATATATCTACAGGCAAAAAGCACATGCTTTCCTTTTCCAGATTGTTGGCTAATTCCTTTTAGGCTTATGGGATATTAACTCTTCCTGACTTTCTACACTTAGAAGCATTTTTCCATTCTATTTTATCATTGGCTCCTTTTCTTAGGACTACCAATTAATTTCCCAAAACCTATTTTTGACTCTCTTTTCTGCCACTCATGTATAATTCTATGGCTTCAGGCTATAATCTGTTGTATTACCAAAGATCTCTCTCCTAAGAGTCAGAATAAATTCATCTAACTACTAGATATCTACTAGATGTCTACACTTCATCTAAGATGTCAAAACCAAACTTATCACCTTATCTCCATGGGTCCACCCTGATAAATCAGTCCACCACTTCCTCCCCACTGAATACACATGATTCTTCTGAATACTTTAGATGACTTTATTTTCATGATCACTATAACTGATTTCAGTGAGTAATGTTTTATTACAAGGAAATATTTAAAATGATCCTGAGATATTTTACAGGAAAAGATGATTTACATATATTACTATGATGACCATATATCAGAATGTGATAAGTGTGGATTGCACAGTTCTTTTCTTTAGATCCCCAAATCAATGTAGTGATCAAGTGTTTAATGGCAGCTTCATATGAATAACACCAGAAAAAAAGTAGAACAAAATGTTTTGCATAAACTCTGTTAGAATATTTTCCTTAAAAACATTTTGTATGATAGTGTAGGTGTATACATGTCTTTATACATTTGTCAAAACCCATAGATGGTGCAGTGCAAAGAATAAATACTAATGTAAGCTTTGAAATAAGGTTAATAAATATGTGTCAATGTTGGGTCATACATTTTAACAAATATGCCACTTTAATTCAAGATGCTAATAATAGAGGAATCTAGGAGAGAGGGTAGAGAGGGGTTATAAGGGAACTCTGTGTACTTTCTGCTTAAGTTTTCTGAGAACCTGCAACTACTAAAAAAAAAAGTCTACTGGCTGGAAATGGTGGCTCACTCCTGTAATCCCAGCACTTTGGGAGGTTGAGGTTAGAAGATTGCTTCAGCTCAGGAGTTTGAGACCAGCCTGGACAACATAGTAAGACTCAATCTCTACCAAAAAGAAAAAAAATAACATAGTGGCATGTGCCTGGAGTCCCAGCTACCTAGGAAGCCGAAGTGGTAGGATTGCTTGAGGCTAGGAGGTCAAGGCTGCAGTGAACATGGTTGCAGCACTGCACTGTATCCTGGGTGACAGAGTGAAACCCTGAGTTAAAAAAAAAAAGAAAAGTCTATTAATATTTTAATATAAAATTTATATCAAATTTGCAATCTCTGGTGTGAAAGTGCAATTATTCATAAGAAAGGAGTATAAATCATTTACTATTATTTGCAAAATTACTGATAGTTTGAAAGGATAAGATTTTAAACACCTATAAGATGACTTGCCTATATTTTCTCATAATACAAGAAAGAATCTAATGATAAAGAGGAAAAGACCACAAATAATTAAAAAACTGTATTAAAAGGAGAAATTAATGAATTCTTTTGCCCAAAGAAAGCTCTGGCCATTGCCTTCAGCCACTGGGAGGTAATCTCTTAACCCTTTGGAGTATTCTGCTTGATAAAAGTGTCTTTGTTTACCTGGGAGATCAGGATATGCCCTAAGTCTAACAGTGGGATTTATGGTGGGAGCTTTGAATCACACAGAGTAAACCCAAGCTCCACAGGGACTGGAGACTGAGGTGGGTAGTTGACCATGTATATGGGATGGGGCCTCAGTAAAGACTGAACGCTAAGTCTCAAGCTTCCTTGGTTGACAATACTCTGTGCTTGTTATTGCACACTGCTTCCTGGAGGAGTTATCTCTGTCCGTGACTCTGCCAGAAGAAGACAGATGGAAGCTCCACCTTTACAACACTCCTGGACTCTGCCTTGTGCATATTTTCCTGATTTATTTTATCTGTATCTTTTCACTGTAATAAACTATAAATGAGTATAACAATAAACTGTGCATGAGTATAACAGCTTCTAGTGAGTTCTGTGAATCCTTCTAGTGAATTATCAACAAATGTTACTAAACAAATGTAACATGTAAGTACTCAGAAAGGCCATCTAGGATTTGGCCTAAAGAAGGGAGATGTTTTGGACTTTTCATAGTTCTAAATTGTCTTTCTTTGTGCAGGGATTTAGCTAAGCAGCTGTATAGAATTTCAAAAGAGGAAATGTGAACTTAAAGCCCAAATCAAATATGAAACTATTCACTTGTCGTGGTCTATTGATTTCATATATTCATAGAAAGCAGATTTTTTTTTAAAGCTGCTAATCTCATTCGTATTACATCAATAGTGTGAATGTTAGCCTGTCTTGCTAGTTTGGGGAAGTTCTCCTGGATAATATCCTGAGGTGTGTTTTCCAACTTGGTTGCATTCTCTCCGTCACTTTCCGGTACAATCAAATGTAGGTTTGGTCTTTTCACATAGTCCCATATTTCTTGCAGGCTGTGTTCTTTCCTTTTCATTGTTTTTTCTCTAATCTTGTCTTCATGCTTTATTTCAGTAGGTTGATCTTCAGTCTCTGATACCCTTTCTTCTGCTTGATCAATTGATACTTGTGTATGCTTCACAAAGTTCTTGTGCTGCGTTTTTCAGCTCCATCAGGTCATTTATGTTCTTCTCTAAACTGGTTATTCTAGTTAGTAGTTACTGTAACCTTTTATCAATGTTCTTAACTTCCTTGCATTGGGTTAGAACATGCTCCTTCAGCTCAGAGGAGTTTGTTATTACGCATTTTCCAAAGACTACTTCTGTCAATTCGTCACTCATTCTCCCTCCACTTTTGTTCCTTTGCTGGTGAGGAATTGTGATCCTTTGGAGCAGAAGAGGCATTCTGGTTTTTGGAATGGTCAGGCTTTTACGCTGGTTATTCCTCATCTTTGTGGATTTATATTGTATATGTGTCTGGTTTCAGTCAACTTGACATAGAAGAACATTACCACTTGTTATGGGATAAATTGTTTTCTCCACAAATTTATATGTTGAAGTCCTAACATCCAGTACCTCAGAATGCAACTGTATTTAGAGATAGGATCTTTAAAGAGGTAATTAAGGTTAAATAAGGTAACTAGGGTATGTACTAATCCAATATTGGTGATGTTATAAGAAGAGAAAATTGGGACACAGACACACAGAGAGAAGGGAAACCGTGTGAAGACACAGAAAGAAGACAGCCATCTACAAGCCAAGGAGAGCGGCGCTCACAAGAAAACACCCCTGTGGACATCTTGTTGTTGAACTAGTAGCTTTCAGAACTGTGAGAAAATAAATTTCTGTTGTTTAAATTACTCAGTCTGTGGTACTTTGCTTTGGCAGTGCTCATCGACTAATATAACCACTTTTGGATTCTGAAGTTAGTAACAGGATCTTTCCATGAGAGCATGGGCTTTTTAAGGAGAAAAGCCATAATTTATTAATCTTGGCATCTTAAAATCTGACACTTAAGAAGCTCATAATGAATATTTGTTGAATGCATGAATTCCTATGTTTTGCCACCTGTTATTAATTTTTGTTGGTGGTGTAGGTCTCAAGAACCACTTCAAGCAAGCTTAAGCAAATAAATGAGAAAGAAAGAGAGGGAGGCATGGGGAGGGAACGAGGAAGAAAGAAGAGAAAAAGAAAGAAATTTGCAAGAAGGATACTGGGAAATTTCATTGACTAAAACTTAAATCCATAACTAGAACTAGCAATTGTAAAGGTAGCAGTTATTCAGAGCATTTCATTCTCATGTCCTCCTTTTTCTCATCCACCTCCTTCTTTCCCCTTCTCTTCCTCCTCATCTTCCTCCTCCTGCTTATTATTTTTCTTTCTTTCTTCTCTTAATGGACAGTCTATCACAAGTCTGATGCTTTGATGTGTATTCAACTTCCCCATAACCCCTGAGTCTTCATTTAAATGATCGGTCTATACTAAGTCTCCTGCCTCAGTTCTGATTTAAATCTCTTAGGAAATAAAAAAATGTTAACTCAGATAGAATCAAAATTCTCTTGGTAAAAATGACATTTCCAAGGGTCACGAACCAGTAATTAAGACAGTACTCAAGACTGTGTGGTATTGACAGAGGGCTAGACACCAAGATCAATGGAACAGAATGGTGAACCCAATAAATATGTCCAACTGATTTCTTTCTTTCTTTCTTTATTTTTTTATTCTTTTGAGACGGAGTCTTGCTCTGTAGCCCAGGCTGGAGTGCAGTGGCCGGATCTCAGCTCACTGCAAGCTCCGCCTCTCGGGTTTACGCCATTCTCCTGCCTCAGCCTCCCAAGTAGCTGGGACTACAGGCGCCCGCCACCTCGCCCGGCTAGTTTTTTGTATTTTTTAGTAGAGACGGGGTTTCACCGTGTTCGCCAGGATGGTCTCCATCTCCTGACCTCGTGATCCGCCCGTCTCGGCCTCCCAAAGTGCTGGGATTACAGGCTTGAGCCACCGCGCCCGGCCTGTCCAACTGATTTCTAACAGGAAACATGGTATAAAGGTATAAAAACAATTCAATGGAAGAAAGATAATCTTTCAACAAATGGTGCTGGAGCAAATGGACGTCCATAGACCTTAAAAAACAAGGCAACAAAACAAAGGACATTAACCTAAACCTCACATCTTACACAAACATTAAATCTAAAACTATAAAATTTTGGAAAAAAATAGGAGAAAGTCTTTGGGAGCTGGAGCTTGGTAAAGTAATCTTAGGCTTGACATGGAAGTATGATCCATGAGAAGAAAAATTGATCAGTGTTGCTTCATCAACATTAGAAGCCATTGCCCTATGAATGATTTTATTAAGGGGATAAAATAAAGTATAGGTTGGGAGAACATATTTGCAGATTGAAAAATGCATATCATCTAGAATATATAAATAATATTCCAAACTCTATAGTAAAAAGCCAAAAATGTGATTAGAAAATGAGCAAAATATATGAACAAATATGCCATCAAATAGGATATATAAATGACAAGCACATGAAAAGATGTCCAACACCCTTAGCCATTAACAGGCAAATTAAAATCACGGTGAAATATGTCTGTGCTCCTATCAGAATGGTTAAAATAAAGAATTGTGGCAAAACCAAATCCTGTTGAGCATGTAGAGAAACTGGATTACTCATACATTGGTGGTGGCAATGTAAAATAATACAGACATTTTGGAAAACAATTGGTTATTTCCTAAGAAACTAAACGTGTTAGTATTGTAATATTTACTGAGTGTTTACCATGTGCCAGTTATTGTGCTGGTCCTTGAGAGTCCCCACTCAGGGACAAATATGAAGAAAACACAGCCCCTGCACTAAAGGAATTTATAGTATGAAGAGCAAAACAGAAAAATAGATGTGTTCAATATAATGTGAATTTCAATATAATGTGATTGTGGCACCAGTAGAAGCTGGGTTGATCCAAAGATAGATGCAATGGCTGAAAGTGGTGGAAAAGAAAAAATAAAATGGACAACTACCATTAATTAGTTTTATCTGATTTCTTTAGTGTTATGAAGTTGTAGCTGCCCTAGAAAATTAAAGCCATAAGTTTTGGTAATCAAATAAATGGAAAATGGATCAATTATATATCCTTTTTCTGCAGTTGCATTTTAACTGATGGATGCTAAGGAATGCCTGTGTTAGCTGAAGCAATATTTCTGGCAAAATATGAGACGTTCATAAATATTCAGTGAAATAACTTTTTGAATTTATCTGTTGCCCTTTATGGACTTGAGAAATGGGAACAGTTGAGTATTTGGCAGAGATTTCTGAGTAGTAAGTTACAAAGAGTTTCAGCATAATACATAGTTAATGTTATTAATCTTGTACACACTATAGCTAAGACCACCCTATATAGAAATATGAATAGCATATGCTACAGCTAAAGCTTATATCATCGAGTAAAATCCTGGTTGACAAACACAAGATAAAACTGAACAGTGATTTATTTAACCCAAATTAGGGCATCAATTGTTAATGTGCTTTTGGCAGAATATTAAAATAATAAAGCCTATTAAATTATAGTGTCCTAATATGTATTTACTTTAAAGAATTTTTACATTAGTTTGAAATAGTAAACTATACACAATTAAAAGTGGAAGACACAAATCCCAAAAAAACTAAACATCCGAGTGTCAGACCCAGCAATTTTACTCCAGGACATTTATACAACAGAAATGATAACTTATGTTCATACAAAAACCTGTATATAAATGTTTATGGAAGTTTCATTCACAGTAGTCCAAAAGTGAAAACAAGCTAGATGTCCGTCTTCTGGTGCATGGTTAAACTATGGTACATACATACATACCTTAGAATATTCCCCAGCCATAAAAAGAGATATACTGCTGATACATGCAACTACTTGGGTGAATTTTCAGGGAATTATGCTAAATGAAAAAAGTAATCTCAAAACTATACCATTACATTTATATAATATTCTTTTTTTTGAGATGGAGTCTCGTTCTGTCTCCCAGGCTGGAGTGCAGTGCCACTATCTCGGCTCACTGCAACTTCTACCTCCTGGGTTCAAGCAATTCTCCTGTGTCAGCCTCCAGAGTAACTGGGATTACAGGTGCCTGCCACCATGACCAGCTAATTTTGTATTTTTAGTAGAGATGGGGTTTCGCCATGTTGGCCAGAGTGATCTCAAACTCCTGACCTCAGGAGGCAGGTGATCCACCCAACTCAGCCTCCCAAAATGGAAGGCCTGTGGGCCTGTGGGATTACAAGTGTGAGCCACCGTGCCCTGCCTTATATAATATTCTTGAAATAACAGAATTATAGTAATGGAGTACAGACTAGTGGGTTACCAGGGATAAAGGAGGAGGAAGCGGGAGGGAAGTGTGTGTGGCTATAAAAGTGTACCATGAGGCATCCCTGTGGTAATGGGAATGTGCTGTGTGCTGTGTTTTGATGCATCCTTATCAATAGCCTGGTTGTGGTATTGTACAAGATGTTCTCATTGTGAGTATCTGTGTAATATCCTGTAGGCAAACCTATAATTATCTCCAAATAAAAAAGTTTAAATGATAAAGGTGAAATAAAGCCTGGGCAAATTTGTTGCTAACAGGTCTACCCTACAAGAAATATTAAAGGGAGTTCTTTAGGCTGAAAGAAAATGACACCAGATGGTAACTCAAATCTACCTAAAGAAATAAGGAGTACCTGTGAAGGACATTATGGAGGTAAATATAAAAGACAGTATGCTTATATATTTTCTCTCTTCTTCTCTTAATTGATTTAAATGATGATTAAATAAAATAATAATTAAGTTCTACATTTTACTGGAATTAAGTTACTATTAGTTTGAAGTAGATTATGATAAGTTAAAATGCATAGTGTCATTCCTAAAGCAAATACTAAGAAAATAAATATATATCCAGAAAACCGACAAAGGAATTAAAATAATACACTGAAAAAATCCCTATTTAACACAAAAGAAAGGAGTAACAAATAAATAAAAAAGATGAGACATATAGAAAACAAATGGCAAAATGACAAAAATAAATCCAGTCACATCAATAATCACTTTAGATTTAAATAGATTGAAAGTAAAAGGATGAAAAAATACACCATGCAAACAGTAACAATAAAAGAGCTAGATTGATTATATTATTATCATAGCAGAAAAAGTGGGCTTTGAGATGAGAAATACTATTTGAAATAAAGTCATTTCATAATGACAAAAGGGTCAATTTATGAGGAAGATATAACAATTGTAAATAAGATACACCTAGCAACAGAGCCCACCATCCATAAAGCAAAAGTGATGGAATAGACTATTCAACATTAATAGAGAGTTCAATACCCATTCTCCGTAATGGAGAGAGCAACTAGACAGAAAAATCAGCAAAGCTACAAAAGGCTTGAATAACACCATATCTAATTTGACCTATTTGACATCCACACAATGATCCATTCCAACAATAGCACAATATGTATTGTCTCAAGTGAAGCATTCTATAGACCATATGCTATGCCATAAAACAAGCCTCAATAAATTTAAAAGCATTGAAAAATATCACCAAGACACCACAATAAAAACCAAAAAAAGAGCAACAAAACAACTTCCCTCAAAATGAATCTGAAAATCACAATCCCAACATCTATTAAATCATGTAATGCTAAGAAAAGAAGATACAATTGGGGTATACATTCACTCCAAATAAAGCTATTGATAATAATTAGGCCAAGAGTTATAATACGTTAACTTAGAATAATTGAAGGTAAAATGAAATAGTAACACTATTAAAAAGCAATAAAAACATAAAGCAAAATAGTCAAAAAATTCCAGAAGAGGTAGAAATAAAAAACAAGTGATTACAACTACTGGAAAATTATAATCATCAAAATAAAAAATAAGATATTGTCACAGAGAATTGATAAATTGAAATGAATAATTCACCTAAAACATAATTGTATTTTGCTATTTCCATTCTCCTACATTGATTGAGAAATCCATAAATACTGTATTTGTTCTGCTTCTTGTTCATTCATTCATTCTTTCATTCAACAAATATTAATAAGCATCTACTGTGGTGGACAATTTTTTAGATACAGGGGATAAAAAGGCAGACAAGACAGGTAAGCTATCATGGAGCTTGCATTCTATTGGAAACAGGCACATGTTATTAAAGAATAATTTCATTGTGTAATAAGTGACGTAAAAGAAATAGCACTTCCCTCTCCAAGTTTAATATGACTTCTGACTACAGAGAAAACATTATTGGAAGCTTGTCTAGATCAGCAAGTCAGGATTTGTCTATTATTGCTCAGCAGGGAAGTTCCAAACAGCCCCTGAGAATGAGAGCAGCCCAAGACCTGTGCTGGCTATGGGGCTTAAATCATCATGGTAGTTAAAATGTCATTACATCAATAAGTGTTTCTCCTTCAGAAAGTACTAACCAGAATTACAGTTATCAAAACCAGTGTAACAAATATAATAATGTAGGGTCTAACAGCTGTTTAAACCCATTATCAATAAAAGATGTCCTTAATACCCAGTGCAGATGGAGAATTAATTGAGGAGACAAGAAAATCTGAAGAGGAGGCATAGAAAGAGAACGGAGAGAATATTTAATTAGGCTACTTTCTTTTTCCTTTTATTTTCCTCATCTTATTTAAATTGCAAGTCTAAAATAATATATTTCAAAAGTGACTTATATTTCTAGGTTTATTGTATTGTACTGCACATGGAGACTTATTTTCTTACTTTGGACTGTCGCTTCATAAGCCACACAATTTAATGAGCACAGTTATTATTGTTCTTGTAAGCCATAAAGTTTGTCCTAGTGAAAAAATACCTTTTATTTTAAAATATTTTTCAGCTGCATTTCCAACCAAATTGCACAAAATAATTTTAAAAGGTCATTAAAAATGCTTGTATCCCAATTTAGCAGTCAAAATTAACTTGTTTGAATTAAATTTAAAACCTCCCAAGATTCAAGTCCAAGTCTGACCCCAAATAAATATTCTTGTCTAATTTGATCCTGGAGGTAGTAATTTGTACCACATTTACTTTAGAACATGTTGTTTACTTCAATAAACATTCTAATGATAGGCAAAGTAATTGATTCTAGGATAATGGATTTCCCAACTTAATATTTCCCATCTGCACTTAATATTTCCCATATGCATGAGTTTGCAAGTCTCTTTCCTGTTCCATCATTAGCAATCAGTACAGCTCTAAAAAGGAACGGTATATCAAACAAGAAGTAAATTAGCTAATGTCAGGGAAAAGAATGGCTCTTAGTTCACATAAAGTTTGAGAGATAACCATTCGAGTTTGAGAAATTCAACACACAGAGACACTAGTGAGTTTCTGCCATGAACTGATCCTACTCAATCCCTTTCGAATGGGGGAGTTGCATACCTTAAAGGCCTTAGCTACACTATCTCTAGATCCCATCCTGAGCTGCCCTTACCACTTCCAACTTTGTGTGTTTACCCAGGTGTGCATGTTCTGCTTTTTACACAGAAAAGAAGCATGAATCAGCTCTTGCCAGCTGGCTATGTAAGATGTGGCAATGGAATCATTTTATTTTAATGAAATATCTGCATTCTGTTGGGTCTAGTATTTGGTCAAATGTCTCAATTTTCATCTATCAGTTTACCCTAACCACCCATTGATAACTCCCATCCTTCACTGATGAATTTCCATAAGAATGGTAAGTTCAGGAAAGACACAGTTGATAAGCCAGATCACTTAGCCTTCTTGCAAAACGCCAAACAAGATTTTAGCACTGGAAACTCTTACCATAAAACACTCTTGTGTGTAGTTTTTTTTGTTGTTGTTGTTGTTTGATAACATTTCAAGAATAGATTAGAAATTAAACATACTTATTTCTAAACTATGCTATGAAAAGCATCACTGATACCCTCTGAGAATTATTTACTTATTTTTTAAAGAAACCAGTGAGAAAACCAGTCTCCAATTCAGTGAGAAAAGATAATAAATTTTAATTGTAATCCACATGCAAAGAGAAAGAGAATATATTTCATTAAGTCTTCATCATAATATCTGTTATTTCTCTAATTTTCTACAAGTTGCATTGAGCTGTATTTATATCCCTGCTTTGAGATCAAGCTATCATCCTCCTCAAAATGTCCTAAGCTCCCAGTGGCTTGCAGAATAAAATCCAAACTGTCAGATATTTATTGTGATCTGACCCAAGCTATTTCCCTGGACTCCTATGCCTCCCACAGCTCACTGCACTGAGTTATTCCTAAAGTCATTAAAACATTGTGACCTCAAAATATCCAAGTATAGATTTGTTCACATATTTCTATCTAATGTCCTTTCCATTCTTGCTGTTGATTAAAGTTGTTCACCCCTTCAAAGCTCAGCTGGAGGTGATTTTCTTCATGCAACCTATACCAATTTCTCCAGGTGAAATTAATCTGTTTCTTTTCTGCTCTCATGATGTTTTTGTGTACCTCTCCCATGGCATTGCTTTGTGTTTAGATAATTCTGTACCTGACAGTCTAATTCCACAGGTTACATGTTCCTTAAAGCAAGAGAACTTGATTTGTTCATCTCTGTTCCATTCACACCTAATAGACCCTTGAATATTTATGTAACACAAATTGCTGAAATGAGACGTCTTCATAGTTTCAGGGTGATTTCAAGACAGAAATTCTAAAAAGTGATCATTCTGGAATTATCTCATGAGCAAGAGAACATTTTTCTCTCATCCATCACACTCTCACTTTCTGGTTAACTAATAGCAGTGAAGGAAGAAAACCTGGGAAGCATGGACAGCTAGAGAAGCATATGTGGCCGAAAAATGTCATAAGTTACTTTTGACAATAGTTTATTAGGAGGCTGTTTGTCCACAGATGTATCCTCAGAATAGAAACAAGGATCAATAGCACTGGAGGTCGTTGTCTCCCTCCTAGGGGGCATTTTTGTGAATCACTGTAGTTAGCTGAGTGTGATGGTTTCAGCTTGTGGTTTTCTTGCCTTTATTCTCCTGTTTCTAAACTCCCACTTCAAATCAAGATCAGGCCAAAAATCTAAGAGAACACAAAATGAACCAAGGTCAGAGCTGCTCTGCGGGGATATTTCCACCAGGATCACCTCTGTCACCATTGTATTATGGTTGGTATCCAGTGATCACTTCACAACAGGGTAGCTGCTTCTCACTCTAAGATGCTGTGAGTAGATGCTTGGAGAAATAGTGAGAGGGCACCAGAAAAGAGAACAGATGGGGAGAGCTCCACGGGGGTTTCTTTCCACTTTGTTTTTTTTTTTTTTTTTTCTCCTTGCTCTGCCAGAGGAATGGAAGACTCAACAGGGAGAACAGTTTCAAAGACATTAATAAAATTTGCTTTGCATTTTGTTCTTGTGCACATGATGTTCTCCCTGTCAACCAGAGTTATTCAGTATTGTAGTGAGGAGGTAGATGCAACTGTTGAGTTAGGTTTGTTACAGGTGGAGGGCAGAAAGAGAATAATTTGCTTCAGCCATTCAAAGTAGAATTTATAGCAAGATAATAATAGTCTAGTGAGCCAGACTTTTCAGAGAATAACTCTTTTCCCTTTAGACCTTTATGTCTCCTCCACAAACATATAAGTAACCATGCCAGGCCAACCATAAGTTTTATGTTATGTAGATCCCCACCAGACTGGAAAAAGGTGGCATAGATCCCATGTTTTGATGCTGGGATACCTGGGGAATATTGGGAGACAAAGGCAGAAGATAAAAGTGCATGTGTACCAGTCTCCCTCATCTGAGATATAAATGTTGGTAGAGGGATGCCTGAAGAATGAGGCTTTTGTCTAATTCACATGTGGGAATATAGAGGGAACTGTGTCCCAAACTGTCTCTCACTTTTACCTATTATGATAGTGACCCCATCAAATGTAGTCTGTGGCATAGAATGGTATGGCAGAAGGAGAGCAAAAGTTTAATGTTTTGAGTAGTCCTTGGATCCTCTGCATCACAGGGAGGACTCAGGAGTTCCTATTAAGCCAGTAAGGGGTTGTAACTAACCTGGAAGTTAGTGGCCTGACTTTGGAGACTGCTGGTGAGAGGAGAGAGGATCTGACAGCATAGCTGGGAGTGGATTCATAAACCATGAGCTCAGTGAAAGACATTGCACCTGTAAGAGCCAAGATGATACCTAGACAACCTCAGAGCACCACTTGGCCTGAAAGACAGGAAGACAGGAGAAGGAGGAAGAGGAGGAGAACAAGGGGAAAGGAGGAAAGAGAAGGAAGGGAGGAGGAGGTAGGGATTAGAGAAAGGGAGGGAAAGGAAAGCCCTTTAGGAGTTACACCAGGTTTAAATGCCTGCAGGACAAGCAGCAACTAGGCAGACAAGGATCATTTTCACAGAGATCATAGGAACTTCAAGACAGTACAAGAATACTGTGTGCACAAGAATCTCCTCATTGCCAATGCCACAAAAGTGCAGTAAGACACACCCACTTCTGTGGAGCCACCACACAGTACTGAGAAAGGAATTGTGAGGGTGATGAAAATCATAAAAGATTATTTTTAACCTAAACTAACTAAAATTGGAGGAATAGATTGTTATATTAGGTAAGGGTTATTTAACGTTATAATGTTTAAACTATAAACTTAGATGAAAATGCTTTTCTTCTATCCAGAGGATGAGAGTTCAACACGATGATCATGTTAAATGACTAAAGAATTCACATTTTCCTGATTCATGTGAAGGTAGTCTGAGCAAAACTGATATCCCAGCACATGGAGAAGTAGGGCTTTGGCTCTTATTACTCTATTTATTATTGGGGTTGACTGGTCTGATTGCCTAGGTGATTGTTTCTTGTCTCTGAGACCTCCAGTACCCTGAATCTGGGCAATGGGTCAATGAAGACAGTGTTCTTAGCCTACACAAAGCTGCTCATCTGTACACAGGATGCTTTTCTGTTGGAATTTGGAGTAAATGTTTAAAAAACATTAATGAGTGATTCTTGGATGCTATCTCTGAATGAAAATAAATCTATGCCCTGTTTTATCGCCTGTCTTTAAATTCTCTTTTGTGTTATTTATTTTCTTCCTTCTCTCATTATTTTCTTTATCTCTCATTCTTCTTCTTTCTCCTTTTCTTGGAGATATTTCATGCTATTACAGCTCTCATTTCAAAAGTCTGTATTCAATGACAAGTGAAAGAGAGCAGTACTTGTTTTCGTTTTATCACCAATGCTATACATTCTGCGATGTTTTAACACATAAAAGCAATGCATATACAAAGTCCGAATTTGTATGATGCAAATACAATTTAATTCTGTAATTTACTTACAAATTAGTCATTTCACTGATATATCAACTCATGCAATAGCATCATTTTTAGCTAAGCTTCATAAATGCATCTGTTCTATGTAGTTACTGGTTAAATACAATTTTCTGAAATCTAAACTACTTTAGGAAGGCTTCATTTTTTTAGTTTAGATATTTTTTTAAAAACCTTATAGAAAATGTTAACAGATATCTGAGATAAAACACTATGCAATATTCATTTTATCAGTCACAATCTATCATGTATAGCTTTGATTTTACTTAACAGCCCTTTAAGATAGGCCTCCCCAGAAGCACATAATTTCCAACAGCAAGATCTGCATGTAAGAAAAATATTGAGATTTGGTGTTCTGGGCTATCAGCACAAAAGCCGGAGCAACACCTGAGGGTTGATTGAAACACTATAGAAGTAAAAGTTTCCTGCCTTCCTTTTCTTCTGGAATCTTTCCAAGTGACATTTTCATTGCTTAAAGGGGTCCATATGCTTTTATTTCTTCAGTTCATTATGTCAACTTTTAAGTGTTTATCTAAGCACCTCATTTTAGGTAGTTTGGGTGTGACTCAACTATATGATGTTATGTAACATCTATTCTATATATGTACATATACATAAACATGCACATTTTAAAATGAGAATAAAATTCATATGCAGCAACATTTGTATTCACATTATATTGTTCTACATAACTAGAAAGGCAACCAGAAGTAACTATATAATAAATATAACAGATATTCCAATAGTACAATATTTTATAAGCATAAAATAAAATTATCAAAAGCAATGGTCAACATAATCTAAAAGTTGGTGAGGTAACACACAAAAGAAATGAAACTAACATGGTCGTCATGAATTCCTTTGCTTAGGATGTGATATGTGATGAACTGTGGTCTTCAGTTCCCTAATTAGAAGCTCTGTATTCCTGTACTGACCAAATTTCTATAAATCCATGAATCCTTCACAGCAATTTCTAAATCTTTTAGACAGAGATTATGAAAGTCAATTGAAGTCTCTATTGTCTAACTCTCAAACATGCCCATATATACACCCTCATATATTTCTCAGAATGATGCCATAGTTACAATCCATGGCTAGAGAAACATCTGATAGAAGCAAACAAAAAGAAAAAGATAAGGTGCCCAACCTAAAGAAATTAGTGTTGTTGCACACAGAATTGTTGTTTAAGCTGAGCTTTGGAAACAAATTTCTTATGATTATTGAACTGTGGTTCTGGGACTATTTTGAAAGAGATACGTTTTCCTTCATCTGGCTAATCTGGAGTCACTGTTTGTATTTCTAAAGTGCGGGTACACATTTGACTAGTTTCATAAGAATAGGGAAGTAGTTTGCTACTTGTCTCATTCAAATATTCTATCCTGAACTTCCACCTTCAAGTTCATTAATTTTCACTCAGATGTATATCTACTTGATATATGACTTTGCTTATCTCATTTACAGGTTTAATCTTTTGTTAGAGTGTGCCTGATTCAAAGAGATGTTTTCAGGCAGAATCCTGCTCAGCTAAGAGCATTCAACCCAAAACACTGACTAATTGAAACACAAATGCTTAGGGAATTAGAGAATTCACTCCGCAGGGGGGAGAAAGGTTAAATCAATACACAAATTGATTATATTTTCACCTTAAAAATTCCATGTAGTTTGAGTTGGCGTGATACTTACCTGAATTTAATCTCATAGTTCATTGAAGATTGCCCACCTGTGCTCATTAGCATAAAGAAGAAAAGTCATTAGGAGACAAAGTACCATTTTCTGGTAATCCCAAAATTGTTTACAACATTTTCTTTACATAAGATACTTAATATTTATGAAAAACATTTATTTCTTTTAAAATCACTTATGTAAGAAGTTTGGCAAACATTCCCTAACAATAGCATAAGTCCTGTTTCACATGCACGGAGAGATACAGAATGGAGAGACTGACATTTTAGGAGTGGTGGAATTATAATTTGGTCAAAGATTTTGACTCTGTTCTGTCTTTTTATTTCATGATAATTAAATTTGTCTACCATGATTCTATCCCTGCATAATTCAAATCTATTTTCACCTGATTTTCCCCATTGGAACATTTGTGAAATACTTGTTTGATTTACACCTAATATGTATATGGCACAGATTCTTCTTAAATTATGGACATGTCATTGTGCATAGTGCTGAACTTTTTATCAATTTTCATTGTCTTTCCCTCTGCCCTGTGCCCCCATTAGAATGGAAATTGTTACTGCCAAATCCCTTTGTTCTTTCTGCTAACACTTCCAGATTCTAGTCTCCTCATACATTTTATTACATTTTCCTCTTTATAAGGAAGAGGACCTTTGGATTCATTCATACACAGTACACCAGTGCTCCCTAAAACAAGGTCCACAGACTCCTAGTATCTTGGGAAATGCTAATCAATGTTTTATAAAATTTTCAAAAAAGAATTGTGTGGATAAATCATTTTGTGAAGGTTAAAAAGTTCATCAGAATTCTTGATTCAGGATTACTTGGAGCCTTTAGTATGGTAATGTGCTTTGTGGCTCTCCAGGAGGCAGATCAAATATGTAGTTCTCCCAAAATTATTTCACATAAGAATACTTTTTTTTGAGGAATATATAGGGACCCTAGAGGTCTACAGTGCACATTTAGAGGAAAACTTCTAATAGAGTTTAACCCACTCATTAATTTGACAGTTCTCTCTTTTCCAGGAAACAACTATGATGTTTTACGTCCTAAAATACATTATTTCAGTGGACATTATATTAAACTCAATCTTGGAGTCCTTTGTGGCTTCCTTTTTCTTTAAGTATAAAGAAATACATTTAGAAAGAAAATGTTTCGCATCAACTCAGAGAACATACCAGAATTTTATTGATATAATAATATTTAATATTTATAAAACAGTCTGTTAAAATGACTTAATGTTCCAAGGGAATGGATTGTGGAGTCAGATGGACCCAAGTCTGACCATCATAACTACCACTTAATAGATATGTGATTTTTCTGAGTCTGCTTCTTCATCTGTAAAATGAAGACAATGATATCTCCATTGAATTTTTGTTAGGGTTAGAGAAAACTATATATATAGATACATACATAAATACATATATATATATATGTATGCACACACACACACACATAAATTTTGTAGCCTAACTCTGCCTGCCACAGAGTTAGCAAATGTAGTTAAGAAACCTTTATGTTTAAGAATAACTTTTTAAATATATTTTAAATTGTACTCATGGAGTAAATTTTCTCCCATGGTCCAGCAATTTTATTTCTTTTTCTCTCATGCTTGAACTGTGGTTCTGGGACTATTTGAGGTCCAAGCTAGGACCTGGAATAACTGGTCTACTTTTGTAGTAGTTGCCACTGGGACTCTTTCCCAGGCTGGGACACCCATGCCTCAGCTGCTATGAGTGTTGGCCGATGATGGCTCACACCCATATACCTCTTCTACAAGTATTCTCGACCGACAGAGCCACCTGGAGATGACTGAGGGGTTCTGCGTGCCTCCTTCTCCAAGAGTAGGCCCTAGATAATGCTTGACTAATATGGTAGATAAAAGCCCAACCCATTCCTAAAGTGGAACAATCTCAGTGCTAAAATTTGTACTACAAAGCTCCCCATAAAAATAAGCTGAAGTTAGACTTTTCTTGAAACCACAGCTTCGCCTTCCTATGCTGCTTCCTCACTCCCATGCAGGTTTCTTCCAAGAGGACATCTGTGACCTCAGGCTCTTGTTCCATTCAAACAGCTCCTGAAATTGTATTATCTCTTCTCCAGCTGATCATCTTTATCAGTTTTATTAGAAACAAGTAAGTATTTAGCAGCTTATTATGCCCAAGAATTCATGCCAAGTTTTAGGATTTCTGAGAATCAGAAAACTTTCTACTTTGAGAAGCATATAGTTTTATGATCTGGGAACCTCTTTCCCCATCTTTACTGTCAGTACAAATCCACCATCTTTGTCTCTTGCTCCTCAAAATCTCTTGTATATAAAAATGCAAATTTTTGTTACCATATTATGTTAAAATTGAGTAATCTACACAATAGCAGGTTATACACCATACAGTTTAGTTTTTGTGTGACTCTGGTGTGGCCTATTTGTAGGATTGACTCAGATAACCTTTAGCCACTAGGCTAGATGCCAAATTACTCAGTTCCTGTGGATCTGAGGACAACCATAGCCTCAAAAAGTTAAAATAATAAGCCCTTTATTTGCTAATGAAATATAGAAGCAAAACTTCATTATCAAATATGTAGGATTTCTCAACATCTGAAATAATTTTCAAAGTAAGCTATTCAAACATTAAAGAGAAGTTTACTGAATCTGTAGCTTCCTAAATATAATTTGCCTCCAGTCTGCTGAGGAGTTGGGCAAAGTGGGGATGAGGTAAAAATGACCCAAGACATTCATTCACTCATTCAGCAATATGATTATTAAACACATTATGGATTCAGTATCACTTTAGATCAGACGCCTTAACTTCCTGGAGAGGCCTGGCCAGGTAAGAAGTCCTAAAGCCTAAGCCTCATTCATATAATTTTCAATTTTCTTCTGTCTTACTCTTGTTATAGGGCGTGGTCTCTTGGGGAGCTGGAGTCAGTTTTATGGTCCAGTAGTGATCTGGACAGGAGCAGGGAAATTCTGGGTAGAAGAAGGTAGGTCCCCAGTGAGGGCCACAACCTCAAGCTGAAAAACCTAATACCATGGCCCAGGGTGAGAACTGACATCGCTGTTTTCCCACTCAAGTGTTGCCTTTTCCAAAACTACCCATGGCCCGCCCCACCCCCCTATTCTGTGCCCATAAAGTCCCAGGCTTAGCTGGCAGAGAGAGAAGAAGCAGTCAGACATCAGAGACTATCGTTGGATGTTGGAGAGAACTGGCTTGACTTCAGAGGGACAGCTTGATAGTGTAGCTTCAGAGAGGAGTCTAGCTGGGACAGCTGGACTTCGGGGGAAATTTATCTTCACACTTCATCCCCTTTCAGCTCTCCTTCCTGCTAAGAGCCACTTTCATCAGCAATAAAATTCCCCGCATTTACTGTCTTCAATTTGTTTGTGCGACTTCATTCCTCCTGGACACTGGACAAGAACCCGAGTGCCATGAGTGCAGGTGCAAAATGCTGTCACACTGACCCTCCAATGAGCTGTTAACACTTAAGCCATCCACAGACAGCAGAGCTAAAAGAGTACTGTAACACTTCCTCTGGTGCTTCAGGGGTCACAATCACCCTCCCTTAGATGCTGGGGCAGGGCCGATACAGAGTTCGCTCTTACTTGTGCTCAAAAGCGCACAACCTGGCTCCTGCACCTGCTCACGTGCACTCACCCTCCTGCAAGGGGTGGAACACAGCAGGTTTGAGTAAGTGGAGTTCGCTCCTGTTGGCATCAAAGTGGCCGGCTAGTTCTAATTTCCATGTACTCCCTTTCCCACCCACAAAGAGGTCAGGGAAATATCCTGCTTCATTAGCACTCCTGGGCAATTGCTGGGGTCTCGGTACTGCAGTAGTCACAAACTGTCTAAAAGACAGCTTTCAGAGGCAGGCATCTGCCCCTCAGACTGAGAATCATTTGTTTATATTGCTTCCCCTTGGTATATTTCAGGATATATTCCAGCTTTCCCTATGGGGGTGCATCCTCAAAGCCCACGTTCTGTTAGTTTCATACTGTCCATTATACAGATTGGTTATGGTTCATCAGAAACAGCCTCTGGGTTTTTACAACATGCTTTTACCCTTCCTTGAAGATAAAGACAGCCTAGTGAAAAATCTCCATCAAGGGAAGATAAATGTATCGTTCTTGCTTGCTGTGTTACCCTCTCTCAGGACAGAAGAGTTTCTGGCCAAAACAGCCATAAGTGAATGAATGAATGAATGAATGAATGAATGAATGAATTTAAGAAATCAGACAAATCATATTTGGTCTCAGTGGATCACCTTACCAGCCATGTCTTTGGTAAGATAGCTAGTAACAGCAAAAATGATCTTTTATATGCATTTGAGAAACTAGATTTCATCCCAATTCAACAATTCTGTTAAATATGTATAAAATAAAATTTCTCAACAATGCAGCACAAGTACATTAAAGCAATTGTCTAAAGTCACACATCTAGTAAGACAAGCAGACTAATTCTAACTCATTTCTTTGGGCTTGAGGTCTAATGCTTTATATAGCACACTTGCCCTACTTGTGGTATCATCTTCCTGTGTATGAGCTCACATAATTATTTGTACCTCTCCTATGCCAATACTCTTTCAAATCTATGCATAGCTAATAGTAAAATTACCTTCTCTTTCCTACAAAGTGCACGCTTCTTGGTTCATTGGAGCAAGTGTTGCATTATATATATATTTTTAAAAAAATGTTTCATCGTGTACAAGGTAAGAGTTTAAGAAATGTTTGATGAAAATTTTTAAGGAATAAATTTCAGGGGACCCAGACTGGGTTCATTGACCTAAAAAGAAATCCTGAAGAAGGGTGAGCATGGACTGGGGTGTGTTTTGACTAGCTTGATTGTCAGATACAGAAATATTAAACTGGACTAATTTATTCATCCAGTTTAATTTATTTTGACTTAATATCTCTCTCCTTCCCCACATTTATTCCAATTAGCTGATAAACACAAAGGTCAGGTTTGGAGCATAACTAGATTCTCTGGTGAAGACACTAGAAATTTCATAGTAAGCTCTTGCTAAATGCTTCTTCTTAATGGTGCCGATTATATATAGTTTATCATTTACATGTAACTTCTTGCAAGATAAGATGTCTCATTGCAACAAAACTAGCAATGATATTAGGGAAGCAGAGTCTGTTGTTCCCATCTGGTACTAATCACTGTGATGGCTAGACACAGGGCTATGACAGTGGCTTGCAGGCAGGAATTAGCATGAGAACAGTCCTTTGTGAACATGCAGAGAGGTCAATAAGTACATGATTATAAATTAGCTTGGTGGACTAGTGTGGTCATTAGCCGGGTCGAGTGTTCCTATTTCATATAATTGTTTGCTGCACCTGAATTAATTTGAGTGTTTAAATCCCGCATATTAATTCTGTGCTGCAGGATGTAAAGCTTTGGACTAATCCCTTTAATACTCTTTAGTATAAACACTTTAATCAAGCAACAGCTTTATAATTAGTTCTACTTACAGACTGGATATAATTTACTAGTTTTACAGCTCATAAGTTACTGCAACTTTTTAATCATAATAATTATGCTTTAGAATGCAAGCATAAATGGACTTTTCTAGCTTATTCAAAGAATAAAACCAAGGCAGTCAAAATCAGGAGATTAATAAAATCCAATATATGGATACACTTTGTATTTTTATGACAGCTCAAGATCACCCATCCTTGGAATTTAATCACCAGATTAAGGTAGGCTATTGAGCTGAGAAGGTGATTTTTTTTTCTTTAAAAGGAAGTACAGTTCTATATATATTACATATTTCTTTTGTTGGGTGTGAAAAATGTTGATGTGATTTAATTTTATCGCAAAAGTGAGTCGTCTGACAATATCCCTCTCATGTACTAAACCTAGTAAGTAAATAATGGCTTAGCTACTAAGGATGTGCTGATCCATTTTTCTTTTTATCTATTTTTTTCCCTGAGGATTTCAAAGAACAAATCATCTCTGGCATTAAGAACATTTGTATGGTCAGACTACACAGTTTAGAAAGCAGCACTTTAAGTCTTAAATAGGCATTTAAATTAAATTTATTAGAAGAGTTATTTATATTAATTAAAGTGAAATTACTTAGAAAACTTCACTGAGATTTTATTGAAATAATATAAAAGATAAGGATTTCCTACATTGTTGCTAAATTTCAATGACTGTACATTATTAGTGGATACATTTTAAGTATATAATTAGTATGTTTGTATTATCTTGCTGAAATATTTCTGATCCTGGTACAAGTTTAATATATAAATGATTTTTTTCCTGAGAAAATGTTATGAAAAATAGGCTAAACCTTTTGGATTTCAATCATAAATTATGTAATTATGTAAAATAATATGTTTATTATATATAAATATTATTTTATGAAATAATATGTGTATATGTGTTATATATATGTAAATGTAAATAGTCTGGTTTTATTACAATATGGTAAAACATAGATGATGAAATATTTTATTTTGGCCACTCTAACAAAAGGTATTAATTACTTTGTGTTTAGTTTCATCATAGTGAGTCATATTGATTATAAAGATGGTCATGATAATTGACAATATTGTAGGTCAGGTTGGAGGTTGCATATAAAAACAGTTACTGTGAGGAGAGATGATCAAGAATGTTTGTTTACAGCAATTACATACAATATCTCTTGCTCAGCACAATGTTGTTCTTAGTTTATAATTGGTTGGTATTATGGATATTTGTTCTGATGGACAATTATACTATGTAACTCAGAACTCTTTCAGTTGGATGCCAATATTTGAGAATATTTTCGGAAATGAAGACAAATCTTTTAGTATGGGGAACAGAATGGAATGTAACCAATTTCTAGGATAAATATCCTGGCCAGAGATAAAGTGAAGCTTACTGGAATGTTAGTGCTTGCAGAAGGAGGAAGTGACCTGAAAGAACAGAGACACATCTAACTCATCAAGGAAACTTCAGGGGAACAATATCTAGATATAAAAAGTGGTGTCCCTGAAGAATCCTTGAAATCACCTAGGAAAGCCTTAAACCTGTGATGGGCTCAGCAAGCACTATACCAGCTTCCCAAACCCAGAGGGATGAGAGACATTTATCATGCAGTGGGTTAGATGGTGAACCACACAGAAAAAAACATAGCTCCTTGCCTTGCCATTTTCCCTGCGTCAGGCCATAGTTGGGGGACTGGGAGAAATCTCACCTTTGAATGAAGATTGAAAAGGTGATGATCACAAAAATCATAAAATAAAATATATGCAGCGCTTCTTTCAGTGAAATCTGTAGACTCTTAGGAGTCCCCAACACCCTTCCAAGGAATCTGAAAGATCAAAGCTATTTTCATCATAATACGAAGGCAATATTTGTCTTATTCACTATACTGACATTTGTAGTTACAAAAGCAAATTGTGGGTATAACTGCTGACTAATTAGCCTGAATCAAGGCAGTGGTGCCACATTATTCTAGCAGTTATTTTATTCATCAACATCATCCACTGGCAGCTAATAATAATAAAAAAATTAGTGCTCAGTTATCTTTCCTTCCACTGCTATTATGGCTGATACATTTCTCGCAGCCAGGTTTAGCATTTATCTTCTCTTGTCTTTAAATATTTCCTTTCTCTTTTCCCTACTACCCAAGCTTTCTCTCCACACAAATATTCCGTGCCACAGCTTCTTCCACTCTGACTTCCCTTTACTTCCAGCTTCCTGCTGTCTTTTCTGGAAATGTTTTGCCAAGTCTTGACCTCATCGGCCAAATGTCTGGGATTTTGGATTACACTTCTGCTTCTCTCAAAATAACCTATCAGTGTCCAGTTGCTTTTGGATATTGTTTTCCAGTTTCTGAAATGACGGCTACATATATTGATAAGTTTATCTATCAAGTATTAGTTGTTGCAAAATATGTTTATTGATCATCTCTCCACAGCTGTCATCTTCTCTTTCTTTATTGAATAAAAGGCATTCCAATTCTTTAAAGAACTCTTAGGGCAGGATATGGCTGAATTATATTTCCATGGATTTTAGATATTACGGATAAAACATGGTATCCAAGATAATAGTGCTTATGTGCTTAAAACATCCTTCTTTTCATAGACAACATTCAGAGCTTCAAAATAATGTGCCACCTAAAATTACATTATCCAAGAAACAGAAGTGCTCAGCCCAGCAAAAAGAAGACACACGAGGTTCTATTAGCTGAATACAAAGAGTTAAAGAGTAGTCTTGTGATAAGCAAATTTAATTTAGTCCACTAAGCTCTAGGATAGCCCCAGAACCACTGTGGTTCAGGAACTCAAGATTTTTTTATTAATTGGAAAAAGACTTTTGTGAAACGAAGGCATTTCCTTGCAAGTGAAGAGGATCAGAATATGCTACCCTGCAAAATGCTGCTTTAAACATAAGAATTATTTTGAGCTGAAGGCAATTGAGAATAAACAGATAGAGTGTTCCTTATCTGATTAAAAGAAGAAACTTCTAAAAATTGAGGACTATTATAAATCCCCTCTCTAGTTGAATTTTCTGGCCATAAATAAGACATAAAGTTGGCGTCAAGATGAGTTTGCACAAGCAAACCTTACTAAAATAACCTGTACCTTCCATCAGTTTTCCATCTATTTACCTTTCCAAAATTTATTGTTCCTAGAAGCCCAACTGCCTTTTCTTTTGTGTAGTCGTTTCTGCACGTTTATCAGCCTTTCTTTAAATGGTATATAAGCTTCTGAGTCTAACTGCTTCTCTGGGTTTTCACTTCTTTTCTGTGAAGCCCCTGCACATGTAAAAGTGTTGACATCAATAAAAGTTGTATGCCTTTATTCCTGCTGATTTGTCTTTTGTCAGTTTAATTCACAGGCTTCAGCCACTGAATATATGAGTAGAGGAAAAGTTTCTCTTTCCCTACATGAGGAAACAGAAACATAACATGAATTAATCTCTCTGTGGGCCAGAACTATGGTTTTCAAACTGTGTCTTGAGGAGACAATCTAGAGCAGGGGTGTCCAGTATTTTGGCTTCCCTGGGCCACATTGGAAGAAGAATTGTCTTGGGCCACACATAAAATACACTAACACTAAGGATAGCTGATGAGCTAAAAAAATAAAAATTGTAAAAAAAAAACCTCGTAATGTTTTAAGAAGGTTTACAAATTTGTGTTGGGCCACATTTAATGCCATCCTGGGCCATATGTGATCTGCAGGCTGCGGGTTGGACACACTCGATCTAGAGTAACTGGAAGGAGAAGCACTGAGAATGTGGGGCTTGGTAGCCTCTCATTTTAAGAAGAGTATCACTTTTAATATGCATATAATTTGCTTATGCCTTTGAATTAAAAAACAACAATGAAAGATTAATAGACCAGAAAAAAGTTTTGCAAGACCACCAGATTTGTTTATCCCCAAATTCTCTCAGCTATTTGTCTGGGAGCATTGCGAAATGCCAACATTGGAGGTATCTTGACACACGCAAGCTTTTCTGCATCCGTGAGAACCCACTGTATAGAAGGAAGAGACTATTTTGTTTTTTTAAACAGCTTAGCATTAGGAGATCTTACCTTAACAAAGTCAGAGCCTGAAATTTCATTTTTGGTAATTCATACTATGATTTGAATCTTTCCATTTCATAAGACTGCTATTGTGTGCATGATGTGTAAGGTCCTAAATTTCATGCTGATATGAGCATGAAATAAAACATCTTTCTTCTTCATTTAGGGCATTTTTAGCCTAGCAAAGGATCCTCATGCATCTTCTCCTTTGCCATAAGAGGAATTAAAAGACCACCCAGAACTGTGATGTTCCTCCTAATGGTACCCCACCTTCTCCCACATGTCCAGCCTCTCTACTTCAATTTTCTAAGATGACTGTTTGGACTGTCCACCCTGCTCCACCATCCCTTTAATATTTATCTCAGTAAGAAGCCCACCTCTCATTGTGATGTTGTTCCTCGTCCCATCATCTGTCTATCGTTTAATCAGACTCTTGTTTCATTCATTCCCAAATTCCTAAACCCTACGTCAATGCCTTCTTAAACTCATGGGCTGCCATCCAAAAAATCTTCCAGAAGCACAAACATTGAGTGTTATAATCACCTTCTTTATTTGAGTGAAACTTTTTAACACATTGCTCTCCTCTGATAACACTGCTTCCTCTGCAGTTCTCTCAAGTTGTATGTCTTTGTTTCAGGAACTCCTGAACTTCATATGCTTTCAGTTGGGCTGAGTGCGCTCTTCCCTCCTCTATGCTATTCAGACTATTGTTTTCCCCTCTTTCTTCAGCTCCCTCACTTGGAAACTTATACCATCAGATCATAGTACCCTCTACCCTTCTTGGTCATCTATAAGCCTATGGGGTCAATTCCTTATTCTCTGAAGGTTTAAGAAACTAATCCTATCATTCTTTTCAATACTAATCCAATTATAATCCTTGGTAATTTCAACAGTTTATAGGTGATTCATTCAGTATTTCAGCATTTTAACTTCATAACGTCCTTTTCTTAAACTCTTGTCATCTGACCTTCCTCAGTCACCCATTCTCATGGTCATATCCTAGACCCTTCCATTACCATTAATAGTACCCCACCCATAATTTCAATTGCTCTACTTTCTGATCCCCAGCTCCTACTCTAAAGCCACTGTACCTCTGTATCCTGATTCTGAACATTTTTAACCCATTGGGTCTAGAATTCATCAATCTTATCACCTTTTAGGGTCATATTTCCTTATATTATCACTTCTCTGCTCACTCAACAAATCCCATGGCACATCATGTTTATCACTCCTTTGCATTTATCTTCTATTTTATTGCCCCTATCTTCCTTCTCTGCACATCCAATATACTTAGCTTCAGGGCCTTTGCATTTTCTCCAATTTGAATGTTTATCTCTTGAATAGCCACATCATACTCTCTTACTGTCCTCAGGTATCTACTCAAATGTCATCTTTTTATAGACTTCTTCCCTGGCCACTTATATATATATAAATATTCATGTGTATACATACACATACACACTATATATATATACTATATATATTTATATAAAGTAGCCACATATATACACACTACATATATACACACTATGTATACACACTATATATATAAACACTATATATACATACACTATATATATACACACACATATATACTATATATACTATATATTTATATAAAGTAGCTATATCTTTACAGTATATAGATATACTATATCTAGTATATAGATATATACTATATCGATGTATACTATTATATTTATATATACTATATATTTACTACTATAAATTTATATTATACTATATTACATTAGTGTATTCAGCCAAAATTATAATATAACATTTAGTGTATATATAGTATATATAAATTTATAGTAAATATTAGTATATATATATATAATATATATATTATATATAGTATACTATATATAGTGTATATATAGTATATATAAATTTATAGTAAATATATAGTATATATAGTATATAGTGTATAGTATATATACACTATATATAAAGTAGCTATATATACACACACACTATATATACACACACTATATATATGTGTGTGTGTGTGTGTGTGTGTATATAAAGTGGCCAGGGAAGTGTATATAGTATAAATATATATATTGTGTGTGTGTGTGTATATATAGCACTCGCTTTTCACAATACCAGTTCTCTTTATACTGGTTTTCATTTTCTCCATAGCAAAGTCCTTATCACCAATTGGCATATTATGCATTTATTAGTGTCTTAGAGGTCTTTTTCATTAGAATGTAAATTCTACAGGGCAGGGACTGTTTGATTTAGTGGTGTCTTCCCAGAACCTAGAATGATACCTGGCCCACAGTGGGTGTTCAAATAATGCTCCAATAAGTGGGTGAGCAATTAAGCACCATGCCCACAAATCTACATACCATTAGCATACCCATCAGGGGACGGGTGAAGCCTCTGTCTTCCCACTGACTGCCTAGATCTAAGGTTTCCAACTGATGCATTCAGTCTCATTTTAACACAAAATCCTAAATCTATCAATGTTTTCTTGTACTTAGATTGAAACAGAATACTAAGACTACAGAAATACGACATGAATTTGTTGTAGGTTTTGTTATAATATGAGGCTGGAAGTAAAGTAGGGGAAGCTAGTTTAACCTGGCATAATCCTTGGTTTTAATTAACGAACATTAATTTTTATACATTTAGTACATTTGTATCTTTGAATGTTGTATTTCTCTACTATTAGTTCTTTTGTTTCCAACTATGTATGAACTATGAATGGGAAATGAAGTAAAAGGGGACAATCTGCTAAAATTCCACTTTTATCTCTTTTGATTTTCTTATTGGCAAAGCATTATCTGGTCAAGAAAGACATCCTCCAGCAGCCTTTTGGGTGGTGTTCTTTGTTACAGGAAATCTTTTATTTCATTCCAGCAAAGAAATGAACCAATTTGATATGATTCTTTTATCCCAGAGAAAGGGCACAACTTCTTTATTTTCAAGGTTGTGCATTTTTTTTCAACTGTAAAACATACTCCACGATTGAAGCCATAATTATATGCACTTGTCAATCAATCTTAACCTACTACACTATGGTTATGGCATTTTATCTAAAACGAGAAGGATTAAAGGCTTTGCGTAAAATGAAAGGTACACACAGTCAGGGAAGTATAATGCATGTCATTAGCTATCTGTGAAGGGAGAAATGGACAGAGACAGATTACCAATATTTGATTTCTCACAGGCATTAAAGAAGTATTTAAGGCTACCTACAAAATAATGTTAGGGAATTTGACACTTTGATTCCTATTTTGTTCTCTTGGCAATTATTTAAAAGAGCTCCTTCATCCAGCAGCCACATAAATCAAATTCAAAAAGGGTAACATTTTAAAGTGAGATTAAGAAAAGAAAAAAGAAATCCTGTTTTAACATAAGTGCTATGCCACAACTTCAGGAGAAGATTTTAAATGTTGTTTTCTTCAAGTACATTTTATTTCTTTGGATACAGTTTTATGGTGGTTGGGATATCTGGAATTAGGTTAAAATACATTTGCTGCCCTTTGGTTCTCTGATCAGTACTGTGGCAGTAGAGAAGGAAAAGCAACTTATGAAAAGTCAGCATAAGAGAAGCCAAGACTAAAAGAATAAATTTATATTCTAAGATTGGTATAATGTAAAGCACAAAATATGTTTAAAATATCAGGAAGATACTTGTTGCAAGGACTCAAAAACCAAAACTGTATTTGATGACCTTAAGAACTATATAATTGAAGTGAGCCTTGCTGATCTGTAGAGCAATGGAATTACACTGAGAAAATTGAAAATAATTATTAAAAATGTTTTGGGCCAAAACTCCCTGTGTAACTCCCAAGAAATAAATTTCGTTATTAACAGAAAGTGTTGACCATTCAAAAAACTGAAGATCATATTTGGAGTTTCTATTGTCAAAACGACTGATGGTTACTTGCTTTGTCTTTTCTGTGTGGGTTTTTTAAAAAAAAATACTTCAACAATCTGATGCCGATAACTAGTTGAGCTCGGCGTCAAGAGAGCTGCCAAATTCAGAAAAAGATGACAGAAATCATGGCCTGAGAGGGTAGACAAATAACTTAAAAAGAAGTGTTCAATAAGCTAATTCCAAACAGCGTATAGGATAACATGGAAAAGGATGATAATCTATTTACTCTATAGGATAACATGGAAAAGGATTATAATCTATTTACCCTCTCCATGGCGCATTGGTTAGAAAAGTGAACTGTGAAATGGTAACGGTTAAGCGCAAAGCCACTTGTTTCATTAGAAGTAACCTTAGAATGAATTTACTGATTCACATGGAAGATAAGGTAGAAATGATTGATATAAGATCCTATTGCTTTGAATAATTTTTAAAATATCTCATATGAACAGCTTTGTTCTTCAAATATATTTCAGTCATGGTAAATGGAAAGCTGTATCAACTTTGCTTCAATAATGAATGAATCTGGTCTATGTACACCGTGGGAAACATAGTCAGATGCAATATTTTAGATGCAGTATTCTTATTCTTACTACTTAGTTCATAACTCCTGATGCTACATAAAATTTCTGATAAAAGAAAATTAATTTGCCACTTCTATCAGATGTATTTTATTGTACTTACAAGTACTTACAGATCTCACTAAGAGATAGTATTCTGCAAAATATGTTGGTACACATAGATCAGAGTTTAGTTATCCAATTGGTTATTTTACTATCTCATTCCTGTCATATAACTTAGTATTATAAAATTAAGACGCTCCTTTAAAAATATATGAATAGGTTACCAATTGCACTAAGTGTCGATTATTTCTAAAAGCATTTTTTAAAAAATTGCAATAAAGGAAATACAAATCTGGAAAGTGTATTTTAAAAATCTTGTACAAATTCCTGAGGTATCATCTCCCCCATGTGTTTGTGTTTATTTCTGGAATATCTGATGCTCACCTGACACCTTGCTTATTATACCACTAAATATCACATTCAGAAATAATTAAGAGACATTAGTAGAAAGTATGCTTTTATTAATTGGAACTAGATGACTGAAATTACTATTTTAGTTTGTCTTAGATACTTTTAAAAATCTTTTGAGTTAGGTATCGAGTTAGTCATTCTCTCTGATCCTCCAGTTCCTAACCAGAAATAAAAGGGATATTTATAAAAACAAGTAAAGATAAAATTTATATATAATAAAATTGCCTATGTTAATTAGACCATTTGATACGTTTTAACAAATGTATACATTACATAAGTTGAAGAAAGGAATGAAGAAAGACTCTCCCCACATAATGGAAAGATGTAACATATTTATAAAATGGAAGAAAAATTTTTTTTTTTTTTTTGAGATGGAGTCTCACCCTGTTGCCCAGGCTGGAGTGCAGTCAACTCACTGCAACCTCCGCAAAATGGAAGACAATATTTTTAAAATGTCAGTTCTCTGCAAATTGATCTGAAAACAGCCCAATTGTCTCGTAGAACTGGTGCTTATGGTTTTTTTTTTTTTTTAATAAACATAGAAATTGACCTTCTCTGTTCTTATAACTTGAAATGTACATTTGTCTTATCTGAGTTTCCTCCTCAGAAAACAGACTCTTATGCAGGGAACTGAAACTCATCAGATCACTGAATCCAGACAGTGAGATGTCGGAGCCCTCATCCATCATGATTTTATGATTGCATCTTCACCCCTCCCTAAATCCTGTTTTCCTGCATGTAGCTACATGTTTTTTGCATGCAGCTACATTCCTTCCTGACTATATGAACCCCCAATTTTAATCAGTAGAGAGAGATCTCCTGTTTCCCCAGCTGACATCACCTGAATAAAAAACCTTAGTCTCTGGCAATGCTCATTGTCTCAGTGATTGGCTTTCACTGTGGTGAGCAACAGGAACTAAAGTGAACTCCTGGAGTTTTGGTAGCAGATCTATCAATGAAATCACAAAATTCAACAGAATTTTAATAGAAATTGACAAGTTTTAAAAATATCTATATGAAGAGTTTTATATACTGTATGAAGAAAATGCATGAACTATTTGGCAGAATTCAACATCCATATATGATAAAAAAAAAAAAAAAAACAAAAAATCTATGCATGCTAGAAATAAAGAAAAGACATCTGCTAAAATCTATTGCTAGCATTACACTTAATGGAGAAATGTTGAATGCTTTCCTTCAAAGATGGGGAATAATAAGACAAGGATACCCATTCTTACCACTACAATTCAGTATTGTACTAATGATCATAATCATTGTAATAAGGTTAGTAATAAAATCATTAAAATACAGAAAAGAAGGAGGAAAAACTATTTTTATTAAAGGTGACTTGGTGCTAAGTAAGAAACCTGTTATCTATGAAACAACTATATGAACTAATACATGAAATTAGCAATGTCACAGGATACAAAAATCCATTGCATTATTACATACTGTAAGTGAAGAAATAGGAAATAAAAATTTGTTAAATTCTATTCACAATTACAGTGAAATTATATAAACTATAAATCAATTTAACAAAAGATATATGAGACTTTTCTTAAAAACTATAGAAAATTAGAATTCAAGAAGGGGTTAAAAATGGAGAGATTTGCAATTTAATGAACTGTGAAGGTAATACTGTTAAGATGCCAATTCTCCCCAAATTAGCCTATAGATTAAATGCAATCCCCAATCAAAACCTCAGTAGACTATTTTTAGGTAGAATTTGATAAGCTAATTATAAGATTTGTATGGGAATGCAAATGATCTAGGATAATCAAAGGGCTTTAAAGAACAAAGTCGAAAGATTTATGCTACCTGATTTAAACATCACTGTTATATAATGCTATAGTATTCAAGATAGTCTAGTATTGGTGAAAGCATAGCCGTATGTATCAGTGAAACAAAATAGAGAATCAGGAATAAAATGGTACAGATATGATCAGTTAATTTTTGACAAGGCATTTCAATAGAAAAAGGATATTCTTCATAATAAATAGTGCTAAAATAGCTGTGTATTTTATGTTACCCCAAATAAAAATAGATAGCATTAACATTTATCTCATACCAAATACAAACAACTTGAGTGGGACAAGATGTAAACGTAATAGATAAAGAAGAAAATGTAAGAGATTTTTTTGGAACCTTGGAGTAAACAAAGGTTTTCTGCATATAAACCAGCAAGCATGAGCTCCAAGAAAAAAAAAAAAAGGATAAAATACACCTTATTAAAATATAAAACTTTTGTTATTTGAAGAAAACTATTAAAAAATGAAAAGATAAGATATGTAAAGGAAAAAATATTCGCTATACATACATTTTTACAAAGAAATTTTATGTAAAATAAACTTATACGATTCAATAATGAGACTAAAACTTAATTAAAATGGGCAAAAGATTTGAGCAGACCTTTTACAAAAGAGAGTGTACAAATGACCAGTTCACACAAGAAAAGATACTTAAGTAGTTAGTCATCAGAGAAAACCAAATTAAAATCACCGTTGGATATTATTATACACCAACCAGAATGGTTGATGAGAGTGTAAATTAGATCAACCTTTGTGGAAGACAGTGTGATGATTCCTCAAGGATCTAGAACCAGAAATACCATTTGTCCAAGCATTCCCATTACTGGGTATATACCCAAAGGATTATAAATCATTCTACTATAAAGACACATGCACATGTATGTTTATTGCAGCACTGTTCACAATAGCAAAGACTTGGAACCACCCCAAATGCCCATCAATGATAGACTAGAGAAAGAAAATGTGGCACATATACACCATGGAATACTATGCAGCCACAAAAAAGGATGAGTTCATATCCTTTGCAGTGACATGGATGAAGCTGGAAACCATCATTTTCAGCAAACTAACACAGGAACAGAAAACCAAACACTGCATGTTCTAACTCATAAGTGGGAGCTGAACAATGAGAACACATAGAAACAGGGAGGGGAACATCACACAGTGGGGCCTGTTGGGGGTTGGGGATTAGGGGAGGAATAGCATTGGGAGAAATATCTAATGTAGATATCTAATGTAGACGGGTTGATGGGTGCAGCAAACCACCATGGCACGTGTATACCTGTGTAACAAACCTGCATGTTCTGCACATGTTTCCCAGAACTTAAAGTATAATTTAACAAAAAATAAAAAATAATTTGAAAACTTACCTCACCAAGTGTTGGTGGAGATGTGGAGCAACTAGAACTCATATACATTACTATGGGAATAAAAATGCTACACCACTTTATAAAAGTACAATTTCTCAATAAGTTAAACATGCTTAACTTCCTAAACATTAATTATAGGACCCAGCCATTCAACTTGGTTTACAAGAGTTCACAGAAATGCATGCACAAAAATATGCATAAGACCTCTATTTATAATAGCATCAAACTGAAAATAACTCAAATTGTGTTTCATTAATATTCAGTTAGAAACTATTTTATAATTTTCTTATGATTTGGTCCTTTTCCTATGAGTTTTTAAATATTTGAAGTTTTTCTAGATATCTTATTGATTTATAATTTAATTTCCTTATGGGAAGAGAACATCCTCTGCATGACAACTATTCTTTCAAACTTATTCTGTGTTGGTGGATATTATGTGTGTACTTATAAAAAAGGTGAATTATACGATTTTGTGTCAAAGTTCCATAAATGTTATTTAGTTCAAGTTTATTGATAAAGTTATTCAAATTTTTGATATCCTAACTTATTTTTTCCAACTTGTTCAATCAGTCATTGATAGAAAGGTGTAAAATCTCAAAGAATGATTGGGGTTTGTCTATTTCTCCTTTTGATTCTGTCAGGTTCACGTGTTTTGAAGTTCCATTATTAGGTGAATATAATTTAGTATTTTTATTATCTTCTTGATGAATTGACCAGTTAATATTATAAAATAATCCTTTTTGTTGGTGGTAATACTTTGCCCTGAAGTATACTTTTATGACACTAATACATGGTCACAGGTTTATTTATGCTTACTGTTGGCATGATACATTTTTCTCACACATTTCTTTCAATCTATTTGTGTGCTTATATTTAAAGTGCATCATTTGGAGACTGCATTTAGTTAGATATTGATTTTTTTAAATTTTTTAAATTTTTTAAATTTTTAAATTTTTATTTATTTCTTTATTTTGAGATGGGGTCTTGCTATCACCCAGGCTGGAGTCCAGTGGCGCGATCTCGGCTCACTGCAAGCTCCGCCTCCCGGGTTCACGCCATTCTCCTGCCTCAGCCTCCCGAGTAGCTGGGACTACAGGCGCCCGTTGCCATGCCTGGCTAATTTTTTGTATTTTTAGTAGAGACGGGGTTTCACCGTGGTCTTGATCTCCTGACCTCGTGATCCGCCCGTCTCAGCCTCCCAAAGTGCTGGGATTACAAGCGTGAGCCACTGCGCCCGGCTGGATATTGATTATTTTTTAAACAATTCTGCCTTTTATTTGAAATGTTTATTCTAGGCACGTAAATAAACATAAATAAATAAATTCACAATTTATATCAGGGGCTTAATTCTTCATCTGACTGTTTTCTGTTTGTGCCTTTGTTCCTTGTTTCATGGTTTATTTTGTTCTTTCTCCTTTTGGATATCTATCCGTCTATCTACCCACACACGTATATTTTAGTATTTCATTCTCTCATTTCTAATGGCTTTTTAAAGCTATACCTCTTTGTGTTCTCTTTTATGATTGCTCTAGTGGTTATAATTTATCTTTAATTTTTCACAATCTACTTTGGATTAATATTTTACCACTTCATATATAATGTAAGACTATTACAATACGATAGTGCTACCTACTTCCACCTGTCTTTGAGTTATTGTTGTATACTTACGCACTCATACATATGATATGAAAGTGAAAATATATTATTTTTCTTTAACAGTCGATTATCCTTAAACACATAAGAAAAAAGTAGCCTTTTAAATATTTACCATTTCCTGTGCTTTTTGTTCCTTCTTGTTAAATGCCCATTGATGCTGTTTTCCTTCATCATAAAAAACTATCTTTAGCATCTTTTATAACATGTCTACCTATGAGTTAGCTTTATGTTATCTGATAAATGACTTTGCTTTCCTTTTGTCAAAGAGAGTTTCATTGGACATAGAATTCTTGCTGACAGTTTATGTTTTTCAGCACTTTGAAGATGTATTCCATTGTTCTCTGACTACCATTGTTTCTGCTGCTGTCAGTCATCATATTTTCCTTGAATATTATGTTTCTCTTTTTCAGGGTTCTTATGTTTTTCTCTTTTTCTTTTGTTTCAGCAGTTAGACTTTGAAGGGCTTAGTTCTGAATTTCTTTGTGGTTTTATTTTGGGGGGTTAACTAAGCTCCCCCAAATTTGTGAGTTGTTGTTTTGATCACATATGAAAACAAATATTAGTCAGTTTCCTCAAATATATTTTTCTGCTTCATTCTCTGTTTACTTTCATTCTGAGACTTCAGTTACACACGTGATAGACAAGTAGATACTATGCCCAAGTCTTTGGGGCCTATTTATTTCTTTTCAATCCTTTTGTCTTCTTTGGGCTTTAGTTTGTATAACTTCTACAGTCTGCCTTTATGTTCATTGTTTCTTTTCCATTTTTGTGTCTCATATGTTATTGATTTCATCTAATAAATTTCAAAAGTTATATTTTTCATTGCAAAGATTTCCATTGAATTCTCTTTTATTACATTTTTAATATCACACCTAAAATTTCTAACTTCTTTATTCATTATATCTACATTTTCCTATGCTTTCTTTAGCATATGTCATATTTTAACATTCTGTCCTATCTGATTGCATGTCTGATGATAGTTGATTAATAGACATTGTAGACAATACATTATAGAGGCCTGCTATTTTTCTTTTGTCTTTCTCTGAAGAGTGTTGCTTTTTGTTTTGGGAGGCAGTTAAAGTGCTGGTGGATCATTTGATCAAAGGGAGGCTTGTTTACGAGATTTGGTTAGATGAATCCATTTCAGTTTTGCCCTTAGTACTAGCATATATCCCTTAGTTCTGCGACATGATCTTTACTCCTAAGTTGTAGTCTTAATAGGATTTCAATGTATAACTCAAGGTGTTTATCAAGCCTCTATAACTCTGAATGATTGAATTCTCGACTCTGCATCCTAGTGGCAGGGATCTTAATGAGATCACTAATCAGCTCCTTTATACTTTCAGCTATTATTTTCCCTGGACTTCTCAGAATATCTTTTCAGGACTGTGTAGTCTAAGAGTCAGCCAAATAGTTTAGCAGAGTTTGTAGCCAGATTTTGGGTCTTTTACCTTGTGTATTCATTCCTTCTTTATAGAATTTTCCACACTATTTCCCAATGTTACAAAGTAATTCAACTCCAACCTCTGACTACTTATCCTAATAAAACTACTGTGTCATGATTAAGCTCTGTCACCCAGCTCAGCAAATCTGGGGAACTCCATCAAGGGGAAGGAATCCAAACACATAAATGTGGACCTCATCCTGTATAGTTCTCTCTCTTCAAGTGTTCTAACCTCTCTAGTTACTACCTAGTCTCTAGCACTTTCAAAAATAGTTTTATAATATTTTGTCTAGCATTTTAAATAATTATTAGTAGGAGGGTTTTCCGATATCAACTACTCTGCTGCTAACTGAAACTGAAACAAGTTTGAATATTTCTATTATGGAGTTGTGAATGAAATTTTTACTTTTGTGTCAGAATTGTGGTTAGAACCCCTAAATTTAGAACAGTATATGCTAAATAATCTCCATATGTTTTAAAGGTCTAATATAAGTAGCAAAACTCCTAAACCAAAGACGAAAATTTTAAATTTCAAGAGAAACACTCAGCAATTCAGGGTGACTACAAATAGGAGAAACTGATAAATAATTCTTTGGTTAGACATCTCCTTAGGAAATACAATTGCTGGTGTATCTCTGGGTTATTTGTGTATAAAAAAAATAGAACTTAAAAAGCAGTGATTGGAGAAAAATAAAACAGGTCCAAATTTGTGCCCTGCTGAGTTCTGGCTTTTAAATATACTGGTTACATCATGTTCACTGAATCTGAGGATCAAAGATAATACATGTGAAAATAAAATAGGTAGTGGTTTCAGACAAGGGTGGGCTTGTTTAGAACAGCATTCTAAGATGGGTGCTACAATCTGGTTGTTCCTACTGTGAGCCCATTCGATTGATTATAAATGTGTATGTTGGGTGTTTGTTTGTAATGTAGTCAAAGTATTTACTCTAATAATTGATTCTTATAGGCAACATTGCTTCCTTCAGGTTTGCTGTCAAGTTGCTAGCTTCCTACTCTATAGGGATGAATCGGATTCCTTGAGATTGAAACAGGGATTACTGTAAGCAGATGAACAATGCTCCACTAAAAAAAAAAAGAAAAGAAAAGAAAAAGAAAAAAAGAAAAAGAACATTGGGCAGACAATGTTCTTATCTTTCATTTTAAGGGGAATATGAAGCCCTCTGGCCCTTAAACAATAGGTGGTAGCAGGTTAAAACTAAGGCACTGGCCAGGGTATGTTAAGAATAGAAAGAACAGAAGGAGGCCAAACTTAAAAGAGTTTGGGGATGGTGATCTTAGGTAAACTTTTAAACACTAAAATGTGAACCGACAGAGCAACTAAGTCATATTTAACACAACCTTAGGAGTTTAAGCAAGTTAGTGAGTAATATAGGGGCCTGTCAGAATTGACTAAACATCTTTCTAGACTCTTTGGGGCATAATTACTATTTACATATGGAGCATACCAGTCAAGTTCAGAGGCTTTATGTCAGATAGTATGATGTTCACATTTAAGCTCTGGAATTAAGTAACTATGTGAAGTTAGAAATTCATTCTTTTTTCTCATCTGTAAATGAAATTAATAACGGTATTTGGGTCTTGAAGATGTTATCAATAGTAAATGAAATAAAAAGTGTAAACATTTTAGCACAATGCATAATTTAATAGTAAAGGGTCAATAATTGTGACCCGTTGTCATCCTCACTGTTATAAAAATAACCCACATTACATTCTCCCTTACTTCTTTCATGTCTTTATTTGATCATCTCTATTTTAAGTAAGGCCTTTTTCTGACTGTTTAAAACTGTAATACTTCATAAATTTTTCACTCCCCTCCCCTGCTTTACTTTTCTTCATAACATTTAACATTATCATACTATATTTCATTTACTTATCTAGCTTAATTTTTTAATATACTTTAAGTTCTGGGATGCATGTGGAGAATGTGCAGGTGTGTTACATAGGTGTACACATGCCATGGTGGTTTGCTGCAACCAGCAACCCATCATCTACATGAGGAATTTCTCCTAATGCTATCTCTCCCCTAGCCCCCTAACCCCCGACAGGCCTCTATGTGTGATGTTCCCCTTGCTATGTCTATGTGTTCTCATTGTTCAACTCCCACTTATGAGTGAGAACATGTGGTGTTTGGTTTTCTGTTGCTGTGTTAGTTTGCTGAGAATGATGGTTTCCAGCTTCATCCATGTCCCTGCAAAGGACATGAACTCATCCTTTTTGTGGCTGCATAGTATTCCATGGTGTATATGTGCCACATTTTCTTTATCCANAACCAGCAACCCATCATCTACATGAGGAATTTCTCCTAATGCTATCTCTCCCCTAGCCCCTAACCCCGACAGGCCTCTATGTGTGATGTTCCCCTTGCTATGTCTATGTGTTCTCATTGTTCAACTCCCACTTATGAGTGAGAACATGTGGTGTTTGGTTTTCTGTTGCTGTGTTAGTTTGCTGAGAATGATGGTTTCCAGCTTCATCCATGTCCCTGCAAAGGACATGAACTCATCCTTTTTGTGGCTGCATAGTATTCCATGGTGTATATGTGCCACATTTTCTTTATCCAATCTAACACTGATGGGCATTTGGGTTGGTTCCAAGTCTTTGCTATTGTGAATAGTGCTGCAGTAAACGTGCATGTGCATGTGTCTTTATAGTAAATGATTTATAATTCTTTGGGTATATACCCAGTAATGGGATTGCTGGGTCAAATGGTATTTCTGGTTCTAGATCCTTGAGGAATCGCCACACTGTCTTCCACGGTGGTTGCACTAATTTACTCTTCCAGCATCCGTGTAAAAGTGTTCCTATTTCTCCACATCCTCTCTAGCATCTGTTGTTTCTTGGCTTTTTAATGATTGCCATTCTGACTGGTGTGAGATGGTATCTCACTGTGGTTTTGATTTGCATTTCTCTAATGACCAGTGATGATGAGCTTTTTTTGTTTGTGTTTGTAGGCTGGATAAATGTCTTCTTTTGAGAAGTGTCTGTTCATATTCTTCACCCATTTTCAATGGGATTGATTGTTCTTTTCTTGTAAATTTGTTTAAGTTATTTGTAGATTCTGGATATTAGCCCTTTGTCAGATAGATAGATTGCAAACATTTTCTCCCTTTCTGATGATAGTTTCTTTGGCATCGTTTTTCATGTTTTAGTCATGAAGTCTTTGCCCATGCCTATCTCTGGAATGGTATTGCTTAGGTTTTCTTCTAGGGTATTTATGGTTTTAGGTCTTACATTTAAGTCTTTAATCTACCTTGAGTTAATTTTTGCATAAGGCGTAAGGAAGGGATCCAGTTTCAGTTTTCTGCATATGGCTAGCTAGTTTTCCCAACAGCATTTATTAAACAGGGAATCCTTTCCCCATTGTTTGTTTTTCTTAGGTTTGTCAAAGATCAGATGGTTGTAGATGTGTGGCATTATTTCTGAGGCTTCTGTTTTGTTCCATTGGTCTATATATCTGTTTTGGTACCAGTACTGTGCTGTTTTGGTTAGTGTAGCCTTATATTATAGTTTGAAGTCAGGTAGCAAGATGCTTACAGCCTTGTTCTTTTTACTTATTATTGCCTTGGCTATACTGGCTCTTTTTTTACTCCATATGAAATTTAAAGTAGTTTTTTTTCTAATTCTATGAATAAAGTCAATGCTAGTTTGATGAGAAGAGCATTGAATCTATAAATTGCTTTGGACAGTATGGCCATTTTCATGATATTGATACTTCCTGTCCATGAGCATGGAATGTTTTTCCATTTGTTTGTGTCCTGTGGAGGCAGTAATTAATAGCCTACCAACAAAAAAAAGCCCAGGACCAGATGAACTCACAGCCGAATTCTACCAGAGGTACATAGAGGAGCTGGTACCATTCCTTCTGAAACTATTTCAAACAATAGAAAAAGAGAGACTCCACCCTAACTCGTTTTATGAGGTCAGCATCATCCTGATACCAAAACCTAGCAGAGACACCACAAAACAAGAAAACTTCAGGCCAATATCCCTGATGAACATGGATGTGAAAATCCTTAATAAAATACTGGCAAACCAAATACAGGAGTACATCAAAAAGCTTATCTACCATGATCAAGTGTGCTTCATCCCTGGGATGCAAGGCTGGTTCAACATATGCAAATCAATAAATATAATCCATCACATAAACAGAACCAATGACAAAAACCACATGATTATCTCAATAGATGCAGAAAAGGCCTTTGGCAAAATTCAACATCCCTTTATGCCAAAAACTCTCAATAAATTGTGTCTCAAAATAATGAGAGCTATTTATGACAAACCCACAGCCAATATCATACTGAGTAGGCAAAAGCTAGAAGCATTTCCTTTGAAAACTGGCACAAGACAAGGATGCCCTCTCTCACTACTTTTATTCAACATAATATTGGAAGTTCTGGCCAGAGCAATCAGGAAAGAGAAAGCAATAAAGGGTATTCAAATAGGAAGAGAGAAAGTCACATCAACTCTATTTGCAGATGACATGATTGTATGTTTAGAAAACCCCATCATCTCAACCCTAAATCTCCTTAAGCTGATAAACAACTTCAGCAAACTCTCAGGATATAATATCAATGTGTAAAAATCACAAGCGTTCCTATACACCAATAACAGTCAAACACAGAGCCAAATCATGAGTGAACTCCCACTCCTAATTGCTACAAAGAGAATAAAGCACCTAGGAATACAATTTACAAGGGATATGAAGGACCTCTTCAAGGAGAACTACAAACCACTGCTTTAGGTTGATTTTTGTCTCTCTCTTCCTACTGGAATGTACACTCTATGAGGGCAGGGATTATTTTGTTTATTTCTACATGCTGTATCCCCAGAGCCTATGATCTGGTACATAGTAGGTGTTCAGGTGCTCGATAAGTATCTATTGAATGAATAAATGAATGAATGAAACAATTTGATATGTGATGATATAGGCCTTTATTTCTGTAATCTGAGCATATAATTTGTTCTCTTTGGCAACTGAGTTTTCTCCAGTTTTCTTGTGTTATGATAATAGGAGAGGCCCTTTAATTTCCATGTGACAGAAAGAATCCATTATATTGTGGTGAGATAACACTTTGGAAACAGTAACTAGTGGCACTTCCTGTAAACTTGACCTATTTCCCACTTGGTCTGGAGCCAGCACTTGCCACATTCACACCTTAGGGAAAGGTAGTTATAACTGAAAAGGGGAGTAAGGGTTTTAGGTTTAGAAATCACGGGGCCCATGGGAACTCAAAGCTATAAAAACACGTTACAACTCAGAGCAGGATTTCCTTCCCCTCTGTCTAAAGTAGATGCCCTGGACCATGAGGAGTTGGAGAGTTAGGGGTGGAATATACAATGAAGAGGTGAAAGATGTTCTTGAGAAAGGAGTCTTGCACTCAGTTGTTTACTCAGGCCCCATCTGAACATTGAGATTAACATAAATGCCAGACAGACTTGATGATTAGAGTTCAGAGAGGACGTGTGCTTTTTTTCTGGGTAGTGATCAAGGAAGCAAAAAGTTTCTAGAGTAGAGGTGGCCACGTGGCAGACAGGAAGATAGAGCTGAAACATCCAGATCCCATCATGATGTGAACTGCGATCCTGGCAAACTTTCTTCTTCACTCCCTACACCCCCTCAGAGACCGCTATCAGGTGGCCACCATTCTGCATTAGCATAACTACTAAGGTTTTCCAGGCTGCTGATCACCCAGGGCTACCCAGAGTCACTCCCTCTCTTTTATGGGTAGGGAAAATGACCCTCATGTCTTTATATGGATAAATCCCAATCACTGACATCGAGTCTTATTTCTAGAAGACACTTCCATTTTATGTAAATTTCTCACTAAATTCTACATAGCCTTTACTTTTCACTCTTGTCCAATAGTTCCTTCTTGATAGGGAAACTAGAGAAAAGCCTCTAAACAAAGTCTAGATTTTTATTCTAATACATTTAACTCGCCCTGGACTTTTTGCAAGGCTCCATCTTTTAACATCCAAAGTTGTATTATATATATAGAGGTTTGTCATGGTCATATATATGACAATGGTATATATGACAACGTAATTATATATATGACAATGGAAAACCTATATATATAAAATGCAAATATATATTTTTTCATTACTAAAACCTATCCTGAATAGAGAATTATCTGGCACTTCATGCCCCAGCCCATCTTTAAAGCCTCATTGAGTTTACTGTCAGGTAAAATGGGTTGCAGACCTTAGCATGTGGGAGAAATGGATGACTTCCCTGTCTGCTATGTTCACTTGTCCCTTCTTCATTTTCTGCTTCATTGCCTCTCTCCAGCTTGTTGCCTTTCAACTGGGCTCAGGGGTATGGGGACAACTGGTTATTTCAGTGGTCTACTGTGACTGTAAGTGCTATACTTCTCCCAGAATGCTGCACACCATCTATGTTCCTAGCCATCGGGTCTCTAGATTTCTGCTTGTTGGCAAATTGTGCTTACTGAGAAGACCCAAGATGTTTCACATCCCAACTTCCATATCTGAGTGGTAGCATGAAAGCTTCTCAGATGCCAAATTAGCTGCATCCAGTAGCCAGACTCAGAACATCAGCGCATAATGATGTAATTCCATGGTGATAATCCAGGCAGATGTGAACTGAAAGATTTCCACAAAACAGTGGCAGTGTGAATTGAATATGGAGCAGACAAACAGAAAGAATATTAGAAAGTAAAATCAAAAGAATTTTGATTGGATAGGAATGATGAGATAAAATTTTGACTTTCAAAAATTGTATTTATTATTTTAGCCTCAGTGACAAGGTGTAAATTAGTATTATTATCAAATAAATGCAAAGCAAGAGGCAGAGTAGGCATTTCTTAGGCCAGAGAGATGCAATTGTGCTTAGTTCTGAACCAAATCATGTATACACAGCAGTGGTAAGAAAAGTAGACTACTTCTATCTCCATACAGTATTGAAATAACTGATTAGAATTATAAATGAAAGCATAGATGTCTGGAAATTGTTTTAATGTAGCTGAAACAGATTAACTGACTTAGTCGTGGTGAGGTCAAGAGTCACATATAAACACATACATTATGACATTTTATTAGGTAGAGTAACTTAGATGTAGTAGAATGGGCCTCTATACATTCCTGGTGCTCTCTCAGCCTTTACACTATTGATGTAATACGAATGAGATTAGCAGCTTTAAAAAAAAATCTGCTTTCTATGAATATATGAAATCAATAGACCACGACAAGTGAATAGTTTCATATTTGATTTGGGCTTTAAGTTCACATTTCCTCTTTTGAAATTCTATACAGCTGCTTAGCTAAATCCCTGCACAAAGAAAGACAATTTAGAACTATGAAAAGTCCAAAACATCTCCCTTCTTTAGGCCAAATCCTAGATGGCCTTTCTGAGTACTTACATGTTACATTTGTTTAGTAACATTTGTTGATAATTCACTAGAAGGATTCACAGAACTCACTAGAAGCTGTTATACTCATGCACAGTTTATTGTTATACTCATTTATAGTTTATTACAGTGAAAAGATACAGATAAAATAAATCAGGAAAATATGCACAAGGCAGAGTCCAGGAGTGTTGTAAAGGTGGAGCTTCCAT